>NC_136865.1:31734124-32111741 GCF_951799975.1 Gobius niger | reverse complement strand
TCGGTTCAGGTGGGAGTTAAGGGGTTAAATCCCTACATGAATCTGCGGTGGACACAAACAAACTCCCCCTCTGCGTTTAGTTCTTTCTCCACAGCGCGTTGTCGCCCCCTCGTGTTTGCGCAGGCGTATAAATAACCCCGGATGCGTCGGCCCTGCGTCACTTCCAGCCTCTGCTTCTGTGAATGAACCATGAACGCTGCGCTCCGAGGTAAAACTTCATCCATCTTTATCCATCGTTGTTTAATGTCGCCTTTGGTGCTTCGGCGCGCGGGGAGGCGGGTTCTGGAGGTGAACGGCTTCATGCGCGAGGCGGTATTTCACGCGAGGTCTATGTTTCAGTGCGATGAAGAAAACGCGCGTGGAGATGGTTCTCACTGACTTCAGCCACGTTGATTCACGTGGTGTGGATTCAGTCGCGCTTATGCTAAATCCTCAACTTCCCTTTTGTATTTGCGCCTTAATGTTCACATTTACGCGCAAGAACGTGGGTGTTTTAAAGCTTTGGCACGTTTTATGACTTTCCAATCTGTGCGTAAAAAGCTTTGGCCAGGGCCACGTTTGTGTTCAGTGGATTTAAATGACTTTAACCTCTTAACTCCCACCTGAATGTGTTTTTCCTCCTGTTGTCCCTATTCTCCAAATCTAAAAGCTTCTTCAAAATAGCGACAAAAAACGAGAAGAAAATGAGGATGTAAACTGACAAAAAAGCGACAAAAATCCAGCAAAAAAAAGCGAAAAAAAAGCGACAAAATCCAGAAAAAAAGCGACAAAAATCCAGCAAAACAGCGACAAAAATCCAGCAAAAAAGCGACAAAAATCCAGCCAAAAAGCGACAAAAATCCAGCAAAAAAAGCGACAAAATCCAGCAAAAAAGCGACAAAAAAGCGACAAAAGTCCAGCAAAAAAGCGACAAAAGTCCAGCAAAAAAGCGACAAAAGTCCAGCAAAAAAGCGACAAAAGTCCAGCAAAAAAGCGACAAAAGTCCAGCAAAAAAGCGACAAAAGTCCAGCAAAAAAGCGACAAAAGTCCAGGAAAAAAGCGACAAAAGTCCAGCAAAAAAGCGACAAAAGTCCAGCAAAAAAAGCGACAAAAATCCAGCAAAAAAAGTGACAAAAATCCAGCAAAAAAAGCGACAAAAATCCAGCAAAAAAGCGACAAAAATCCAGCAAAAAAGCGACAAAAATCCAGCCAAAAAGCGACAAAAATCCAGCAAAAAAAGCGACAAAAATCCAGCAAAAAAGCGACAAAAAAGCGACAAAAGTCCAGCAAAAAAGCGACAAAAGTCCAGCAAAAAAGCGACAAAAGTCCAGCAAAAAAGCGACAAAAGTCCAGCAAAAAAGCGACAAAAGTCCAGCAAAAAAGCGACAAAAGTCCAGCAAAAAAGCGACAAAAGTCCAGCAAAAAAGCGACAAAAATCCAGCAAAAAAGCGACAAAAGTCCAGCAAAAAAGCGACAAAAATCCAGCAAAAAAGCGACAAAAGTCCAGCAAAAAGTCCAGCAAAAAATCCAGCAGAAAAGCAACAAAAAAAGTGACACAAATCCAGCAAAAAAGCGTCAAAAATCCAGCAAAAAAGCGTCAAAAATCCAGCAAAAAAGCGTCAAAAATCCAGCCAAAAAGTGACAAAAATCCAGCAGAAAAAGCGACAAAAATCCAGCAAAAAAGCGACAAAAATCCAGCAAAAAAGCGACAAAAATCCAGCAAAAAAAGCGACAAAAATCCAGCAAAAAAAGCGACAAAAATCCAGCAAAAAAAGCGACAAAAATCCAGCAAAAAAGCGACAAAAATCCAGCAAAAAAGCGACAAAAATCCAGCAAAAAAGCGACAAAAATCCAGCAAAAAAGTGACAAAAATCCAGCAAAAAAGCGACAAAAATCCAGCAAAAAAGCGACAAAAATCCAGCAAAAAAAGCGACAAAAATCCAGCAAAAAAAGCGACAAAAATCCAGCAAAAAAGCGACAAAAAAGCGACAAAAGTCCAGCAAAAAAGCGACAAAAGTCCAGCAAAAAAGCGACAAAAGTCCAGCAAAAAAGCGACAAAAGTCCAGCAAAAAAAGCGACAAAAGTCCAGCAAAAAAGCGACAAAAGTCCAGCAAAAAAGCGACAAAAGTCCAGCAAAAAAAGCGACAAAAGTCCAGCAAAAAGTCCAGCAAAAAGTCCAGCAAAAAAATCCCAGCAGAAAAGCGACAAAAATCCAGCTGAAAAGCAACAAAAAAAGTGACACAAATCCAGCAAAAAAGCGTCAAAAATCCAGCAAAAAAGCGTCAAAAATCCAGCAAAAAAGCGTCAAAAATCCAGCAAAAAAGTGACAAAAATCCAGCAAAAAAGTGACAAAAATCCAGCAGAAAAGCGACAAAAATCCAGCAAAAAAGCGACAAAAATCCAGCAAAAAAGCGACAAAAATCCAGCAAAAAAGCGACAAAAATCCAGCAGAAAATCCAGCAAAAATCCAGCAAAAAATCCAGCAAAAAAGTGACAAAAATCCAGCAGAAAATCCAGCAAAAATCCAGCAAAAAATCCAGCAAAAAAGTGACAAAAATCCAGCAAAAAAGTGACAAAAATCCAGCAAAAAAGTGACAAAAATCCAGCAAAAAAGCGACACAAATCCAGCAAAAAAGCGACACAAATCCAGCAAAAAAGTGACAAAAATGCGACAAAAATCCAGCAAAAAAAAGCAACAAAAATCCAGCAAAAAAGCGGCAAAAGTGCCATTAAAAATAGTGACAAAAACACATAATTGAAATAAAAAGTGACGACAATGGCAAAGAGGGGAGAATGCATTTGGTTTTGGCAGGTGGTAGGAGGTTAATAGCTTTGGGTTGCGATTATTTAAACTGGGTTAAACACATTTGTTCGATCATACCGCATGAAATAACTGCACATCGCTCATTTTGGCGACACATGTTTACTTGGCACATGCGTAAAAACTTGGGCACTGATTCTGACAGCTAACCTTCCGTGTTTAGAACGTGCATTTCCTCATCTTTTCCCTCTAACTGGTGTAAATTACCATCAGACTCGTGCACAGTGTCTGCATCTGAGCAATGCCTTGAGTTTTTAGTTATGGCACGTTTTAACCGTGTTTTACGCGTAAGAATCCTCGGCAAATGCAGCTCCCGTTTGGATGAGTCCGGTCTGCGGTGGCCTGGTTCTCTGTCCGGGAGCTGCCACAGAAACTGGAGGTAGTTTGAGGCTCCACGGTGGCTCTTCTGCCGTGGGGTTATAGGTTCTCCTCCTACACCGAGTCATTTAATCATTAACACGGGGAATTGGCTTGTTTGCACGGTGTGGCTATGCTAGTTCCTCTGACCTGAAGGTGTGAGCGCCTGGACTTCCTGTCTGTTTTCTTTTCCTGGAATAATAATAATCCTATTTTCTAAAGATTATGTTGTGGGCGGTGAGTTCCCGGTAGACGATCAGTTATTGTGTGTTCAAATCATGATGAGCAAGTTCAGATCGGAAACGCCTGTGATCATGAAGGATTGATAGTTTGTCTTGAAGCTAAAGGCTAACATGCTATGAAAATATATATATAAAGGCACTATTTCAAGTTGTGTAATGCATTAACCCCTTAACTCCCACCTGAACCGAGCACATTTTCTCGACGAAAACAATGATGGAAATGTGGCAAAAATGTCACAAGAAATTGACAAAAAATGTGACAAAAAATGTGACAAAAAATGTGACAAAAAATGTGACAAAAAATGTGACAAAAAATGTGACAAAATGTGACAAAATGTGACAAAAAATGACCAAAAAAGTGACAAAAAATGACCAAAAAAATTACAAAAATGTGACAAAAAAATTACAAAAATGTGATAAAATGTGACAAAAATGTGACCAAAAAATTAAAAAAAATGTGATAAAAAAAATTGGCAAAAAAGGGACGAAAAATGTGACAAAAAATATTACAAAAATGTGATAAAAAATTGACGAAAAAAAAAAAAAGGACAAAAAAAGTGACAAAAATGAAAAAAATTAATAATCTGATGACGTGAGGAAAAAAGATCCTCTCGGTTCAGGCGGGAGTTAAGAGGTTAAATTAGCCTTTAGCTTCAAGACAAACTCCCTGATCCTCACAAACATAAACGTCTCCTCTATGGAAATATTTCTACCAGGAACTCACTGGTCTGAGCTAATCTTAATGGAAATGAATACGGACAGGAAGTACTAGCGCCCACAGCTTCACCTCAGAGGAACTAGCGTAGCCACATTGTGCAACAAGCCGATGGGCGACGAGGGAAGTCCCACAAATAGCCACGTTGGAAGCTACGGAAATGACTTTTCCTCCACAAACGAACTCACCACTAGTTCAACAAGCACCAAATTATGGAGGCGTTTTATATTAAATAACGGTAACGAGGCGTAGAGACTAGCAAGAAGCCCATACATAACGGAGAATGCTAACCATGCTAACGTTTAGCTTCGTGTTGCTAACGGCTAGCTTCGAGCGCCGTGGTTTCCACTTTTTCTCACACAAGAATGAGATAAATCAAACATTACATTATGTCTGTGTGTAATAGTAGATGACAAGGCGGCGTAGAGATGAGAAATTGGCTCAGCAGCCCATAAATGCATAAATAACGGAGAATGCTAACCATGCTAACGTTTAGCTTCGTGTTCGATGCTAACGGCTAACTTTGAGCTCCGTTTTTTCACTTCTACTGGACAATGTGTTGAATTTTCGAACGCAAGAATGAAACAAGACATTAAACTGCACTCGATTTTAACCTAGTGTGTGTTAAATGTGCTTAAAGTCCGCCGTAACACGTCAAAAAATGCGACAAAAATCCAGCAAAAAAGCGACAAAAATCCAGCAAAAAAGCGACAAAAATCCAGCAAAAAAGCGACAAAAATCCAGCAAAAAAGCGACAAAAATCCAGCAAAAAAGCGACAAAAATCCAGCAAAAAAGCGACAAAAATCCAGCAAAAAAGCGACAAAAATCCAGCAAAAAAGCGACGACAAATGCGACAAAAATCCAGCAAAAAAGTGAAAAAAAATCCAGCAAAAAAGCGACAAAAATCCAGCAAAAAGGTGACAAAAAAGCGACACAAATCCAGCAAAAAAGCGGCAAAAATGCGACAAAAATCCAGCAAAAAAGCGACAAAAATCCAGCAAAAAAGCGACAAAAATCCAGCAAAAAAGCGACGACAAATGCGACAAAAATCCAGCAAAAATGCGACAAAAATCCAGCAAAAAAGTGACAAAAATCCAGCAAAAAAGTGACAAAAATCCAGCAAAAAGGTGACAAAAAAGCGACAAAAATCCAGCCCGTAAATAACGGCGAATGCTAACCATGCTAACGTTTAGCTTAGTGTTCGATGCTAACGGCTAACTTCGAGCTCCGTTTTTTCACTTCTACTGGACAATTAGTTGAATTTTCGAACGCAAGAATGAAACAAAACATTAAACTGTACTCGATTTTAACCTAGTGTGTGTTTAAATGTGCTTAAAGTCCGCCGTAACGCGTCTAAAAAGAGTGAAAGATTGTGATCTCATAGCACTAGCTTCCTCTCCCCTTAGGGAATATATTGTCTTGGCCTATTTGGTAACATTTCTCGTCTGGCAGATATTATTTTATTTTTTTACTGGATTGGCTTTAATCACTAACTCACTGGTCATCATAAACATTGCTTTTGGGTGAATGTATTTTCCACAAACCTATGATTTTAAGCTTGTTTATAGATGCTAATTTTGTGTTCCTCTATTTTACAGGAGTCCTTGGAGACGTGTGGACCATGAGCTGAAAACAATATTATGAAGTCATGTTAATGGAGTTGTATTTTTAAACAAATAAAGGCTTTAAATCATTACGTTTTTTCTTTTTTTTTTTTATTGCAATGAACAAATCCAAAGATGCCTCATGTTTCCGTTGAAGTCGGTATAAAAAAAGATGACATAACGAATAAAGACAGTTGGGGGCAGCATGAAAAACATACATGTATTCAGGTAAACGAATCTAAAAGGATTTTTTTTTTTTTTGTCTAATTGTAGAGATTTAGCAAAAAGTCTCAGCTCATTCTTGTGAGTTACAGTGGGCTTAGTTTTAAAGCAGTACTAAGTAACTCTTGCCCCAAGAGGCCATAAGCGCAACTGCAGGTGTAGTAGCAAGTTACGATTTTTTAATTTATTAATTGTCTTGGAGAGTAAATACTACGCCGACAGGAAAGGCGAAGGGAGAGAGGGTTACTGTGCATCCAATTATACAATAGAAATATTTTTTTTCACTCAAACTTGGCTGTAAATACTGTTTAAAGTGACGCTAGCCTGCAGTTAGCTTTGCCCGTTAGCATGTTAGCTTCTTCTTCGTGATTCCATTAGTGTGTATTGCTTTCTCCGGTCTGGGGGCAGTCAAGTTGCAAACATGGTTTTCTGTCCAGAGACACCAGGGGGCGATGAAAGACCCTCCAATCATCCCATAAACACTTGTATTACCCCCACAGGGACTACGGGGAGGATTTATTAAGGTAAATAAGTTACTTAGTACTGCTTTAAAGTGGCATTAATGTATAAAATGTTTGCATAGAAGTAAATCCATTAACATAATATTGGGCGGCACGGTAGCACTTAGCACAGCGGTTAGTGCTTGTGCTTCACAGCTAGAAGGTCCGGGTTCGATTCCCACCTGGACGGGCCTTTCTGTGTGGAGTTTGCATGTTCTCCCCGTGTCTGCGTAGGTTTCCTCCGGGTACTCCGGTTTCCCCTACCACTAAAAACATGTACAATAGGCCAAGATGTATGAGAGTGTGTTTGAGAGTGCGCATGGGGGACGACGGATGAAAATTAGCCTACGGCTACAATCCGGTGTGGCTTGTTCATTAACTTGCACTGTCCCTACCAAATAAACCATAAATAAATAAATTGATATTCTCTATACTTATCCCAAATTTTATTTCATTTATTGTTAAACTTGTAACTTGAATTTCCTTGGACTGAAGTTCATGACCACACATGAACACGTTTATGTGTGGTCATGAACGTTTCTAGATCTTTGCTTTTGAACAAGGACTTTACTCTGGCCTTTAGACTGTAAGCTTGTAGATTTGGGTAAAACCAAACTGGAGTGAACACACTCGGTTAACCTTTTTCAACCCGCCTTAACAGAGTGTTTTCTCCAGTTAAGCATAACAGTGTTAGGCTCATTTGAAAGCTAAGACCTACAAAGCTAACCTGCTTCTTCCTCATGATTGTCGGCACGGTAGCGGAGCGGTTAGTGCTCTCGCTTCACAGCTAGAAGGTCCGGGTTCGATTCCCACCTGCACGGGGCCTTTCTGTGTGGAGTTTGCATGTTCTCCACGTGCCTCCGGTTTCCCCTACCACTAAAAACATGCACAATAGGCCAGGATGAATGATGTGTGAGTGAATGTATGGTGGTGTCAGAGGGTCCGTTGGCGCAGATGTGTGTAGTCGCGACAGCGCCTCTGTCAGTCTCCCCCAGGGGAAACTGAAGCTACAAACGTAGTTTACCACCACCGAGTGTGGAGTGAATGTACAACTGTCTCATGCACTTTGTGACCAAAGTCTGTGAAAGGCGCTATAGAAATAAAGATCTTCTTGTCACGGTTTGTTTGCTTGTGTTTTCATCATGTTTGTTGCTTTTTGACATGTTTTGGTCAGTTTTGTGGCTTGATCACAGTACGATCACACTAAAGACACGAAATGTGGCCAAAACAAAAAAGTAAACACGACAAATGACTAAAATGTAATTAAAAAAAACAAGGAAGAAGCTTTGAGTTTTTTAGGTCTTAGCTTTTAAATCAGGCGTTACTCTGATCTTGTGGCTTCGTCTGCACTTCCTGCTCCGCTGTTTCTATAAAGGTATAGCATGTTATTTGCATAGACAGAATCAAATGCAAATGTTGGCTATCTAAAAAATAAAAAGTTAATAAAATAAAGTAACTTTATAATCTGCAATTACATGTGTTTTTCATGCTTGACATCGCCGCGTTTGGCCCGCGACTCACAGGCACCTTTTCATTTTTTCCTCAGAGACAAAATGTTTGGGCACCCCTGATCTAGAAGGAGGTGTCCCGCAGGAACATTTAGCCAGAAACAGTAAAATAATAAAACATTCAAATCCAATAAAGACAGTTAAAAAAGAATAAAATAAATAAATAGATTCAATAAAATACTTTCATAAATTAAAAAAACAATAAAACAAAATAGATAGATAAATAAAACCACTAAACAACAAAATAAAACTAAATAAAAGACACATGGGACCACACAACTCACGTGGTGCTAAAAGTCAGAGAAAAAAAGTGGGTTTTTAGACGGGATTTAAAACACTGTTCGTAAAGTCAATTCTAAAATAAACAGGAAGCCAGTGCAACGACGTGAGAACAGGGGAGATGTGCTCATACTTTTAGGTTCCTGCAAGCGATAAAGTGCATTCTGATTTAGGCCTGTATAAAAGAAAAAATAATCATTGCAAAGACAAAATGAAATCAAATATTGTTTAGGTGTTGAAATTCATTGGAACCGAATTTCATAATATTGGAAATGTTCCAGAGCAACCTCAGATCAAATTGTAACATTTCTCAACCAAAAATAATACTCATTTTAGTTGAATTTTTGTCACATTTTTGTTGAATTTTCGTCACATTTTTTGTCTTTTTTTTGTTGAATTTTTGTCACTTTTTTGTAGAATTTTTGTCATTTTTTTGTTGAATTTTTGTTAATTTTTTGTTAATTTTTGTTAAATTTTCGTCACATTTTTGTTGAATTTTTGTCACATTTTTGTAGAATTTTTGTCATTTTTTGTTGAATTTTTGTCACATTTTTTGTCATTTTTTTGTAGAATTTTTGTCACTTTTTTGTAAAATTTTCGTCACATTTTTGTAGAATTTTGTCATTTTTTGTAGAATTTTTGTCACATTTTTGTTGATTTTTTGTGGAATTTTTGTCACATTTTTGTTGATTTTTTGTCACATTTTTGTTGATTTTTTGTCATTTTTTGTTGAATTTTTGTCACATTTTTGTCGATTTTTTGTCATTTTTTGTTGAATTTTTGTTAATTTTTTGTCACATTTTGGTTGAATTTTTGTCATTTTTTGTTGAATTTTTGTTACATTTTTGTAGAATTTTTGTCATTTTTTTGTTGAATTTTTGTCACATTTTTGTTGAATTTTTGTCACATTTTTTGTAGAATTTTTGTAACTTTTTTGTTGAATTTTTGTCACATTTTTTGTCACTTTTTTGTAGAATTTTTGTCACATTTTGTTGAATATTTGTCACATTGTTGTTGAATTTTTGTCATTTTTTTGTTGAATGCTTAATTGCAAAGAAAATGATTACGTTCTCTTGGCTTGAACCTCAGCATCCCCCCCCAGCAAATAACAGCAAGACTGAAAATGACAACTGAATTATTTTGTGGACAGTTGCTCTTTAATTTGAAGATATATTGTGGTGATTTGAGTGTGCTGTGCCCACTGTATTTGTGTGTGTGCGATTTGTATTAGATTGTTTTAATTTAAACACAGAGACAGAGAGGAGCAAAGTGGCTCAACAGCCCATAAATACTAAAAAAACAGGTTACACCCCCCCACTCCGACGTTGAGGTCTAATTGTCGGAGTGGGGGCATTTCCTCTTTTTATCAAACGTCCCGCCATTCCGACACACAAGATAATTAATTTAAAAAATACATGGGCCTACTCCCCTCCTTGAGCCGCCACCTTAACGTGGTGGAGGGGTTTGAGCACCCGAATGATCCTGGAGCTCTGTTGTCGGGGGCTTGGTGCTCCTGGTAGGGTCTCCCAGGGCAAACAGGTCCTATAGGTGACGGGTCAGACAGAGAGCTGGTCAGAAGCTCCTTATGAGAGACCAACAGGCACGGTTAGAACCATGAGGCCGTCCTCCTGTGGACCCACCACCTGCAGGAGGAGCCATAAGGGGCTGGTGCAGCTCCAACAGCTGCCCCCACGACCCGGAAACGGAAAAGTGGATGGATGGATGGGCCTACTCAAACTAACCCTAACCTTAAGGATAGTGGAGTTTACAAACTGAACAGGCTTTATCAGTGTGTGAAAAACATGTTTATAATCGGACAGAGAACGTTCATGTTTCTTTATTCCTAAATTGCCGATTGTATGTGCAGCACTTTGGCAACACGTGTTTATAAAATGTGCTATTTAAATAGGGGATTGGATTGGATGTTTTTAAAAGTAGGCTCAAGACCCATCTTTTTAGCTTAGCCCTTAGCTGACATTTATTTACTTATGTATTTATTCAGTTATTTTTAATATTTTTTATGTATGATTCCTTACCTGGTTCGTGTGTGCGTGTGTGTCTGTGTGTGTGTGTGTGTCTGTGTGTGCGGGAACTGCTTTAAATCTGTAAAACACTTTGTATGTAGAGCATTTTATAAATAAAGTTTTGATTGATTGATTGATTGATTAAAAGAGGGAAAACGGTGACTCCCACAAGAGGTTTTCTCCCCCCTCGGTTAGGCCACGCCCCCTGGTAAGACGCTGTAGGTCGGCTCCATTTCCTCCAGACGCAGATCTTCATAAATCCTCTCAGACTCTGGACGGACGTTCGCATGTTCTCTCTACAAAGAATAATACAGATAATTATTAAGGAGCAAAACAAACTAGACATTGACAGCGGAATTGCAGATGCGAATGCAGAAATTGCTGAAAATTGCATTAATTGTTATGTTGCATAAACTTTAGATTGCAAAACTGGGCAAATTAAATTAAACTGGTTACATTTCATAAATCGGTTAATTTGCATAATCCAATTTGCATAAACTGTTCCCGTAGAAAAAGGAAAACTGCAGAAGACCCTTTTTTTTCTCAAAACCCACAAGTTGCGTAAGCTGAACATGCATAAATTGCAGAAAATGTGTAAAAAAATGCTGAACAGCATGAATTTGTGGGAGCTCTATTATACGTCAATGGGAAAAATGTGAGGTATTTCAGCCTCAACATGCGGAACGTTTTGATGCATAACAGAAATTGCACAAAGCATGAAAGTGCTGAAAGCTGCAGAAAATCCGTAAAAATGTGCTATAATAATAATAAGCATAAAGCAACGGGAAACAAATATTGACTGCGGAAGATTCTGCAGAAAAAGTCAGAAAAATGTAAAAGTCACTTTGCGTTGCCTTTGATGGTCAAATGGAGGCGGGCAGAGGGCAGGTTTTATAAATGAGAAATAAACTTTGCGTAAAGAGTCTCACGCACAGTTTGATAAATGAGGCCCCTGGTCAGTGCTGTCCTTGGTCGGTCAGTGAGTTTAGGAGGACGGCCGGGTCTTGGCAGGTTTGCAGTGACTCTTTCCATTCCTGGATGGTGGATTTAACTGTACTTTGTAAATCTTTCTTTAACCTAACCCAGCTTTATACTTCTCAGTAACTTTATCCCGGACCTGTCTGTGTTCTTGGACTTCATGAAGCTTCTGCTCCACAACAGTCTCTAACAGACCTGAGACCATCACAGAGCAGCTGTATCTGAACTGACATTAGACACACACAGGTAGATTCTGTTTAGTCACTGGGTCACATGTGATCAGAAATGTGGTCAGAAATCATCAGGAAACTTCTGAAGGCAAGTGGTTCACTAAAAGGAAAGGGTGCGGGACTTATGCATTTTGTAGTTTCCGAAAAAGCTGAAACGTTTGATCCACTTTACTCTACTCTACTCTACTCTACTCTACTCTACTCTACTCTACTCTACTCTACTCTACTCTACTCTACTCTACTCTACTCTACTCTACTTTACTTTACTTTACTTTACTTTACTTTACTTTACTTTACTTTCTTTAACCTAACCTTTCCTTTCCTTTCCTTTCCTTTCTTTAACCTAACCTTTCCTTTCCTTTCCTTTCCTTTCCTTTCTTTAACCTAACCTTTCCTTTCCTTTCCTTTCCTTTCCTTTCCTTTCCTTTCCTTTCCTTTCCTTTCCTTTCCTTTCCTTTCCTTTCCTTTCCTTTCCTTTCCTTTCTTTAACCTTTCCTTTCCTTTCCTTTCTTTAACCTAACCTAACCTTTCCTTTCCTTTCCTTTCCTTTCCTTTCCTTTCCTTTCCTTTCTTTAACCTTTCCTTTCCTTTCCTTTCTTTAACCTAACCTTTCCTTTCCTTTCCTTTCCTTTCCTTTCCTTTCTTTAACCTAACCTTTCCTTTCCTTTCCTTTCCTTTCCTTTCCTTTCCTTTCCTTTCCTTTCCTTTCCTTTCCTTTCCTTTCCTAATTATTAAAATAGTAAAGTTAAAATGAGACTGACCTCAGGATTGTGACGTCCTCCAGCACCTGACCTCCGACCTGTGAGACACTCGTTAGACTCTTTGATACTGTCGTTATTTTAGATGTTTAGACTCTGACCTGAGCGTCTCCTGTAGCAGATGATCACAAGTGTTCCTGTGATGATGACGTTCTCACAGACCAGGATCAGGACCAGGATCAGGACCAGGTTCTCTGGAGCCCCTCCTGTGGATCAGAGACAGGACTGACGAGGCCTGAAGATGTTTTTGTATTTGCTTTATTCCGATTCTGGAGCATTTTGTTCTAAACTGTCTATCTTCATTTAAGTTATGGTCACAACCGGTCGTACGGGTTGTGACCAGCAGCCTCTAAACCAGGACTAAACCTGGACTGAACAAGAAACTGGAGCTCTTAGACAAAGAAAAGCAGTGACAACAAGAAATACATGGCTATTTAGCGAAACCCCATGCCGCAGAGCCTGAAGTTACTGCTGTTATTTACAGCTCCAGCGAAGCGTTTGGGATCAAAGATTGTGGATAAAGTGAGCGCTCACTCTGCATTAGCCATTTCTAGGACAGTTATGGTACATTTTTTATGACAGAGTGAGCGCTCTCACTATGTAACAGATCTGTCACTTTGTGGAACAACGCAGTGAAGAGTTTATCTGAAGTAAAACGGTGCGTGATGTGGATCTGGTCTGTCTCTGCAGCTCAGGAGGTAATAATGTCCGAACTCTCTTTTTATCAACGCTTAAAGCAGTACTAAGTAACTCTTCCCCCTAGAGGCCATAAGCGCAAATGCAGGTGTAGTAGCAAGTTACGATTTTTTAACTTTTTAATTGTCTTGGAGAGTAAATACTACACTGACAGGAAAGGCGAAGGGAGAGAGGATTACTGTGCATCCAATTATACAACGGAAATATTTTTTTCACTCAAACTTGGCTGTAAATACTGTTTAAAGTGACGTTAGCCCGCAGTTAGCTTTGCCCGTTAGCCTGTTCGCTTCTTCTTCGTGATTCTAATAGTGTGTATTGGTGGCTCTGGTCCGGTGGCAGTCAAGTTGCAAACATGGTTTTCTGTCCAGAGACACCAGGGGGAGATGAAAGACCCTCCAATCATCCCATAAACACTTGTATTACCCCCACAGGGGCTACGGAAAGGATTTATTAAGGTAAATAAGTTACTTTGTACTGCTTTAAGTGGGAATTCTGCTCAAAACATGAAGTTCCAGGTGACGCTGCTGCGCCTGAGTTCTTTCTCTTGTGCCGTGTTTGGATTTTCTCCTGAACGATGCTTTTTATACACATTATTTCAATTCAATTAAAATAACACAGGTATCCAAAAAAGGTACAGTTAAAGAGACTAGATGCAAGTTGGCTGTTTCATACTCACTACTGCCACCTCAGGTCACACGTGTAACTGCAGCTTCTATATTAAGCTCGTGCTGACGGCACTTTAGACCCGAAGTGACACCTTTCTGAGTGAGGCACTGGTGTCAGCAGGCATCATTTAAGTAGTGATATCGGAAAAAAACGATCAGTATACCAGCCCCACACATTGGCGGTCCTCCTTACCGACAGCGGTGAAGGTGACGGGGGTGGAGCTGATGACGTCTTTGGTCTTGGGGTTAGTGGCGTTGCAGACGGGGCAGGTCAGGTTGTGGTTCGACCCCGCGGCCACAAACTTGGGGGCAGGAGAGACGGTCATCAGCTCCGGGTCGTCTGAGGGGACAGGGACAGTTAGAGGCTGAGGACCGATACACGTGTTTCGGTACCCGTACTGCAACGATAACTGTTTTAAGATACCGATACCTGAACGATTCTTTTTCCCGATTCTGATACTAAAATATTTGTGATCTAAAACCACAAAACAAAAAAATAATGTGTTGAAGATCTGCAAATGTCTGAAAAATGGGGCCAAAATAGGGTGAGAAATTGGGTAAAAAATGTGGATAAAATGGGGGACAAATATTCCATCCATCCATCCATTTTCTTCCGCTTTATCCGGGGCCGGGTCGCAGGGGCAGCGTCTGAGCAGAGATGCCCTGACTTCCCGATCCACACACACCTCCTCCAGCTGTTCTGACCCCGAGGCGACACCAGGCCAGCTCGGAGACATAGTCCCACCACCGTGTCCTGGGTCTTCCACGAGGCCTTGTCCCACTAGGACATGCCTGGAACACCTCCCGCGGGAGGCGACCAGGAGGCATCCGGAACAGATGCCCGAGCCACCTCAGCTGGCTCCTTTCGACGTGAAGGAGCAGCGACTCTACTCCGAGCTCCTCCCGGGTAACTGAGCTCCTCACCCCCAGCCACCCTGCGAAGGAAACTCACTTCGGCCGCTTGTATTTGCGATCTTGTCCTTTCGGTCATGACCCAAATCTCATGACCATAGGTGAGGGTGGGAACGTAGATCGATCGGTAAATCGAGAGCTTTGCCCCGACTCAGCTCCCTCTTCACCACGACAGACCGATACAGCGACCGCATCACTGCTGACGCCGCACCGATCCGTCTGTCCATCTCACGCTCCATCCGTCCCTCACTGAGAACAAGACCCCGAGATACTTGAACTCCTCCACTTGAGGTAAGGACTACCCACCGACCTGTAGAGGGGAAGCCACCTTTTTCCGGTGGAGAACCATGGCCTCGGATTTGGAGGTGCTGATCCTCATCCCGGCCGCTACACACTCGGCTGCAAACCGCCCCAGAGCAGCTGGAGGTCCTGGTTCTTTAAAGCCATCAGAACAACATCATCTGCAAACAGCAGAGATGAGATCCTGAGGCTCCCAAACCGGACACCCTCCGGCCCCTGGCTGCGCCTAGAAACCGGTGAGAAAGGGCAGCCCTGGCGGAGACCAACAAGCACCGGGAACAGGTCTGACTTACTGCCGGCAATGAACCAAGCTCCTGCTGCTCATACAGGGAACGGACAGCCCTTAACAGAGGGCCCCGGACCCCATACTCCCGGAGCACCCCCCACAGGGCACCACGAGGGACGCGGTCGAACGCTTTCTCCAGATCCACAAAACACATGTGGACTGGTTGGGCGAACTCCCACGAACCCTCGAGCACCCGACGGAGGGTATAGAGCTGGTCCAGTGTGCCACGATCAGGACGAAAACCGCATTGTTCCTCCTGAATCCGAGGTTCAACTATCGGCCGGATCCTCCTCTCCAGCACCCTGGAGTAGACCTTACCGGGGAGGCTAAGGAGGGTGATTCCTCTGTAATTGGAACACACCCTCCGATCCCCCTTCTTAAAGAGAGGGACCACCACCCCGGTCTGCCAATCCAGGGGCACTGTCCCCGACCGCCACGCGATGTTGTAGAGACGTGTCAGCCAAGACAGTCCTACAACATCCAGAGACTTAAGGTACTCAGGGCGAATCTCATCCACCCCCGGAGTCACCGAGGAGCTTTCTCACCACCTTCACGGACTCCATGTCCCCCGCCTCCCCCGGAATCTGGGTGAAGCTCTTCCGGAGGTGGGAGTTGAAGACCCCACTGACAGAGGGATCCGCCAGACGTTCCCAGCAGACCCTCACAACACGCTTGGGCCTGCCAGGTCTGACCGGCTTCCTTCCCTGCCAGCGGATCCAGCTCACCACCAGGTGGTGATCGGTTGACAGCTCAGCCCCTCTCTTCACCCGAGTGTCCGAGACACGCGGCCGGAGGTCAGACGACACAACTACAAAGTCGATCATCGACCTCCTGCCTAGGGTGTCCTGGTGCCACGTGCACTTATGGACACCCTTGTGCTCGAACATGGTGTTCGTTATGGACAAACCGTGGCTAGCACAGAAGTCCAATAACAGAACACCACTCGGGTTCAGATCGGGGAGGCCGTTCCTCCCAATCACTCCCTCCCAGGTCTCACTGTCGTTACCCACGTGGGCGTTGAAGTCCCCCAGCAGAACAATGGAGTCCCCAGTCGGAGCACCATCTAGTACCCCTCCCAGGGACTCCAAGAAGGCCGGGTACTCTGCACCGATGTTGGGCCCGTAGGCCGAGACAACGGTGAGAGACCTGTCCCCGACCCGGAGGCGTAGGGACGCGACCCTCTCGTCCACCGGGGTGAACTCCAACACGTGGCGGCTGAGCTGGGGGGACAAATATTAGCATTTTTAAACATCTGATCACACAGAAATATGGTAAATGGACTTATCTTACACAGCGCTTTTCCACCTTTATCAGGCCCAAAGTGCTTTACAGTAAGTAACTAGTCACACAAGTGGCAAGTAGGGTGAAGTGTCTTGCCCAAGGACACAGCGACAGTGTGCATTTGCTGGAGCTGGGATTCAAACCCAGCCAATCACGAGACGACCCGCTCTACCACATCACATTGACTCTGGATTTTATGCTTTTCTTTTTTTTTCATGAAGGCTTTTTTAAATGCACAAATATGGTGAGTTATATTATTCTAATTAGGTATAAAACAGTTTTGGGTCTTTTATATGTTGTTGTTCAGATAAAGTTTTGTTTTTTTGCTGTGATTGTCGATGGAACTCTTCAGTTTGGACCCGGTAGAAGCTTATTATTGTGTGTGATCATTATACTGAAGTGATTGGATTGTTCTGAATATCACCTTTATGAGACAGTCATGTGACCTTGGTTCATCTGTGCTAAGAGAGAAGACGCTGGACTTTGGCACAGTTTCATGTGGATAGGTCCAGCCATAGGCGCTGATCCCGTGGGTGCAAATCTTTGGGCACCAGGCGAATTTGAATAAATATTGCCAAACCTGTGAAGGTATTTTCTGCAGGGGCGGGGCGGAGGCGGGCCGGGTTAGAACCAGCTCCAATGCAGGCTGAAAAAAACCCTGACCTGCAGGAGTTTGCAGGAGTCAGCGATGGTGTGACTGTCCATGTCAGTGCTGTAGACTCAGGTGTTGTTGTTGTGAGACATCAGTGTGTTAAACTGTGTGGGCGGTGTAATAGTGAAGTTTAACATAACTGTAGTGGTTATTTGACCATAAAACTTAAACCAAAGAAAAAAACAAAACTGTCAAATGGTCACTGAGGCTACGTCATGGGTTAGGCTTTACGCAGCTTCAAAGATACCAAATCAACCAATGTCAACTAGGGTGCTTCTAAAAAATTAAAGTTTCAGGGCAGTGTTCTCCAACCCTCCATGATGCTTGTTATAGAGAAGCTGTAAAAAAAAAAGTTTTAGCTGAAAATATTGATATTTAGGACTCGCTCAACTCAACTGAAGTTTTTACCTCTCAAAAGTCACACGGCGCCAATCCAAGATTCAGATATTTTTATTACTTTCAATTAAGTCAAAACAAGCTCAACTATATATGGTCTAAAAAGACTACAGTTTTGGTGTCAGGTGGTAAAACCGATGTAAATATTGGAACATATTATTTTAGTATAAAAGTCTTAATTTGTTTTAAAAGAAAATGTTTACCCAAAAAAAAAACCCTAATAGAAAATATGTTTCTAGACCCTAATACAACAAATCCATCCATTTTCTTCCACTTTTCCGTTGCCAGGTCGTGGGGGCAGCTGCTGGAGCGGCCCAAATCACACTGCACCAGCCCCTATGGCGCCCCCTGCTGGTGCTGGGTCCACAAAAGGACGGCCCCATGGTTCTCAGGCCTGTTGGTCTCTCATAAGGAGCTTCTGAACCGCTCTTTGTCTGACCCGTCACAAAAGGACCTGTTTGCCCTGGGAGACCCTACCAGGGGCACGAAACCCCGACAACAGAGCTCCAGGATCATTCGATTCTACTATTTATATTTTTGAACAATAAATCGCATTGGACAAGTTCTAAATATTCTTTAAATTAGCTAATATTTTGGCTACTGAATCTTTATATGACCCATCATCAAATGCTGGGTTGGAGGAAAGCAGATTTAAAAATATTGTTTTTTGCATAGTACGAGGAAGCACCCTAACACACCAAAAAGATGCGTTTGAAGAGGTTTAATCACACAAGCTCACAGACATTTTCTGCTGCCTCCTCTCGCTGGTAAAAAAAAAACATGTGCCCTCGCAGCCTGAGGTCCCTCCCACCTTGACATACTTATGCAAATGATCGTGAGCACCAGTGACCACTAAACAACAACGTAAGTAATGACCTGGATTAGCATAAATAACAAACAAGAAAATAATAAGCATGAAGGCAAAACCAAGCAAATTACCTTTACCAAGAAAGTGCCAAATAGCTCCAACAATAACATTAATATTTGTGCTGCCTCTTGTATGAGTGCATGAGTGTGCGAGGCCTCGGCACCGTAGTCTTATATAGCGCCTTTTCCAGATGATCAAAGTCGCTTTACAATTTTCTACATTATTCATTCACACCAAACTTGGTACGATTACTTTTGTAGCAACAGCTGCCCTGGCATCTATGACCAAAGTCCACTTCCTGCACCCTCCGTTTCTCTAAAGGTCGATCCGAGGAGAGACTTCCTCACTGGGCCGTGGAACCACAAACTAACGCTATAGGAGAACACAGGATGATCTCACACGTCCAGAGAGCCAGAGAGTAGGAACTTACAGTTGACGTTGAGGCTGAAGGCGTCGCTCTTCGCCTTCGACATCGTGTTGAAGGCCTCGCAGAACAATGGCCCCACCAGGTCAGTGCGGTACACCGGGGCGAAGGAGAGCGTGGAGGTGGTGTCGGTCTGAAACAGAGGAGGAGGTCAGGGAGATACTGCACACAGAACATAGACACAGCCACCCCGTCATGTTTGTCTATATATACTGCCTCTCGAAAGTACTAATACACCTTGAACCTTTGCACATTTGAATTTTTTACTGAACGTTCACACACAAGTACTCTACCAACAGAGCTACTACAAGAGGTGTGTAAGCAATGGTAATTTTATTGTTCCAATGTATAGATTGAGCTTTGGTCTGTCTGCCTTCTCAGCTGTCAGAGCCAGTGTTTGGAATAATTTACCAACAGATTTAAAACTAAAAACAAACGATACCAAATTTAACACGAAATTAAAACACTACTTAAAATCCACTCAACATTGATCTCATAAATAACACAATTGATAAAAATGTATGATTTCTTCTGTTGTCATGACTTGCGTGTCATGCATGTCATGTTTTAATATGTACTGTTGTTGCTTTAAAGCAGTACTAAGTAACTTATTTACCTTAATAAACCCTCCCCGTAGTCCCCGTGGGGATAATACAAGTGTTTATGGGATGATTGGAGGGTCTTTCATCTCCCCCTGGTGTCTCTGGCCAGAAAACCATGTTTGCAACTTGACTGCCACCGGTGCGGAGAAAGCAATACACACGAATGTAATCACGAAGAAGAAGCAAACATGCTAACGGGCAAAGCTAACTGCGGGCTAACGTCACTTTAAACAGTATTTACAGTCAAGTTTGAGTGAAAAAAAATATTTCCGTTGTATAATTGGATGCACAGTAACCCTCTCTCCCTTCGCCTTTCCTGTCAGCGTAGTATTTACTCTCCGAGACAATTAATACATTAAAAAATCGTAACTTGCTACTACACCTGCAGTTGCGCTTATGGCCTCTAGGGGCAAGAGTTACTTAGTACTGCTTTAACGGACAGGTGCTGTACTAAAAACATTGCATCTGGTTTACCCAATGTACATGTGATGTCCGTAATAAGCGAATAAAAAAAAAAGACAACTGTGAAGTGAAAGCTAAATGATACATGATTCTGTTATTTTTCAAAAAATAGAAAAGTGGGGCGTGCATAAGTATCATACAGCATTTTCTGAGAGCATTAAATTGCCTTTAAAACATTTCTAATGACTCCAGAATGTTCACACCTTGGCCTGACCATTAAATAGAGGCACCTGTGTGTAATCTACTCTCAGTATAATTTCAGCTGTTTTGTGAGGCCCTCAGAGCTGTGGTCACTAAACAACATCATGAAGGTCAAGGAGCACCAGAGAGGTCAGGGATAAAGATTAGAGAGAATTTAAAGCAGCGTTAAGTTATACAAAGATTTCCCAAGATTTGAACCTCTCCCGGAGCAACTGTTCAATCCATTGTTCGGAAATGGAAAGAGTAAAGCACCACTGCAGACTTACCAAGACATGGCTGTTCATGTAAACTAACAGACTGAACAAGGAGAGCACTGGTCAGAAAGGCAACCAAGTGCCCCAAGATAACTCTGGAGGAGCTGTGAAGTCCTGCTGCTGAGCTGGAGGAATCTGTACATGGGACAACTATAAGTCGTATCTACACAAATCTGGCCTTCATGGACGAGTGGAAGAAGAAAGCCATTATTGAAAGGAGGCCATAAGAAATCCCGTTTGAAGTTTGCTAGAAGTCATATGGAGGACACAGCTCCATGTGGAAGAAGGAGCTTTGGTCAGATGAGACAAACGTTATGTATGGAGCAAACCTAACACTGCTCATGGTCCTGAGTGCACCATCCCCAGTGTCAAATATACGGGGGGAGCATCATGATGTGGGGCTGCTTTTCCTCAGTGGGGACTGGGGAGACTGTAAGAATAGTTGGGAAGATGGATGGAGCCAAATACAGGGACATTTTGGAGGAAAACCTGCTGGAGTCACAAGAGAACTGAGGCTGGGGCGGAGATTCACCTTCAGCAGGACAATGACCCGGAGCACAAAGCTAAATCTACAAAAACAAACATATTAATGTGTTAGAATGGCCCAAAGTCCTGACCTGAATCCTATTGAAAATCTGTGGAAAGATCTGAAAACTGCTGTTCACAAACGCTCTCCTTCTAATGTGACAGAGCTTGAGTTGTTTTGTAAAGAGGAATGGGCTCAAATGTCAGTCTCTACATGTTCAAATCTTGTAGAGTCAAACCCCAGAAGACTTTCTGCTGTTATTGCAGTAAAACGGGGTTCACAAAGTATTAATTCATGCTATATGAATACTTATGCAAGCCCCACTTTTCACTTTTCTATTCTTTGAAAAATAACAGAATCATGTATCATTTCGCTTTCACTTCACAGTTGTCTGATACTTGTGTGTGAACGTTCAGTAAAAAAAATCTAAATAAAATCTTCATGTTTAACATGACAAAATGTGCAAAAGTTCAAGGTGTATGAATACTTTCGAGAGGCGCTGTAAGTGAAATGGATTCTTCTGGTTTCCATGGAAAGGACTGAAGGGCTTCTGTTCTCGATCTACACCTCCATGACTTTGTGGTGAGTTTCATCATTTCACTGTCCGGAGACGCGAACCGCAGGTGGGACCTTTTTAACATCAGAAATGTGCAAAAATGTGCTGCAAACATCTGCATTTATATTCATATTGTCGCTCAAAAAGAATTGCCCAGAGCAGACGACAATAGCGAAGTAAAAAAAAACACTTTCCACCTTTTTCTCCCAATTGTTCTCGACTTTGAAAATTATCACGATATTGGAAATTTGCATATCTTCCAAATGTAGTTCCGATGCTGTCTCCTATCTATCTATCTAGATACCTAGTAATGAAACCATCTTAACTGGGGATGCAGGTTTTCTAGTGTTTCTATAGTTGTTCGTCCTTAGTGATCAGTAATAACAGTTATGGATGAAACCAGACGGGGTGTTTAAAACCTCATCTACTCCATAACGGGTGTCGCTCGTAGATCAGGGACATAACGACAACACGGGCATCACCGTGACTACAGCCTCACCTCTTTCAAATCTTTTAGCGTTAGCATTAGCACAAACGAAGCCGAGGGGAAACTAAACACAGCAGGCTCTTTTTAAACTTGTGTCGTAGTACTGCAGTAGCGAGACACAAGTCTATCGTGAGCTGCTGTGTTTAGTTTTGTTAAATTCCGTGATAAAACGCTACGAAGCTAAATGCTCTCCGAACGCAGCGGTGACAAACTCGATGGAAGTGTAAAAATAAAGAAAGAAAGGCCCAAAATGCAGTGAAAAAACACAAAACAAAACAGGAGCAACTTAAAAAAAAAAAACTCTCAGACACGGACATGGAGATAAATGACCTGACAAAGAACAAGGGAAACACAGGGGTGAAAATACATGAGGAAACGGGGCACAGGTGACACACATTAGGGTGAGGCAGGCAATAACGAGAGGGACGTCAAACAGAAAATCACAAAGACCAAAAAGACATGTGAAAATAAAAACACCAAGGACATAAACACAAGAAAGCAAACCAAAATAGGGCAACAGAAAGCAGACCGTGACACTCAGCAACATGTGCACAAAGGCTCTCATAATAGCCAAAGTGAGGCCGAATGTAGAGTTTGAAAAGAGCCCCGGAACGTCTCATAGCTCTTTCTCCTCCTTTGTAAAACTCTTCCTGTGTTTCTTTAACTCTCACTAGATTCTAATGTTACTCAAGCGGGACGCGCGGTGCACTTTGACCGAGCCGGCTTCCTGTTGAGTTTAGAATAAAATTTAAAATCCTGCTCCTCACATTTAAATCCATAAAGGGTTTAGCTCCGCTCTATCTCCAAGACGCTGTCATTCCATATCAGCCAACCAGAGCTCTCCGCTCTCAAAACTCAGGGCAACTAGTGATTCCTCGAGTCTCCAAAATTACTGTAGGAGGCCGAGCTTTTAGCTACCAAGCTCCGGTCTTATGGAATAAACTCCCAGCCCACGTTAAAGAAGCAGCCACAGTCCCTACATTTAAGACTAGGCTCAAAACGTACCTCTGAGAATGAGCTTATAATCAGGTCAGTGGTAAAGCTCTAACCCACAGCCTGAAGTAAAGCTCTGACCCTCAGCCTGAAGTAAAGCTCTGACCCTCAGCCTGAAGTAAAGCTCTGACCCTCAGCCTGAAGTAAAGCTCTGACCCTCAGCCTGAAGTAAAGCTCTGACCCACAGCCTGAAGTAAAGCTCTGACCCTCAGCCTGAAGTAAAGCTCTGACCCTCAGCCTGAAGTAAAGCTCTGACCCACAGCCTGAAGTAAAGCTGCCTCAGGAGAAACACTGCTGTGGGAAGTACGGTCCACTGAGCGCTGTCCTCTTCTTCTTACTGCAGACTTTGTTTTATTATGATACAATATTTAATTTATCTGTAGTCTGTTCATCACTATTCACATGGTGTCTCCTGTCCCACCCCCTCGGGAGTGCCTGTCTAGATCGAACAGAGGAACCCGGGTGAACGGAGGAACCTGCATTCTAGAATCTGAGGACTGGACAGTCTGTGATCTTGGCCCGTCTGCTGAGGGATCCTTCGGCCCTGGGTCTCTATAGCCTGTCCGTCCATGGGAGTGGATCTCTCCTTCTGTGGTTCTCCCCAAGGTTTCTCTTTTCTCCTGCCGGGTTTTTGAGTTTTTCCTCGCCGTGCTGGAGAGTCTAAGGACGGGGGACGCCCACGCCGCTCGTCACTACCTCCTATTGGACATTATATTTGCCATTATATTTACCTGAACTTTTAATTGTCATATTTATTGCTCTGTTTTATTGCCTTAATGTTTGGTGCAGCTGTGAGGCCACTTCTGTTGTGATATTGGGCAATACAAAACCATTAAACTTGAAACTTGAAACTTGAACAGAAGCATGGTTTGTGGAACCGCGGCTAAAGTGACAATAACAAGAATCACAAACGTCACATGAACAAACGTCTTCCGTCTTGAATGTGCTCGAGTTCGTGACGTTCTATGTGATTCAAACACTTTTTACATAATGCGTCAAACTTTGTGAAATTTAGCGACACCAGATCCTAATCGTCAAGGAAACAACAATAAATTGAACAAGGGCTGGATTTGCGACTCCTTGCAGACGATGAACACGTCTCACCCGCTCCACTTTCATGTGGTCGTTCCCGGTGATGGCCGTGGAGCCGTTGAACCACTTGAACCGGAGGAAGAAGCCTTTGGCGGTGCAGGTCAGGACCACCGGGCCCAGTTCACGGGCCTCGGGAACGCTCGACTCTATCACCACGTCCGACACCGGCGCTGGAAACAAAAGAGACACATTCATGGGTTTCAGGGGACGTCATCAGGAGGGCTGTTGCTCACTTTCTGCTCTAAACCTTAGAAAACACAGACATACGGGCCGTTTCTCAATTCTCAGACTGCAGACTCCGTACTTGTGATCTCCGGGGTACGGGCTTGAGGAGTTCACGAGTGTGGACTCGGCTTTGGAACAAGTGAACTTGATGACATCACAGGAAGTAGCTCCTGAACATAGGGCTGTGAGCTTTTATAACATTAAATCACCTCATATGAAATTTTATACAATTTCACATTATGTTTGACTATTACAGCCTATAAATAAGGCGTTATGTGGAAAGTCATTAAAAAATGTGATGTGCAAACTGATTATTCTGAAAAAACAAACAAACAATTTAGACTTTAAAATATGTGACTGTTTTTGAAGTTCCCATATAAAGATGTGTCTGCAGCGCCCCCTTAATAAAACAATGTAAAAGTAAAATGCATTTGTCCTCAATGACCTGTTCATGACGTTAAGACTTTAAATGAAACTGTTGCTGATGTTGTGAGTAAATGAAAGCATGTTCAAAGTTGTTTCCACACTTCTGCTCAGAAAACCATCTTAAACAGGAGGCATGTCTGTGAGGATAAAAGACTCTTAAACATCTCCGCGTTTATTTACATGCGCGCGATCAGCTGTGGTTCAGCTGGAGGGGCTCGGTGTGAGGAGGAGGGGCTCGGTGTGAGGAGGAGGGGCTCGGTGTGAGGAGGAGGGGCTCGGTGTGAGGAGGAGGGGCTCGGTGTGAGGAGGAGGAGGGGCTCGGTGTGAGGAGGAGGGGCTCGGTGTGAGGAGGAGGGGCTCGGTGTGAGGAGGAGGGGCTCGGTGTGAGGAGGAGGAGGGGCTCGGTGTGAGGAGGAGGGATCTCGGTGTGAGGAGGAGGGGCTCGGTGCTGAGGAGGAGGGGCTCGGTGTGAGGAGGAGGGGCTCGGTGCTGAGGAGGAGGGGCTCGGTGCTGAGGAGAAGGGGCTCAGTGTGAGGAGGAGGGGCTCTGTGTGAGGAGGAGGAGGGGCTCTGTGTGAGGAGGATGGGCTCGGTGTGAGGAGGAGAGGCTCGGTGTGAGGAGGAGGGGCTCGGTGTGAGGAGGAGGGGCTCGGTGTGAAGAGGAGGGGCTCTGTGTGAGGAGGAGGGGCTCGGTGTGAGGAGGAGGGGCTCAGTGTGAGGAGGAGGGGCTCGGTGTGAGGAGGAGGGGCTCGGTGTGAGGAGGAGGGGCTCGGTGTGAGGAGGAGGGGCTCAGTGTGAGGAGGGGAGGCTTGGTGTGAGGAGGATGGGCTCGGTGTGAGGAGGAGCTGGCGGAGACGCACAAGTCTCCTCTGATGCATCCTGGGTAAAACGGGCGGAGCAAGTTCTCCTCCGGGGATTTACAGCGAACTTGCTGAGAAGCGAACTTTGAACTGGAGCAGGACTTGGGCCACACAAGTACACAGATTGAGAAACGGCCGAGCTCTGAGCCTGTTCCCACAAATGGCAAATGGTTTCTTTGTGGAGCACCAGGTCCTCAGACACAAGGTCATTCAAAGTGCTCCACTGTGAATACAATTACAAGGAAACAGATCAAATCTAGTACAGTTTTTCTCCATTGGTTTGGCTCATTTCTTGAAACAGAAATTACATTATATCTAAGATCATTTGGCAAAACAGTCTGACAGCACAACACTATAGCTCACTTACATATAAGCTCATATCTCTCCCAAAACAGTTCACTCGTGTGTCAAAACTACATTTCCTTTTAAACAGTCAGTGCCCCAAAATGCTCTGTCCCTTTGGCCTTGTGTGAGACGTGTGGGCCTCTCATGACACCACCGGGCTGTGTCTGATGTAGATCGGGTTAAGATCGGCGTCACATGGTAACAGATCGGTCCCTGTTGTTATTTAAAAGGATACTACGTATTTGGTAACTCTGTGCTGTTTCTGGTCTAAGTAGCTAAGTAATGAACAAAGAAAAGACAGAAATGTTTGCAGATTTAGTGTCCGAAAATACTTGGAGCGAAGCATGACTTTGTTTCTCTTTTCTGCGTGTGACGGCGTGCGAGCCGAGGATGTGGCCTGTTTGTCGTGTGAAGAAAGAGCTTCGTTTCCATCTTTGCTGATTCAAAGATGTTCCACTCGCCACTGCAAACTTCCTGTTCTGATTGTGTGGTTAGATATTTATGTACCACATGCTAAATGAAAAAGGGAGTAAATACGAACTGTGTGATTCATATCGAGGTGTAAACGACGCAGGGCTGAGCCAGAATCAGGAGACAGTTAGACCCTCCTGTTCATTTGTCAGGGGCCGGCTCCAGAACTAACTGTATTTGAGTTACAAAAAGGTGCTACTTCAGATTTATCATACAGACTCATGCTATTAAAATATATTGTGATGCCACTAAAACTGAGGGTGCAAACATTTCAAAGTAAGGATGCAATGCATTCTTTTGCACCCCTGTAGATCCGGGCCTGCATCCTGGGGGGCCCTGGTGCTGTCTTTATTATGTTTGCTGCAGACATTGATGCCTGACACACATGCCTGTGTGTGTGATTGGGGTGAAATGTGTCTCACAGTTGCAAAGAAACAAATACAGAGACATTTTTGATGCCCTTTTACCTCCAGTTTGACTGAACTGACCCGAACAGTTTCTATGTTAGTTAATTAGTTAATGTATTTTCTTCGGTCATTATGAACATTTAAATCACATGTCACATGTTTTCCAAAGATCTTAGACATTATACAATAAGAAAACACATACATTAAGTATTTAATCTAAATGATGCCTGACCGAAGGGGTTTAGGCTGAAGCCAAGACTTATTCTGCCTAAACCCCTTTTACAAACTGTGACTCTGTGTCCAAAGAGACACATTCTACACTTTCTCTAACACCAACGATGGAAACACTTAAGCACAAAACTTAAACTTCAACAATCAGAAATTATGCTTTGTTTCCTCGATCGACTTCTTTTCTAATGATCTTCATTCAAGTGTTCTATACTTCTCTATCATGTTTAACTTATACATTTTCTTAAATGCTTTAATAGTTTTGGAGCCTTAAGTTGAATAGATAAACCGTTCCATAGATCAACGCCTTTGACTGATAAACACCTCCTCTTAGTGTTAAGAGGAGGTGTTTGAGGTTTCTGTAGCAGATCAGTTCCTCTAAGGTTGTTTATGGATTCTCTAGTTTGAAACATCTCCTGTAGACACTGAGGGAACATGAGACTGTGAGCTTTGTACATCACAACTGCTGTGTAAACATCAACAAGATCATGCAATTTTAAGATATTTAGTCTAATAAAAAGTGGATTTGTTGGAGCCAAGTATTCTGCATGGCTGTGATATAAACATGAAGTGCTTACAAATATGTGAGGGGAACTATTTTCATATCATATGTTGATTACACTAAATAAGGCATAAGAAGAAGTTTCATACTGAAAAAATACTTTTAACATTTTTTCCTAAATCTTCAAACTTTAAAATGGGTCAATTTGATCCGTAACATAACAGGAGGTTAAACGAAGACAGAGAAAGCCGGGCAGAAACTTGTGACTCAGGTTTATAAAGTGTAAAGCTGTTATTATTAGAACTACTTCACAGACAATACAATTTCTACTACACAAGTACTGTCATGTCAACTGTCAAGCAGACATGACAGTACTCATGTCTACTTTTGACATGAGTACTGTCATGTCAAAAGTACAGGTTGATATTTGGGTGTTTTACGAGCTATCGGCCGATCTCCTGCTGGTAAACGACGATATCTCCGAAAATGACAGAGACTTCCTGTTAAAAGTAAACACTAAACCTCATATGTTCACGCTGCAGCTCATTTTGAAGCTCAGAACCTGGAGAACGAAAAGCTTCTTGTAAAAAGTGTCAAACTCAACAAAAGAGCGACGATAACGTGACACAAAGGCGATGACAGATCAGTTAGGTCCTGGCTTTCAAATGAGGCCTTACTCTGGCTTTAAGGCTGGAAGAAGCTTTTTCCATTTGGGTAAAACTGAACTGGAGAAAAGACACTGGAGAAAAGACACTGGATCAAGGCGGGTTAAGAGGTTAAACTAACTCATCAAAGCTGGGACAGAAACTATGACTCGGTCCAAGTGTTTGTGTTTCACTTTATGAAATGACTGTTTATTTATTTATTTATTTTTTATTCATTTATTTATTTCAGTCATGTTAGTTACATGTTTTCACATTTCAACAACTATACATGTTTTTTTTTAACCTTTTTTTTTATACATGATTGAAAAGGAGCACGATGAAGACAACGCTTATGCTAAGTGCCCCTTTCTGTAAATACAAAAAGGTAGACAAAAAACACAAAAAAAACATAAATGGTCTGATTCGCAGGTATTATACTTTAAGCCTTAAGCTAGAATAAACAACACAGGTACTACTGTTTTTAAAATTAAAATCTAATATTTACAGTAGTGTGTAAGAGTTGATATTTGTTGATTTGAACTGTTTGTAGTTTTGTATGTGTTTCCTCAAACTTCTGAGCAATAAAGTAAGTGAGGAAGTATTAAAGCGCAGTATAAGACCCTTAAAGATTCACGATTTAAAAAAATATTTGACTTTGTGAAGAACAGCAATGTTTCTACATAATTTATTTCTAATACTGTGGACATGAGGTTTCCAATTTAATTTTTCATCCAGTGTCACACCCAAAAACTTGAGTTCAGATACTCTTTCAATATTTCTTCCATTCAAAGACAGCTGGACATCCACGTTTAATTCACAATTTGAAAACACCATACATTTTGTTTTAGCCACATTTAGTGACAATTTATTTGCATCAAACCAATCCTTTATTTTCACCATTTCTTTTTCAATTATTTTACTCATGTTCTTTCAATTATTTCCAGAGAAAAGGACATTTGTGTCATCAGCAAATAACACCGACTGTAATATTTCTGATGCTTCACATAGATCATTTATGTATAAAAAAAAAAGTTTGGGCCCAACAATGGAACCTTGGGGTATTCCACATTCAATTTTTAATTTTTCCGAAGTATTGCCAGCAAACTGTACAAATTGTTGTCTGTTTTCTAAATAATTTCTGATCCAATTTAACACCCCTCCCCTAATTCCATAATGCAACAGTTTTTGAAATAAAATGTTGTGGTCTATGGTGTCAAAAGCTTTTTTTTTAGATCAATAAATACGCCAATGGTGCTTTCTTTATTTTCTATTGCTGTGGTGATATGCTCTGTGAATTTCATTAACGCTAAGGCTGTGGACCTGTTTTTTCGGAATCCCAACTGCCTGTCATTTAACAAATCATTTTTTTTTCCATGAATGAATCTAATCTGTAAACAAAACGTTTTTCAAGAATTTTTGCAAACTGTTAGAGATAATATGTGTTAATCAGACACTTCATGTGAGTCGTTTATAATCATGTGACCTAAAGCCTGAGTCAAGGAGGAAATCTAATGTAGGAAAGTCCAGTCATGCTTTAGTTCATTCAGAGAAACAAAAGATGAATCTCAATCTGGAGAAAACAGGAACGTTCACTTTTTCACTCAGAGAAAGACTCTCTCAGGAAAGTCTCTTGGTTTTGGTTAATATCGAATACCGGCCGATACTCAAACCCCCAGCATCGGTATCGGAAGCAAAACACCCGGATCGGTGCGTCTCTACAACAACAGGAGTGTCTTTGATGAATCAGCCCTATGCCCTCATAAAGCGCCCCCTGCTGTCACAGTCCAGACCAGACGTTTATCGATCGGCCTCTGGTCACATGGTCGGATCGGCCGCGCTCTAACATGGCTGTAGTTCAGCAGGAGCAGGAAGCCGGACGACTGAGAGTCACAGGAGCCTCCGACCAAAGCCCTTTGAGAGGATGCAGGAGCTGGTCAGGTTCCAGGTTTAACGGCGAGCTGTGATGGAGGCCAAGACTACCGATACCGATAATACTTTATTGATCTCACAGATCGATGAGAGAGCATCCGGCAGCAGCACCCATTCAGTGGCACCACTCTTTTTCCACTCTTTTTTTTTCTTTGGTGAAAGATGGTTGTGTCGCGGCCGCCATCTTCACTGTTTTGGTCACAGGAGGAGCACTGGTTGATGGGAAATCCGTAGACGATGACCACGGCGGTGGAGCTCTTGCGCTTGGCCACGATGTTCTTGGCCACACAGGTGTAGTTGGCCGTGTGGGACAGACGCGCCTGCTTGATGATCAGGTTGTGTCCACGGTGATGTAGAAGTTCCTGTCCTCGGCCGGGTCGATGATCTCTTGTCCTTCAGCCACTCCACCCGCATGACCTTGGAGGATGGAGAAACTGTAGCTCTGTCTCCTCTGATCATCTGAAACGGTGCACCGCCTCCTGGGCTTGTCCCCGTCTCAGAGCGTGGTGTCCTGCACTGGTCAGCTCCACCTCGTCCTTCCTCTTCCTCCTGCACAGCTCCCTCCACAGTCTATCACCATCTCCTCGTTGGTCCCTTTTGTTGTTTCCTGTAGCTCCTCTTGTGACGCCTGCTCCGTGCTGCAGGTGTGGGGGCTCTTGGTGCCTCTTCACTGTTCAGTGTCTCAGAAGAAGATGTTTGTAGATCTCAAATGGGTTTAGCTGATAAGCTAGCAGTTTGTTTACCTTCAAAAAGCTGCTTTCTTCAGGACCATTTTGGACTCTCAAAGTAAACAAATCTAGACTCTAAAGATCGGCACTTCACCTGCCAGGCCTGTAGGGGGCGCTCTGCAGCCCACACACCCACCTCTCACACAAACCCCGCTCACCCCCGGCAGTGCTTTGTTGGTTTGTGTGGATCTAACATCATTTGACATTATTCACTGCAAACAGACTCACACTGTATTTACTATTAACCTAATACATTTTACCAGCAAAACTGAGCCTCTCCCTCCCTCCGAATCTTCACCTCTTTACCTCCACCTGAACCGAGCACACTTTCTTCAGTTCGGCTTTACTCAAACCTAAAAGCGAGAAGTAAACAAGGATGAAAAAGTGTCAAAAAAGCGAATAAAAGAGAATAAAAAATATGACGTTCTTTAGCTTTGAAATCAGGCATTACTCCAGCTTATAGGCTGTGAGCTCCAGTCAAGAAGCTTTTTAGATTTGGGTAATGCCAAACTAGAGAAAATGCAAATCCATTTAGACCGATGAGGGCAGCAAATCCAGGTAAAGCAAGTGACGCGCTGACTGTGCACTTCAATACGAATCCGAAGAGTCCAATGTACAAAAATACAGCTGCTTTATTTAGTTCAAAACAGCGTTAATTTCGTCGACTAAAATATTTAGTCTTAATTTTTGTGATATTTTTGTGACTAAAATTGGACTAAAACTAAATTAAAAGTTTTTCATGAGACTAAAACTGTGACTAAAATGTCCAGATATTTTAGTCGACTAAAATAAGACTAAATAAAAATGAAAAGGAGAGACTAAAATCATCTACTACTACAACTACAACTACTACTACTACTAAACGACAAATGACAGTCTCATATCATGTAAGTTCTCTGCTATAGGAGCCGCTCTGAGCTTCATCATGTGGAGCAGCTCCATGAAGCAGAGGAACAAGATCAACCCCTTAACTCCCACCTGAACCGAGCACTTTTTCTCCAGCAGGAAAAAAGTTGTGAAAATAGCAACAAAACTGAGACAAAAACAAGGATGAAAATGTGAAAAAAGTGACAAAAAATGAACAAAAATGTGACGAAAAAATGCAAATAATTTGACAAAAAAGTGACAAAAAAGTCACAAAAATGTGCCAAAAATGAGACGACTGCCCAACAAAGAAAGTGATGAAGAAAAATCTGATGATGTGAGGAAAAAGATCAATTTAGTTTTGTAGGTCTTAGCTTTCAAATGAGGCGTTACACTGGCCTACAGGATTTGGGTAAAGCTGAACTGGAGAAAATGCTCTTGGTTCAGGCGGGAGTTAAGAGGTTAAACATGATTATAATGAATATTATCAATGCAAAGTCGACTAAATTAGTCTTAAATTTAGTCGATTAAAACTAGACTAAAATTGAAAAGATTTTTTCGACTAAATCTCGACTAAAATTACATTACATTTTAGTCAAAAGACTAAGATTAGAACTAAATTAAAATATGTTGTCAAAATTAACACTGGTTCAAAATAATTTCAAGTTTCAATAATTCATCATAAAATCCAGTTCATTACTTCCATGTGTTTTCTCCAGGTAAGCTTTACCCCAATCTAAAACTTTACAGCCGATAGGCCAGAGTAACCAGAAACAGATCTTTTTCCTCATGGTGTCCCTTTTTTAAAAACATTTTTTCTATTCCTTATTTGTTGCGTTTTGCGTTACATTTTTTTTTCTTCACATTTTTGTCACGTTTTTTTCGCCCCTTTTGTGACATTTTATTCTTTCTTTTCATCAGGCTTGTCGCTATTTTTAGTTTTCAGTAAAGCCAAACTGGGAAAATCCCTCGGTTTAAGCGGGGGATAAGGGGTTAAGGGGTTAAGGGGCTTACAATATAGTTCCCCCAGCACAAGATCTGGCCCAGAGAGTCCTGTTGACGGCAACGGGACTCCACTTTGAGGCTCAGTAGTTTTTACATTTTACACTTTATAAACTATAGAAAGGACAGATGGTGTTGTACCTCCAGAAACATCAAGCGGCTACTCTGGGAAACTTTGAGAATTCTGTGCTTTGGTCAGTTTATTTTCCTCTGTCCATTAGCATTTAGCCTCAAATATCACAAATTATGAACAATCCAGATGTTTCCAGCTGTTGTCAACCATCGACCTCATTCAGATGACGTCAAAGCCTGGTTAGAAGTCCTTCATGAACTAGATAGGCAAACTATTTCCAGTTCAGTTTTACCCAAATCTAAAAGCTTCTGGACTGGAGAGCTTCTGGACTCGGTTAAGGCGGGGGTTAAGAGGTTAATTTTCTGATTCCAGTCAACACCATCTTTGTTCAGGTCACGGTGGTGCAGCTTTTTGCACTGATGTTTTGGTATTTATACAGTTCCAGGTTCGGTCACTGCAGTGCGATCTTGTAACACTCGGCCGGGCCTCGCTAGTCTCCACATTTGATATTCTGAGATTATGAGTGATTACAAAGAAATGTCCAACCCGTCACACAGTTCAGCTGTAGACCAGTGGTTCCGAACCCAGTCCAAAAACTATGGCCACTACAAATGTGTAAAATAATGAATGCTAAAAATAATTTCAAACAATCTGCAATTGGAGTGTTTGATGCACCCGTACTCCTTTCTTATAAACTACAACGACAATATGTTCACTAAACTCTGGGAATAGAATTCAAGAGACAGTGGAATAATTATGGATAAATATTAGGGGTTCAGCTCTAACGGTTTGGTTCACGGTGCAGGACCCGTGGTTTGGTGCATCACGGTGGTGAACAATCTAAAAAATAATAAGTAGGTTTTGAAATGAAATAGCCTAATGATCGTTGTTAGACAGTATTTATAACCTTACAATAAAATTGGCAATGCTTTCAAAGCTGCTTTAGAATTAAATGTACCTCTGGGCTCACAATACGTGAAAGCAAAATAGAAAACAAATGTTACAGCAGCAAAGTAAAAAAAAAGAAAAAATCTCCGCAGTGCAGGCCATGCGCTCGTTAAGTGGTAGTTTCATTGTCGCTTTTACTCACACGGAGGATAAATCAGTCGGAGCAGCGCGTGTGATTAGAGGCTCGTGTTTGAGCAGGTTTTGGGCAATGTTTTGCGTGTACTTTTTTTCGGAGACAAAGCTTTGGAGACGGAATACGGCCAGGATTGGATCTTACGCATTTATCTGCGTCTCTGACATTACGCAGCACTGGATCTATAATGAACCACAGCCTCGGTCACTGCAGGAGAGACTGAAACAAAGACACGCAGATGTGTTTTTGAGGATGTAACTGTACCTGTGCGGAGCGTCTGCAGTTTAGGGTGAGTGACGATGACACACATCGCCCTGTTTGGATGCGCGCACACGCACGGCAGTCAGATCTCGTGCACTCGCGTTGTTGTGACGGTGGGTTGTCCTCGGGCAGCAGCACCGCGGTCCATATGGACCCGTGGTCAATGCCCGCGGGCGGTGGGACCGTCACGTGGGGGCCGGCCGCGGATGTAATAATAATAGTAATAATAATAATGCATTAGTCTTATATAGCACGTTTCCAGACGCTCAAAGTCGCCTAGGTGCATTATTCATTCACCCCATACTCGGTGATAAGCGAGGCACCCGGTCTGCGCACATTAGCCCCACCACCAACCACGCACACACTCACTACTGTCGCCAGGCTTCCTGGTGTTCCCAAACAGTCTCCCATCAGTTGTGTTAGTTTTGTTTGTTCCCTTTAACGCTCACAAATTCCTGTTAATTCCCATAGAACAGTTCAGACTAAACCAGATGTGTGCAGCCCTATTGTACATGTGTGGCCTCGGCGCCGTCTCCTTGCGACTCTGACTCACCCATGACGCGCAGCTCGATCTCGCCCGCCCTGGTGTTGCCGAGGTTATCGATGACGGTGATGCTGTACTCCCCGCTGTCCGCCAGCGTGAGCCCGGTGAGGGTGAGCTGCCCGTTGGTGTCCATGTCGGCGCGGCCCGTGTACGCCTCCGGGATGTTCAGGATGGGGCCCGCTCGCGCCGCCACCAGCATCACTTCCACCTGGTTGTTAAAGTTCCACACCATCACGGCGAACTCCGGGTCCTTCATCAGCGTCTTGAAGGTGGCGTTGCCCCCCTCCAGGGCGTCCAGGGGCCCCTCCGGGAGGATGTCCTCGGCCAGGGAGAGACCTGCGCACAGAGGCGGACTTAGATCAGACAGGATAGGGTTAAAACAGTCACACCGGCTTTACAGACGGAGCTAAAGGAAGGAGCAGAACCAGTGGAAAACATGCAGCGACATTGACTTAGAAGAACGGTTCAAAGTCACTGTGTTGTTTACCAGGGTTGGGCACCGTTAAAGGAACAGGCCAGTGTTCTCCAAACTGAGATCTGTTCTTACCTGAGCTTAGACGAGTTGATATGTACCTGTCTGGTGTTTGTGCGTGCGCTCAGTCACACAGAAAGACCGAAGATGTTGTTAGCATTTATCCTCTCCTCTATGGGGCCAAACGGGGGTGAAGTTTAGAAGCGACCGAGGTCTTCCACATTTCCCATATTTTAAAAACAGTTTCATGAGAAGTTACACGATCCAAGTCTAGTTACACAACACTAAACGTGTGGATTAAGTGGATAAAACGGGGAACTATATTGTGAGGCGTAGTAACACCTCAGGAGCACTTCGACGTACAGTAATATCTTCGCTTTACTGCACGGACGACAAAGTGCTTTTGTGTAACTAGACTTGGATCATGTGACCACTCATGTAACTGTATTTAAACAGAGGAAACGGGGAAGAGCTCGGTCGCTTCTAACTTCACCCCCGTTTGGCCCCATAGAGGAGATGGGGCTAAATGCTAGCAACATCTTTGGTCTCTTTGTGTGACTGAGCGCACGTGTAAAGACCAGACAGGTACGCATCAACTCGTCTAAGCTCAGGTAAGAACAGATCTCAGTCTGAAAAACACTGGCCTGTTCCTTTAATCAAAACCAGTTTGGTGTTTGAAAAAAGTTTCGTTTTTTAATGAGTCTAAGTCATATTTGGGTCGTGGTTTGTCGTCCCAGGGGGATTGTGGGTCCCGACACTAGAACCACTACCTAGAAACCATAAAACAGAACAATAATGTTCATGTTTTACATAAAATCCTATTTCCTTTAAATTTGTATCATTTATTTGAGCTGAAACCACAAAGCCCCTTCCTTTAAAGTGATAGTCTGGAAGTCTAAATGTTTTACAAAATTCATAAAATGTGCCAAAACAACCTCCTGCTCTCACATTTTGATGTAAAGGAAGTAATAATTTACTTTTTATTGGATCTCAGCAGTGTTAATTATGACAACATATTTTATTTTAGTTTTAGTCTTAGTCTTTTGACTAAAATGCAATTTAATTTTAGTCGAGATTTAGTCGAATATTTTTTTGCAATTTTAGTCTAGTTTTAGTCGATGAAAATTGCATGTCAATTTAGTCGACTAAATTTAAGACTAATTTAGTGGACTTTGCATTTATAATATTCATTATAATCATATTTAATCTTGTTCCTCGACTTCATGGAGCTGCTCCACATGAACAAAGCTCAGAGCTGTTTATTTGACGGTGAATTTAAATGATATGAGGCTCTTTCAGACGGTCAATAGAAGTTTGGCTGATTTTAGTCTCTCCTATTCATTTTTATTTAGTCTTATTTTAGTCGACTCAAATATCTGGACATTTTAGTCATAGTTTTAGTCTCATGAGAATTTTTAATTTAGTTTTAGTCCAATTTTAGTCGTCAAAAATATCACTTTGACTAAAATTAAGACTAAATATTTTAGTCGACGAAATTAACACTGGATCTCAGTGACTAATCAAAGTCTCGTCTCCTCCCACGTCGACCGATGAGACGAGCTTTTCCTGTGAACCAGCCTGTCAGATCCAATCAGAAGGAGGGGGAGGAGCTTGTTCCTGCTCTCCTCATTTTGCAAAATTACAGACTATCACTTTAAATCAATAGAGGTCCACATAAATCGATTAAGTAGCTCGTTACATTTTCTTTGATAGGGCAGGAAGGGCCTGGCAGGATTTGGATGGGAGACCGTTTGGGAAAAGCGCTATATAAAACCGATGCATTATTATTATTGTTAGATATTTATGTGTATTTGACCTTGTAGTGACCTGTATGAGTGGTCAGCATGACCGCTTTACTTTCCATCACAGTCGTCTCTAAGACTCTAAGACGTGGACCCGATCCACAATAAGCAGAAAAAAACGGAATATGTTTTAACATTTGGATCAGAAGACACTTGTATAAGTTAAAGGTTTTCAATCGCACATTTACCTGTTTTAGGGAACTTTTTACAAACTTAAATGACGAAAACCTTAAACCAATGCAGGAAAACAGGCTTCGCTCTTTTGCCCGACTCCTGTCTATTCTACACATTGTGGTTCATAAGCTTAACTTCTTAAAGGAATAGGCCACCGTTTTTACATACTGAGATATGTTCTTACCTAGCCTTAGTCGAGTTAATATATCCCCGTCTGGTCTTTGTCCGTGCGCTCTGTCACACAAACGGAGCACATACGCAGCCTCTCCCACATGTCATATACCTCCAAAAAAGCTCACGATAGAAGCTACCAAGCTCTTCCACGTGTTCCCTATTTAAATAAAGTTACGTGAAGTGTTTTCATGCGAAGTATATTTACACAGAAATGTAACATGTCGATTTTATAAGCAGATAAAAAGGGGGACTATATTGTGAGGCGTAATGATACGAGGAGCACCCGCTCACTTCCGTCAATAACCTTTAGGAGTTACTGCGCGGACGCTGTGCTCCTGTATCATTACGCCTCACAATATAGTCCCCCTTTTTATTTGCTTATAAAATCGACATGTTACATTTCTGGGTAAATATACTTCGCATGAAAACACTTCACGTAACTTTATTTAAATAGGGAACACGTGGAAGAGCTTGGTAGCTTCTATCGTGAGCTTTTTCGGAGCTATGTGACATGTGGGAGAGGCTGCGTATGTGCTCAGTTTGCCTGACAGAGCGCACGGACAAAGACCAGACGGGGATATATTAACTCGACTAAGGTTAGGTAAGAACATATCTCAGTATGTAAAAACGGTGGCCTGAACCGAGCACATTTAGTCTGGTTTGCCTTTGCCCAAATGCAGCGGTGCAACAAATCATCATCCGATCGGGTCAATGATGATGATGATTGCTAAGTGACTTTTTCGCTTTGATGTTGAGATTTCCAAACCAACACATTATAGAAAATTTTAGCACTGATTCGACACAAGATTTATGCAAAACAGTCTCATTATGGGCCTGTCCACATGAAAGTAAGTAAGCCAGCTTCCGGAGGCAAGACAGATGCTGCCATTTCTTACACTTCTTTCTTGGTTGTTATTGAAATAACATTGACTACACAGTTTAGGTTGTGATCTATTGAATTGTCTGTGATACATTTCCTATTGTTCATAGCGGAGTTTTGTATTAATCCTCATTGGTCCATGTTTAAAGGAAGGAGAATATGCCTTTTGCTGATCCGAGGAATGATCCGAACCGTGAGTTGATCCGTTAAAAAGTGTCAAAATTCTCTCCAGTTCGGCTTTACCCAAATCTAAAAGCTTCTCGACTGGTGCTCACATAGACCAGGGGGTAACTCCTCATTTGAAAGCTAAGACCATAACTCATCTAAGCTTTTTGGTCTCACATTTTTTTGTCACGTTTTCATTGTTCTTTTGTAGCATTTCGTTTTTTCCCCCCTAGGGTCGTGTAACTGCGATCAAGTCACAAATATGTGGGCAAAACATGTAAAATCTTATAAAGTTTCCCCCAAAGTTTGAGACCTTTGCAGAACCTAAAAACAGCGCAGGGAAACAGGCTTCGCGCTTCGGCCCGACTCATGCGCCTTTTACGCATCACATTCTGTCTTTAAACAAACCCCCCCTCGCGTTTCTCACGGTTCCAGAATTGGAGAGAGTGGTTCTGGTTCTTACCCCCCAGGCAGAGCAGCAGGAGCAGAGGTCGGGGCGCGGACAAGTCCATCGTGGCGCAGTGTCCCAGAACGGAGACAGAAGTGCGCGCGGAGGAGCCGCCTGAAACGGTTAACGCGCGGTCAATTTGGAAACGAGGAAGAGGGTTGGTTTTAAAACCGGGCCGCCCGCGCGAGGAGCGGGTCACGGAGGAAATGATGATCTCCTGAATGACCCCGCTACATCAGGGGCTCCCCGTCTCCAGCGCGTTCCGAGAGGCTCCCGAACGCGTCACGGATCCGTTTGGAGACGGTCTGAAAGGAAACGAATCCGCCTCGTCACGCGTTCATCCCGCAAACCCGCACGCGCACTTTTCCAGAGAGTGGCCAAACTATTCACACTGTAAGAGTTACACAAGCAGTCACAGAATGTTTGGGGCGTATGTTCGAGCGTAAGACTAAATTGGTGTTTTTTTGTTTGTTTGTTTTTTGTCTCGTGTTGCCCCTTGAATATTTAATTTCTACTCAAAGTTCCCCTTAATGGAGCCAATTATTTAGAAACAAATCTGCTAAACGCGGCTTTATTAGTACTTAAAACATTTCCATGATCAGAAAGGAGCAGATGGAAGAATGAAGATGTCAGAAACATAAAATTCACAGAAGTCAAAGGTCCAAAAAAAATAATTCTGTGCTTCATTTGTAAAAAAAAAATAAAATAACAAAATGCATTTGTGAATATAATTATTTAATTAACAGTGTAATGGACCTTGAGCTTTATTTTGGAGGCTTTCATCCGGTACGGCATCATCATTTCCCAATAATGGAAATCTACAGACCGGAGCCGAGACAGAAATACCGTGAAGCGAATCCACCGTGACAGTGCGCCCTCTGCTGGTAAAGACGGATACGCGACGGTGTTAGGTCTTGGGATGATTGATTTGATCAACTCAACGAACGTGAGACTTTAACTGAGTTATTTCATTTTTTGATTTCTTATGAACCAATTTTGAAATCGTAGATGCTTCTGTTGTTTGATAAAGATAACATGACACATTCATTTTCTGCTTAAAATAGCGTCAGTAAAAACAATAAATAATCCCAATTACATGCTACCCAAAAAATGCAATTGCAGGCTGTAAAGTAAATATATAATTTATTCACAATTATGTATTACGGGTACCTTTTACTTTCTGTGGCAAATTATTGCATGTTTTAATTTTAAAGAATCTTGGCCTGGACACTCTTGAGAGTTTTATCCTGGATAAAAAAAAAAGGACAAATACAATTTAAAAAAAAAAGTCATTGCCCCATTATTAATGGTGCATTGTTGCATGTATATGTCATTCCAGACTAGTTTTGACCGTAGTATTATTATTATTATCATTATTAGCCCAGAATTACAACATTTGATTTTTACACATTAATGAGCATTAAAGATCATTGATCTTTTGTTTTGCTGCTGAATTTAGGAAACAGGGAAGACCCTGACGGTACAAATGTTTACTTGTTATTGCATCTGCAAACTAACATTATTAACCCTATGATTTCTCTGCTTTCTTTACTGATTACAGCAATGGCCGTTACCACAATAAACATTTTATTTTGTTCCAAAATATTGTCTCTGTCCCTCATTGAACAAATGAAGGCTCTGTCCTACAAAATACAATGAAAGGAGTAAAACATACAGTTTTAATTTCATAAAATAACCCAAATAATAATACATGTAAACTAAGTTACATGTCAACACATTCTATATTACACAAAATAATCCCAACGATACAACTGTAAAACATGAACTAAATACCGTCGTATATCCGTCTTTGCCAGCAGAGGGCGCACTATCACGGTGGATTTGCTTTTCACGGTAGATTTGTCTCGGCTCCGGGTCTGCAGCTAAACATTATTGGCGCAGGCTCTTGGCGAATTATTTTCCGAGGCGACTGCACTGATGGAAACACGGCTGACATTCACTTCCTGGTTTACATTGCGCTGTCTTGTGTTCTTTCTTAAGCCTTAGGCTCTCACAGGTCAAACTAAAAACTTTATTTACCCCATCGTGAGCTAAACCATGTTCACGTCTCCAGAGAAAAAGAGCTACAGCGTCCGCTGTGGCGCGGATCGGCCGCGCTTGGCGTGAACGCGAAGCAAAACAAAAGCACATGTTCACCCCCCACTCCCACACAACCACTCTCCTGGACGCGGAGTCGATCTGATTGGAGGAAAATGTGTGTCTCCACCCACTTAAATGCGCTAAGTCTGTAGTGAAAAGATCACAAAGTGCTGCTACTGAGGCAAAATGTCACGCTATCGTCTGCGTTTTGATGCACAAGATCGGGCCCTGTATGTTTTACTCCTTTCATTGTATTTTGTAGGACAGAGCCTTCATTTGTTCATTTGTTCAATGAGGGACATAGACAATATTTTGGAACAAAATAAAATGTTTATTGTGGTAGCAGGCCATTGCTGTAATCAGTAAAGAAAGGAGAGAAATCGGGTTAATAATGTTAGCTTGCAGATGCAATAATAAAGTAAAAAATACAATTTTTATCGTCAGGGTCTTCTCTGTTTCCTAAATTCAGCAAAAAGATCAACACTGATGTCAATAATGTGTAAAAATCAAATGTTGTATTTCTGGGCTAATAATAATAATAATAATAATAATAATAATAATAATAATAATAATAATAATAATAATAATAATAATACTACAGTCAAAACTAGTCTGGAATGACATATACATGCAACAATGTGCCATTAATAATGGTGCCATAACTTTTTAAAAATTATATTTGTCCTTTATTTATCCAGGATAAAACTTGTTAAGATTAAAAATCTTTAAAACGTTTAAAACTTTAAAACAACATTAATGTGTCATGTTAGCTTTAAAACAACATTAATGTGTCATGTTAGCTTTAAAACAACATTAATGTGTCATGTTATCTTTATCAAACAACATTAATGTGTCATGTTAGCTTTATCAAACAACATTAATGTGTCACGTTATCTTTATCAAACAACATTAATGTGTCATGTTAGCTTTAAAACAACATTAATGTGTCATGTTAGCTTTAAAACAACATTAATGTGTCATGTTAGCTTTAAAACAACATTAATGTGTCATGTTAGCTTTAAAACAACATTAATGTGTCATGTTAGCTTTAAAACAACATTAATGTGTCATGTTATCTTTATCAAACAACATTAATGTGTCATGTTATCTTTATCAAACAACATTAATGTGTCATGTTAGCTTTATCAAACAACATTAATGTGTCATGTTAGCTTTAAAACAACATTAATGTGTCATGTTAGCTTTAAAACAACATTAATGTGTCATGTTAGCTTTAAAACAACATTAATGTGTCATGTTAGCTTTAAAACAACATTAATGTGTCATGTTATCTTTATCAAACAACATTAATGTGTCATGTTATCTTTATCAAACAACATTAATGTGTCATGTTAGCTTTAAAACAACATTAATGTGTCATGTTAGCTTTAAAACAACATTAATGTGTCACGTTATCTTTATCAAACAACATTAATGTGTCACGTTATCTTTATCAAACAACATTAATGTGTCATGTTATCTTTATCAAACAACATTAATGTGTCATGTTATCTTTATCAAACAACATTAATGTGTCATGTTAGCTTTAAAACAACATTAATGTGTCATGTTAGCTTTAAAACAACATTAATGTGTCACGTTATCTTTATCAAACAACATTAATGTGTCATGTTATCTTTATCAAACAACATTAATGTGTCATGTTAGCTTTAAAACAACATTAATGTGTCATGTTAGCTTTAAAACAACATTAATGTGTCATGTTAGCTTTAAAACAACATTAATGTGTCACGTTATCTTTATCAAACAACATTAATGTGTCATGTTATCTTTATCAAACAACATTAATGTGTCATGTTAGCTTTAAAACAACATTAATGTGTCATGTTAGCTTTAAAACAACATTAATGTGTCATGTTAGCTTTAAAACAACATTAATGTGTCATGTTATCTTTATCAAACAACATTAATGTGTCATGTTAGCTTTATCAAACAACATTAATGTGTCATGTTATCTTTATCAAACAACATTAATGTGTCATGTTAGCTTTAAAACAACATTAATGTGTCATGTTAGCTTTAAAACAACATTAATGTGTCATGTTATCTTTATCAAACAACATTAATGTGTCATGTTAGCTTTAAAACAACATTAATGTGTCATGTTAGCTTTAAAACAACATTAATGTGTCATGTTATCTTTATCAAACAACATTAATGTGTCATGTTATCTTTATCAAACAACATTAATGTGTCATGTTATCTTTATCAAACAACATTAATGTGTCATGTTATCTTTATCAAACAACATTAATGTGTCATGTTAGCTTTAAAACAACATTAATGTGTCATGTTAGCTTTATCAAACAACATTAATGTGTCATGTTATCTTTATCAAACAACATTAATGTGTCATGTTATCTTTATCAAACAACATTAATGTGTCATGTTAGCTTTAAAACAACATTAATGTGTCATGTTAGCTTTAAAACAACATTAATGTGTCATGTTAGCTTTAAAACAACATTAATGTGTCATGTTATCTTTATCAAACAACATTAATGTGTCATGTTATCTTTATCAAACAACATTAATGTGTCATGTTATCTTTATCAAACAACATTAATGTGTCATGTTAGCTTTATCAAACAACATTAATGTGTCATGTTAGCTTTAAAACAACATTAATGTGTCATGTTAGCTTTATCAAACAACATTAATGTGTCATGTTAGCTTTATCAAACAACATTAATGTGTCATGTTAGCTTTAAAACAACATTAATGTGTCATGTTATCTTTATCAAACAACATTAATGTGTCATGTTAGCTTTATCAAACAACATTAATGTGTCATGTTGGCTTTAAAACAACATTAATGTGTCATGTTATCTTTATCAAACAACATTAATGTGTCATGTTAGCTTTAAAACAACATTAATGTGTCATGTTATCTTTATCAAACAACATTAATGTGTCATGTTAGCTTTAAAACAACATTAATGTGTCATGTTAGCTTTAAAACAACATTAATGTGTCATGTTAGCTTTATCAAACAACATTAATGTGTCATGTTATCTTTATCAAACAACATTAATGTGTCATGTTATCTTTATCAAACAACATTAATGTGTCATGTTAGCTTTAAAACAACATTAATGTGTCATGTTTGCTTTAAAACAACATTAATGTGTCATGTTAGCTTTAAAACAACATTAATGTGTCATGTTATCTTTATCAAACAACATTAATGTGTCATGTTATCTTTATCAAACAACATTAATGTGTCATGTTAGCTTTAAAACAACATTAATGTGTCATGTTAGCTTTATCAAACAACATTAATGTGTCATGTTAGCTTTAGCAAACAACATTAATGTGTCATGTTATCTTTATCAAACAACATTAATGTGTCATGTTATCTTTATCAAACAACATTAATGTGTCATGTTAGCTTTAAAACAACATTAATGTGTCACGTTATCTTTATCAAACAACATTAATGTGTCATGTTAGGTTTAAAACAACATTAATGTGTCACGTTAGCTTTAAAACAACATTAATGTGTCATGTTAGCTTTAAAACAACATTAATGTGTCATGTTATCTTTATCAAACAACATTAATGTGTCATGTTATCTTTATCAAACAACATTAATGTGTCACGTTAGCTTTAAAACAACATTAATGTGTCATGTTAGCTTTATCAAACAACATTAATGTGTCATGTTATCTTTATCAAACAACAGTAATGTGTCATGTTAGCTTTAAAACAACATTAATGTGTCACGTTAGCTTTAAAACAACATTAATGTGTCATGTTAGCTTTAAAACAACATTAATGTGTCATGTTATCTTTATCAAACAACATTAATGTGTCATGTTATCTTTATCAAACAACATTAATGTGTCATGTTAGCTTTAAAACAACATTAATGTGTCATGTTATCTTTATCAAACAACATTAATGTGTCATGTTAGCTTTAAAACAACATTAATGTGTCATGTTAGCTTTAAAACAACATTAATGTGTCATGTTAGCTTTATCAAACAACATTAATGTGTCATGTTAGCTTTATCAAACAACATTAATGTGTCATGTTAGCTTTAAAACAACATTAATGTGTCGTTAGCTTAATCAAACAACAGAAGCATCTACGATTTCAAAATTGGTTCATAAGAAATCAAAAAATGAAATAACTCGGTTAAAGTCTACTCACGTACGCTGAGTTGATCAAAATCAATCTTCCCAAGACCTAATACCGTCATATATCCGTCTTTGGATCTGAGCTTCAGAGTGTGGTCAATGCAAGAGGAGCCAGAAGCAAATGTATACATATAAAAGTATTGCACAGGTATTACTTTACTCAATCAAGATTATATAGAATCAATTTGCTCGAGTCTACTAGACTCCTCTCTACAATTCCAGAGTTACTGCATGCAAAAAATTGGACTGCAAAGAACGAACGGACAAAAAGCCGGTAGGCTATGTGCCAGCTAGCACTGCTACAGCTGGCAACTGAATGAATGGCTACAGCTGATTGAAGTAGGTGGAAGCTAGTGGCTTTTTGCTTTGCTCGGCCAAATGCCCCTGGACAATGAAGTTATGTGCTGGTGTGATGAATCACGCCATGAGGCTGAAGTCATGTGCTCTAATTGTCAAAAGTACATGCACTACGAGTGCCTCGGGCTATCGGCAAATAAGCAACCTCATAAATCAGGAGCCTGGACTGTACATTTGCAAATTGTGCAGCCAAAAGATGACCAAAAAGATGTCAATGCCTTGAAGAAGCAATATCCAACCAATGTTTGCTATGAATATGATCCTACCTACGACGCAGTCTCTCATAACTCATGCAACAAGTCCACAACTGAGTTTATGGAGAGAATTGAAAATCGAGTAATTGCTCTTGAGACCAAACTACTATCAAGCGTCGTAGACATTTCAGCTGACGTGCAAACTAAAATGAAAACCTTTGCTGAGGCCGTAGGGCCGGGAAGACCTGTTGCAACCCAAGCACCCCGGTCAACAGGGCGCACAACCAATGCGCCTTACCGAGCTGATCCATTACGCACAGTATTGGTTACCAGCCTGACTGACCCGAAAAGATTCTCAGTGCCTTCTGAGATCAAGCGGCTAATCACAGAAAGTCGACCTGATGCTGTGCCTCTGATCTCATATGCTAGACTGCTAAATTCTGGAAAGTTACTAATTGAACTGAAAGAAAAAGCGCACGGAGATATGCTGCTCACCGGCTGGGATCCGCGGCTGTTTGGGGATGGCGCAGTCCTGTCCCCGATGAGTGGCCACTCAAATCAGCGTCAACAAAAGTGGGCTATCATCACACATGTCTCCCGGGAAACGGACTTCGTGGAACTCGAAAAAGAGTTGAAGACGGAATATCCCTCGGTGAATCAGCTGGCCAAGTTTCCTCCACGTGCGCAGAGTAAACACGTTTCGCTTAAGTTCAACATCAGTGACCAAGCGGAATACTCCAGAGCTCTTCAGTATGGCTTTCGATACGGAGTACTGCTCAGTGCTGCTATGTGGTATTGGAAAAACATTGGTGAACTGTCTAGAAAGCCGACAGCGGAGATGTACTGTGCAGAAATAGCACCTGAGCATTACAGAAGGCTGGGTCTGATCACACTGCCAACAAGACGTAACTTTCACCCAAAGCATTGGACCAACACCGTCCCACACGAAAGGTTCTACCTTACAATGTACGCAGACCAAACTTTGTGTTGCCTGATGGGACGCTGCCTGTGGCGGGGGCAGTGCGGAGGTCGTGTTTTGTTCTGGCTGTACAAATGCTCAACATCCTGGACTATAGCTGTGTCACTCAGCCTGGGTGTATGGGGGAATTTAAGGGGTACCTGACAAGCAATTTCAAAAACGAACAGTTTGTGAATTTTCCATTTTGCTAGGACCTCCCTTTTTACTTTTTAAACTCTTCCAACGGTCTTATGGCCACGGAATCCAAATTTGTATTTTAACACTTGTTCCCTTTGTTGTATTTTTTGTTGTTGTTGTAATTAATAAAGATATGTATGTATGAAAAAAAAAAAAAAAAAAAAATAGAATGAAACTACTGGGGAAACGTAGAAATGAAAAGGGAACGTTTATTCACTGTATTTGGGACTGTGCATTAGTCCGTTTCTGTGATCTCTGTGGGTTTAATAACAACTTGTAGAATGATTTGAAGACATTGGAAGGCACCTAAGGCCCCAAGTATACAGGAATGGGCCAGCGCCATGACTGAACTCGTGTCATATTATGAAAGTATGCTAAGAAGATTGGACAATTCTCTGAAGGACAGTGTGTATAAAAGTAGATGGACAACCTAAAACAAAACAAAAAGAAATAAACAACCTCTTCTAGACCAGACCATGTATTTTTTCATGTTTTATTCGTTAGAAGAGTCTGGACTCAGGACACAGGACCATCAGAACCAGTTAGAAGAGTCTGGACTCAGGACACAGGACAATTAGGACCAGTTAGAAGAGCCTGGACTCGGGACACAGGACCATCAGAACCAGTTAGAGCCTGGACTCGGGACACAGGACCATCAGAACCCGTTAGAAGAGTCTGGACTCAGGACACAGGACCATCAGAACTAGTTAGAAGAGCCTGGACTCAGGGCACAGGACCATCAGAACCAGTTAGAGCCTGGACTCAGGACACAGGACCATCAGAACTAGTTAGAAGAGCCTGGACTCAGGACACAGGACCATCAGAACCAGTTAGAAGAGTCTGGACTCAGGACACAGGACCATCAGAACCAGTTAGAAGAGTCTGGACTCAGGACACAGGACCATCAGAACCAGTTAGAGCCTGGACTCGGGACACTGGACCATCAGAACCAGTTAGAAGAGTCTGGACTCAGGACACAGGACCATCAGAACCAGTTAGAAGAGCCTGGACTCAGGACACAGGACCATCAGAACCAGTTAGAAGAGCCTGGACTCAGGACACAGGACCATCAGAACCAGTTAGAAGAGTCTGGACTCAGGACACTGGACCATCAGAACCAGTTAGAGCCTGGACTCAGGACACAGGACCATCAGAACCAGTTAGAAGAGTCTGGACTCGGGACACTGGACCATCAGAACCAGTTAGAAGAGACTGGACTCAGGGCACAGGACCATCAGAACTAGTTAGAAGAGTCTGGACTCGGGACACTGGACCATCAGAACCAGTTAGAAGAGTCTGGACTCAGGACACAGGACCATCAGAACCAGTTAGAAGAGTCTGGACTCAGGACACAGGACCATCAGAACCAGTTAGAAGAGCCTGGACTCAGGACACAGGACCATCAGAACCAGTTAGAAGAGTCTGGACTCAGGACACAGGACCATCAGAACCAGTTAGAAGAGTCTGGACTCAGGACACTGGACCATCAGAACCAGTTAGAGCCTGGACTCAGGACACAGGACCATCAGAACCAGTTAGAAGAGTCTGGACTCAGGACACAGGACCATCAGAACCAGTTAGAAGAGTCTGGACTCAGGACACAGGACCATCAGAACCAGTTAGAAGAGTCTGGACTCAGGACACAGGACCATCAGAACCAGTTAGAAGAGACTGGACTCAGGGCACAGGACCATCAGAACCAGTTAGAAGAGTCTGGACTCAGGACACTGGACCATCAGAACCAGTTAGAAGAGTCTGGACTCAGGACACAGGACCATCAGAACCAGTTAGAAGAGACTGGACTCAGGACACAGGACCATCAGAACCAGTTAGAAGAGTCTGGATTCAGGACACAGGACCATCAGAACCAGTTAGAAGAGACTGGACTCAGGGCACAGGACCATCAGAACCAGTTAGAAGAGTCTGGACTCAGGACACTGGACCATCAGAACCAGTTAGAAGAGTCTGGACTCAGGACACAGGACCATCAGAACCAGTTAGAAGAGACTGGACTCAGGACACAGGACCATCAGAACCAGTTAGAAGAGTCTGGACTCAGGACACAGGACCATCAGAACCAGTTAGAAGAGTCTGGACTCAGGACACAGGACCATCAGAACCAGTTAGAAGAGTCTGGACTCAGGACACAGGACCATCAGAACCAGTTAGAAGAGTCTGGACTCAGGACACAGGACGATCAGAACCAGTTAGAAGAGTCTGGACTCAGAACACAGGCCAGACCCACCTGGATTATTGTCTCACTTTACCCACAGCCGCCATTTTAGAAAGAACATCTCTTTACAGCACATGGGTCCAGATGTTGGACGTTCATCAACATGTGTGATAAAGGTTTTTCTACCTGAAGCAATTTGTTTTGACTCAATGCTTGATAACGTTCTCAGCAAGAAACATGAGACAAACATATTTTTGTGAGAGAAAAAAACAACATACTAACTACAGCAAGAAGTGACAAAAAAGACAAAAATAGACCAACAAAAAGTGACTAAAAAGTGGAACTAAAATGTATTTATTTTTTATCCCTTTTTCTTCAGAAATATATCTAAAAATATTAATATATAGTAATCTGTTTTCAAATATTAGGACTTTCACATGATTACAGCTTTTGTTTCTCATTTAAGTCTCGACTGAAACATAAATCAGACTTTTTCTCTCACTCACTCACAGTATAAGTAACACAGCTGGAGTCAGATTATTTGAAAGTAACATTACCCTAATTTGAGTAAATATTTTGGCTCCTCACTTATGATAGAGACCAAACTGAACCAAAACATGAAAAGTAAAATAATGAGGATGAAGTGAATCTAAACAACATGAGGCTCTTTCAAATCTGTGTTTAGTCCCTTCTTTTACTTTGGTTTTAGTTATTATGCAGATTTTAGTCACAGCTTTAACCCCTTAACTCCCACCTGAACCGAGCACATTTTCTCCAGTTTGGTTTTACCCCAGTCCAAAAGCTTCTGGAAAAAAGGTGTGAAAATAGCGACAAAACTGAGATGAAAACGATGATGGAAATGTGACAAAAAAGTGACAAAAAATGTATGAATAAGTGGCAAAAATGTAACAAAAAAATTACAAAAAATGACAAAAATGTGATAAAAAATTTGACAAAAAAAAAAAAAAATTGACAATAAATGACAAAAAAATGACAAAATGTGCCAAAAAAATACAAAAATGGGATAAAAATTTGACAAAAAAAATGACAAAAATTCGATTAAAAAATTGACAAAAAAAATGACAGAAATGTGACAAAAAATGACAAAAATGCGCCAAAAAAATGACAAAAATGTGATAAAAATGTGACAAAAAATGACAAAAAAGTGACAAAACATTGACAAAAAAGTGACGAAAAATTTACAAAAATATGATAAAAAATTTGACAAAAAATTGCAAAAAATTTACAAAAAATTGACAAAATGTGCCAAAAAAATACAAAAATGGGATAAAAATTTGACACAAAAAATAAGAAAAAAAGTACAAAAAAATTACAAAAATATGACAAAAATGTGATAAAAATGTGATAAAAATGTGACCAAAAAATGACAAAAATTTGATTAAAAAATTGACAAAAAAAAGGACAGAAATGCGCCAAAAAAATGACAAAAAAGTGACGAAAAATTTACAAAAATGTGATAAAAAATTTGACAAAAAATTACCAAAAATTTAAAAAAAATTACCAAAAATTTTAAAAAAATTACAAAAAATTGACAAAATGTGCCAAAAAAATACAAAAATGGGATAAAAATTGAAAAAAAAACAAAAAAAATGTACTAAAAAATTACAAAAATGTGACAAAAATGTGATAAAAATGTGACCAAAAAATGACAAAATTTTTTTTTTTTTAAATTGACCAAAAAAATGACAAAAATGCGGCAAAAAAATGACGAAAATGTGATAAAAAATTTGACAAAAAAAATTACAAAAAATTGACAAAAAAGTTACAAAAATGATTTGAATACCCAACAAAAAAAAGATGGAAAAAAAATCTGATGACGTGAGGAAAATGATCCTCTGAGGCGGGAGTCAAGAGGTTAAGGCCGATTCATACTTCACAAACTCTGGGTGCCGCCTTTAGTCTCATTAACCACTTTTCCTTCAGTTTTTGTCCAATTTTAAATAAATCTCTCTATATATACATTAAAACACCACCATACAAGCAGCAACCAGCAGAGGGCGCCATGTCTCTATTATCCCAAAGCTCAGGAGGAAGTCCCTCAGCTCGGCTTAAACGTGGCAAGAAAGGCTCACAGTGACGTAAGAGCTTTACAGAGCTGGGATCAGGGTCCGAGCTCAGCATTAAAGGGACTATACGGAGTTTAAAACATTTAAAACTAAGTATTTTCCTCCCCCTAAATGTTCCAGCCATGTCCTAAGGTGTAGAATGAGCTCAGACCTGTTCACCACAACTGCCTCTAAAACTCTGTCACTCAGAAAGGTGTTACTTCGGGACTGAAGTACCGTCAGCACAAGCTTAAAATAGAAGCTGCAGTTACACATAAGACCTGAGGTGGCAGTAGTGAGTATAAAATGGTTAACTTGCATCTCGCCTCTTTAAAGGTTATTAAATGAATTGTGTCAGGCCTTAAATGTCCTTGACCTTTGAACCAAAGCACTTTCCCCAGTTCGGCTTCCGGACTGGAGTTTACAGGCCAGTGAAATGCCTCACTTGAAAGCTAAGACGTCCCGATACTTCATTCGCCTGAACATTACATCGTCTTATTTACTGCTCTGTCTTATTGCCTCATGTTCGGTGCAGCTGTGAGGAAACTCCTGTTGTGATTCTGGGCGAAACAAAACCATTGATTGATTTATTAAACATCTTCATTTCTGTGTGAAAGAGTTCGTGCTACGATCGGTTGAAGACAGTTTCACTTCTGTTTCCAGTTTCTCCTGACGCTCCCCAGAGGCTCCTCCCACTTTGCATGAGCAGCTGCATGGTCCAGCGGGACTCTTTATATTCCTCAGAGGTGACTCTTTATATTCCTCAGAGGTGACTCTTTATATTCCTCAGAGGTGACTCTTTATATTCCTCAGAGGTGACTCTTTGCTCTGAAGCTCCTTCATGAAGCTCCTCATCTCCAACATGACTTTGGTGTGTGTCCTCGTGTGGACTGTCCTCTGCTGCGTCTTCATCACAGAGTCCAGAGGACAGACAGTGAGTCAGGCCCAGACTGTGAGCGCCGCCCTGGGGGCCACCGTGAACATACAGTGTTCTGTCAGTCAGAATGTGCACGTGAATTCAAACGGTCATTACTTGCACTGGTACCAACAGAGAGATGGAGAAGCTCCTAAAGCTCTTATCAAATTTGCAACAAATCGAGTGTCAGATGTTCCCAGTCGTTTTTCAGGCAGTGGATCTGGGTCCAGCTTCACTCTGACCATCAGTGGAGTTCAGCCTGAAGATTCTACTGTTTATTACTGTAAGAGTTATCACTACATCAACAGTCAGGCTGTGTTCACACAGTGAAAAAGCCTCGTACAAAAACCTCCTCAGACTGAAGTGAAACTGAGCGGCAGCTGCTCGCACTTCACTGAGTCTGAAGCCGACGCTGCTGAAACATCACTGCAGTATTTAAGACGGACTTAAAGATATAATAACTTTAAATACATTAAGCTACGACAACGGCATCTGTATTTGAACAAACTGAACGACTGAAAGAAAACAGAGACAAATCAATCAAATCCACTGTTGAGGAACTAAAGTCTATTCTTAAGTTTATTAAGAGCAAATAAAAATGAAAGCCAAAGCTTAAATGACTTTCTACACATTAGTTACAACGGAAACATCAGGATTTTTCAATGAAATTTGTCAAAATGTACAATAAATAAAAGCTTAAAGTCTGTATTTACAAAGTGTTATGTTTATGTTAGAGCCTGATGTTCGAGCGAGTGCAGAAAATAAACAAATATGAAAAATGTGACAAAACTGTAGTAAAGTCTATTGTTTTTGTCCCTTTAGTTTTTTTTTATTTGAACGTTGATTGTTTAACACAAACTCTGTTAATATTTAATTACGGCATTTTTATGTGAAACACGTAAATATACACAGACGACTGGGGTCACTTAAAAAGCACAGATTTTTTTTTTCCATGAAATGAATGATGAATCTTTTCTACACTTTGTTAATGTGAATGAAAAACCGAAAGATTCTACATTAGAGAAAACAGGAAACTCCAAAGAAAAGCCTCGTCCGGTGGAAATAAAACCCAGGACCTTCTAGCTGTGAGACACAGGTGCTAACCACTGTGCCACCGAGCAGATAAATACTTCATATTTTTAACAGTGAAATGGGTTTACTGTCATGAATAAGTGATTTGTTGGAGCGTTTAGTAAAGACTGATGGAGTAAAGAGCTGATCACGACCTGACGCCGAGAGCAAACAACAGGACAGGATTCCAGATGTGTCCTCAGTAGGTCAGTGGTTCCTGTGTGTGTGTGTTTGCATATGTGTCCTCAGTAGGTCAGTGGTTCCTGTATGTGTGTTTGCATATGTGTCCTCAGTAGGTCAGTGGTTCCTGTATATGTGTTTGCATATGTGTCCTCAGTAGGTCAGTGGTTCCTGTATGTGTGTTTGCATATGTGTCCTCAGTAGGTCAGTGGTTCCTGTATGTGTGTTTGCATATGTGTCCTCAGTGGGTCAGTGGTTCCTGTATGTGTGTTTGCATATGTGTCCTCAGTAGGTCAGTGGTTCCTGTATGTGTGTTTGCATATGTTTGGTGGTCCAGCCGTTAAGAGCCCAGTGCTGCTCCTTCAGAGACACTCCCACACCAACAACACAATGAGCCTGATGTCCCTGCAGCTGTTCCTGCTGGCCCTGGGGCTCCTGGGTCGGGGTGAGGACATCTCTGGGTCACACACTGCTCCTCTGGACACCTGCGGGGTCTGTCTCAATAACTCTTCTTGTGTTTTTCAGCTTCTTCAGGAGCAGAAATCCTCCTGACTCAGACTCCTGCAGCTGCAGCTGTGGAGAGAGGAGCCTCGGCCTCTGTCAGATGTCAGTCCAGTTCAAATATTGGTAGTGCAATTGCCTGGTATCTTCAGAAAGGAACAGAGCCTACAAAGCTACTGATCCATTCCGCAACAGCTCTCCTTACTGGAGTCTCCAGTCGTTTCAGTGGAAGTGGTTCAGGATCTGATTATACTTTGACCATCAGTGGATTTGAGGCTGAAGATGCAGGAGTTTATTTCTGTCAGCAGTGGAGCAGCGGGTTCACACAGTGAAAAAGACTCGTACAAAAACCTCCTCAGACTGAACTGAAACTGACTCGCTTCAGTGAACTCACAGTCAGACTTTTTAAATATATATGACCATAAAGTCCCAGCCTTAATCTACTTGTTATTATATTTATTACAATAAATGTACAGGTGCAATGATACATCTTGTGTTTTAAATGTGTGATATAAATAGATCTGCCTTGTCTTGCCTTACGGTGCTTTGGGGCAGTTCATCTGTTTGTAAATATGTGATATAAATAAACCTGACCTTAAACTGAATTGAACAAAGGCTCCAAAGTGTGTGAGAAAAAATCTGAATAAATGATCCTGTCACTTAAACTGAAGGAGCGAGGACACAGCCCTGAGGGACGGACCCTGCAGCTGTTCTCTCTCTTCTTAAGTCTTGCTGGGCTTCCCCTGGGCTGAACAGTCACTTTAATATAGTGTCATGAGTGTAATATGAGACGCTCAGTCTGATGCAACAACTCAACACAATTCTGAAAATATAATTCTAGTTCATTCAGGACAAAAACACAGCACATATATTTTGAATGCACTTCATGGCTTTACATATTTCACTCAATCCACTTTTTAATCTGTTTCAGCTCAAACTGTTTTGGCCAAACATTAGGACTTCATAATGTGTCGCCAAATAAAATATAAATATGAAACGATGGTGAAATAAAAACAGACTCATGGTGTGATTTACTCTGAGTTTATTTAAGCAGCTCAGCGACAGCAGGGGGCGCTGTGGAACCCCATGAAGTAAGAACCAGCCAAAAACACTATAATTATTATATCATTGGTCCATTATTATTACGCTTTGTGTTTTCACTTTTTAATTTAATTTAATTTGGACAAATATGTGTCTTTGCCAGAATAAAAACAGGAATAAAAACGTCCATCCTTTATTATTATTAATGAGTTTCACTGAAATATTATTTGCACATCAATAAACTACAACAGATCACGTTTATAAGTCTGTGTTTTCCTCATGTTATAGAAAATAAAAGAGACAGACATTTGCAGACAGTGAGGAGTTTATTAAAGCAGATGTTAATGCAGAGCTCTGTATGTCAGCAGAAGTGACAGCAGGGGGCGCTGTGTCAGTCCTGGGAACACTGCAGTGCGCTCAGTGACAGCAGGGGGACTGGAGACATCCACTGCTCCTACAGGTCGTCCCAGCGAAGGATGAGTCAAACGCAGAGGACCAACTGTGTTATACAGTTTTTGTATCATGACAAAAGTAAAGCACCTTCATCATCTGAACCACTGCACCCAAATGTGTTTGTTTTCACTGTTGGATCCAGAGTTTCCCAAAGACACTTCAACTTCTTAACAAGGTCGAGCTCCGTGTCTCTAAGGAACACATTGGACTGATCCATTTTCATGTGAACTCTGTTTATTTCAATAGTTGTGCTCTTCATTTTGAGCTGGTCCCTCTCGCCCTCCAGGAATCACAGCGTGGCTAAAAACGAGTGAAGGAGCTCCCCTGGATAGAAAAAGGCTTCTGCACATGTTTCCTGCTCCTGCATTTCTTCCAAACAAAGATTTAGTCATTTATTTCCAAACAGGTTCACTCTGGGGCAGCCATGTTGTTTACTGTCAAAGGCCTGATTGGCTAAGCCGGTGCATCATCACCATGGCAACAAAAGGGGTTCAATTCTTCAATGTAAATATTCATATTTTTTACTAATTAACAAGTTTAGTTTCTACTATTTGCAGCATTAGTTCTTCTGAGAATGTCGTCCATCGCCACGGAAAGTTGGTTCTGCGTGATTTCCTTAAATGAATCTAAAATCAGTCAAACTGAATCGTGAATCTAATTGATTTGGTGAATCTGAATGGATTTTCAGCCCTGGAGTGTTTGCATATGTTTGGTGGTCCAGCCGTTAAGAGCCCAGTGCTGCTCCTTCAGAGACACTCCCACACCAACAACACAATGAGCCTGATGTCCCTGCAGCTGTTCCTGCTGGCCCTGGGGCTCCTGGGTCGGGGTGAGGACATCTCTGGGTCACACACTGCTCCTCTGGACACCTGCGGGGTCTGTCTCAATAACTCTTCTTGTGTTTTTCAGCTTCTTCAGGAGCAGAAATCCTCCTGACTCAGACTCCTGCAGCTGCAGCTGTGGAGAGAGGAGCCTTTACCTCTGTCAGATGTCAGTGCAGTTCAAGTGTTTCTTATCTTAACTGGTATCTTCAGAAAGGCTCAGAGTCTCCAAAGCTATTGATCCATTCTGCTACTTCTCGTCACACTGGAGTCTCCAGTCGTTTCAGTGGAAGTGGTTCTGGGACTGACTTCACTTTGATCATCAGTGGATTTGAGGCTGAAGATTCAGGAGTTTATTATTGTCAGCAGCATGACGCAACACCGTTCACACAGTGAAAAAGACTCGTACAAAAACCTCCTCAGACTGAACTGAAACTGACTCACTTCACTGAACTCACAGACTTTATGACACGTACGACCATAAAACCCCAACAATCTACTTATAATATTTATTAAAATAAAAGCAAAACTCTTCACACACAACATTATTCAAATAAATCATAATTATAACTATTATTAATAAAATAACTTCCAATGCTTCAAATGAAAAATAAAACAGAAAATAAACAACAGTAAAACACAAGTTATGCATTGATTAAATATGTCTTGTTCTACATTAGTGGATTTTTCAGACTAAACTTTTTTAACGACTCGTTTTGAACTCCTTTAAATCCCTCAAAGACCAAAGTATAAAATGATAATAAAACAATTGAAATGACTTGGATAAAGCCGTGAAGCAAAGCGTGTCCGTGTTCCTGAGTGTTAAAGCCAGTCTGAATAAATGAGCCTGGGTTTAAAAAGGACAAAGTCAGGGACGGTTTATGTCTGGATATCCATTATTCCAGAGTCTGGGCCCGTCTCCCCAGTGTTTAGTCCTCACTCTGGGGACGTCAAGCAGGAGCTGATTTAACCACCTCAACACTCTGAGTCACAAACATTCAGGATTTCAAACACTTTAAAAAGTGTTTGAAATCAAACACTTTTTAAATCAACTCAACACAAACTGGAAACGAACCAAAAAGACTGGGCTGAAGTCTGGAAAACTATTACTTAGAATATTACAGTTTTTATGTCAGGATCAATTCTCATTCACGATGTGGACCTCGATTTCTATACCTTGGCCACTTTTAACTCTATATGTGCCGTTGATTCGTGGCTGTTACAAAAACACTTTCTCCTTTGTGCACGAATAATGGTTTCTCAGTAGCTTCAAATTGAGACTTAATTCAGGAAACATTGTTTGGTTTAAGACACTTGGAAAGACTTAACAGCAGAGACTAAGTGTGTTTGCATATGTGTCCTCAGTGGGTCAGTGGTTCCTGTGTGTGTGTTTGCATATGTGTCCTCAGTAGGTCAGTGGTTCCTGTATGTGTGTTTGCATATGTGTCCTCAGTAGGTCAGTGGTTTCTGTATGTGTGTTTGCATACGTGTCCTCAGTAGGTCAGTGGTTCCAGTAAGTGTGTTTTAGGGCTGGGTTTATATAATTCATGAATCCAATTGAGTCCATTTTCCTTTGAACAGCCCGATATCGATTAAAAAAACCTTAATTAAATCGATCCTAAGGTCGTGTTTGACGCATGAACTATGTTTATTTTAATCCACAATAAGTTTGGAGCGAACAGAGACAGAAGCTTCTTTTTGTGCCGTGTTCTCTTCATATCGAGTCCCTCGTCCCTCAGGCCGGAGTTACAGCCTGGAAACAAAACAGTAAAAACGCTCCACTGGAAATAAAACGGCTTTTACACCTGTTTCCTTGTCCTGCATTTCCTCCAGACAGAGATTTTCTTTATTTACTTCTTGTTCACTCTGGGGCTGCCATGTTCCCAGGAGAAAACAAAATATACTTAGCAAAGTCAAATTTAACAAACTAAATATATTTCAGAAATTATAGTAAAATAAAGTTTAAGTGTGCTCTTTTGAAACAACTTATTTTGTGCTTAATAATTTTAAGCTAAATGTATATAGAATAAAAAATATGACAACAATATGGTTTAAATATATTTAAAGTTAGCTTTATGTGGAATAAAAGTTAAATTTAAATTTTCTATCAGATCAAAATCTAATACATCAAACTCAATATGCTATAAATAGATTAAGTATGTGTAAAATAGGTCCACTTTAGTAAACTAAATGTACCTGGAATTGAATGTTATTGCAATTTAAATTCACCTTAAACAGATTAAATACAAAATAAGTTGTTCCAAAAATAGCACAGTAAAAGTTAATTTAAGTTGATACTGAAAATATATTTTTTATATTAAATTTTAACAAACATAAGTATATATTTTTCACCTGGGTAGAAATATATTACTGCTAAGTATGTTTTTCACAAGTGTATAATTAAAAAGATATTATGCATATGTATATATTTTACTCTCATTTTAGTGTACTTATGTTAAGTGCACTTTATTGAAATATATTTTAAATGTATTAGACAAAAAACAAGTATACTAATAATATGTTGAAATATATTTAATTTTCACCTGGGTTGTTTTCTGTCAAAGGCCTGATTGGCTGAACCAGTGCGTCATCACCATGGCAACAAAGGGGGATTAGAATCTTAATTTTTATATTCATATGTTTATCAATGTAATTATTCACATTTTTACTAATTTACCAAGTTAGAGTTAGTTTCTACTATTTGCAGCATTAGTTCTTCTGAGAATGTCGTCCATCGCCACGGAAAGTTGGTTCTGCGTGATTTCCTTAAATGAATCTAAAATCAGTCAAACTGAATCTTGAATTAATTGATTTGGTGAATCTGAATGGATTTTCAGCCCTGGTGTGTTTGCATATGTTTGGTGGTCCAGCCGTTAAGAGCCCAGTGCTGCTCCTTCAGAGACACTCCCACACCAACAACACAATGAGCCTGATGTCCTTGCAGCTGTTCCTGCTGGCCCTGGGGCTCCTGGGTCGGGGTGAGGACATCTCTGGGTCACACACTGCTCCTCTGGACACCTGCGGGGTCTGTCTCAATAACTCTTCTTGTGTTTTTCAGCTTCTTCAGGAGCAGAAATCCTCCTGACTCAGACTCCTGCAGCTGCAGCTGTGGAGAGAGGAGCCTTTACCTCTGTCAGATGTCAGTCCAGTACAAGTGTTTCTAGTAATCTTGCCTGGTATCTTCAGAAAGGCTCAGAGTCTCCAAAGCTATTGATCTATTCTGCTACAACTCGTCAGTCTGGAGTCTCCAGTCGTTTCAGTGGAAGTGGTTCTGGGACTGACTTCACTTTGATCATCAGTGGATTTGAGGCTGAAGATGCAGGAGTTTATTATTGTCAGCAGTTTAACAGCTACCCGTTCACACAGTGAAAAAGACTCGTACAAAAACCTCCTCAGACTGAACTGAAACTGACTCGCTTCACTGAACTCACAGACTTTATTACACGTACGACCATAAAACCCCAACAATCTACTGATAATATTTATTACAATAAAAGTAAAACTCTTCACAAACAAAATTATTCAAATAAATCATAATTATAACTATTATTAATAAAATAACTTCCAATGCTTCAAATGAAAAATAGAACTGAAAATAAACAACAGTAAAACACAAGTTATGCATTGATTAAATATGTCTTGTTCTACATTAGTGGATTTTTCAGACTAAACTTTTTTAACGACTCGTTATGAACTCCTTTAAATCCCTCAAAGACCAAAGTATAAAATGATAATAAAACAATTGAAATGAGGGTAAAACATTCAAAAGACTTGGATGAAGCCATGAAGCAAAGCGTGTCCGTGTTCCTGAGTGTTAAAGCCAGTCTGAATAAATGAGCCTGGGTTTAAAAAGGACAAAGTCAGGGACGGTTTATGTCTGGATATCCATTATTCCAGAGTCTGGGCCCTTCTCCCCAGTGTTTAGTCCTGACTCTGGGGACGTCCAGCAGGAGCTGATATAACCATTTTATTATTTTCCCTCAGATTGAATCAATTCTCATTCACGATGTGGACCTCGATATTTATACTTTTGCCACTTTTAACTCTATATGTGCCGTTGATTCGTGGCTGTTGCAAAAACACTTTCCCCTTTGTGCACGAATAACGGTTTCTCAGTAGCTTCAATTTGAGACTTGATTCAGGAAACATTCTTTGGTTTAAGACACTTGGAAAGACTTAACAGCAGAGACTTCAAATGATTAAAGTAAAGTGAGGTTTTTAAAATAAAATGCTGACAGACAAATAAATGAGTGACCTTCAGAATCAGTGTTTTATATTTGTGTCCTCAGTAGGTCAGTGGTTCCTGTAAGTGTGTTTGCATATGTGTCCTCTGTAGGTCAGTGGTTCCTGTATGTGTGTTTGCATATGTGTCCTCAGTAGGTCAGTGGTTCCTGTGTGTGTGTTTGCATATGTGTCCTCAGTAGGTCAGTGGTTCCTGTGTGTGTGTTTGCATATGTGTCCTCAGTAGGTCAGTGGTTCCTGTATGTGTGTTTGCATATGTGTCCTCAGTGGGTCAGTGGTTCCTGTATGTGTGTTTGCATATGTGTCCTCTGTAGGTCAGTGGTTCCTGTGTGTGTGTTTGCATATGTGTCCTCAGTAGGTCAGTGGTTCCTGTATGTGTGTTTGCATATGTGTCCTCAGTGGGTCAGTGGTTCCTGTATGTGTGTTTGCATATGTGTCCTCTGTAGGTCAGTGGTTCCTGTATGTGTGTATTAGGGCTGGGTTTATATAATCCATGAATCCATTTGAGTCGATTTTCCTTTGAACAGCCCGATATCGATTAAAAAAAACCTTAATTAAATCGATCCTCAGGTCGTGTTTGACGCATGAACTATGTTTATTTTAATCCACAATAAGTTTGGAGCGAACAGAGACAGAAGCTTCTTTTTGTGCCGTGTTCTCTTCATATCGAGTCCCTCGTCCCTCAGGCCGGAGTTACAGCCTGGAAACAAAACAGTAAAAACGCTCCACTGGAAATAAAACGGCTTTTACACCTGTTTCCTTGTCCTGCATTTCCTCCAGACAGAGATTTTCTTTATTTACTTTAATCTTGTTCACTCTGGGGCTGCCATGTTCCCAGGTGAAAATAAAATATACTTAGCAAAGTCAAATTTAACAAACTAAATATATTTCAGAAATTATAGTAAAATAAAGTTTAAGTGTGCTCTTTTGAAACAACTTATTTTGTGCTCAGTAATGTTAAGCTAAATTTAAATAGAATAAAAAAATATGACAAAAATATGCTTTTAATATATTTAAAGTTAGCTTCATGTGGAATAAAAGTTAAATTTAAATCTTCTATCAGATCAAAATCTAATACATAAAACTCAATATGCTATAAATAGATTAAGTATGTGTAAAATAGGTCCACTTTAGTAAACTTAATGTACTTGGAATTGAATTTTATGGCAATTTAAATTCACCTTAAACAGATTAAATACAAAATAAGTTGTTCCAAAAATAACACAGTAAAAGTTAATTTAAGTTGATACTGAAAATATATTTGTTATATTAAATTTTAAGTATATATTTTTTTCACCTGGGTAGAAATATATTAATGCTAAGTATATTTTTCACAAGTGTATTATGAGTATAATTAAAAAGAAATGATGCATAAGTATAAATTTAAAATACAATTTTAGTCTCATTTTAATGTACTTATGTTAAGTGCACTTTATTGAAATATATTTTAAATGTATTAGACAAAAACAAGTATACTAATAATATATTGAAATATTTTTAATTTTAAACCTGGGTTGTTTTCTGTCAAAGGCCTGATTGGCTGAACCAGTGCGTCATCACCATGGCAACAAAGGGGGATTAGAATCTTAATGTTAATATTCACATGTTTATTAATGTTAATGTTCACATTTTTACTAATATACCAAGTTAGATTAATTAACAAGTATAGTTTCTACTATTTAAGCTTTAGTTCTTCTGAGAATGTCGTCCATCGCCACGGAAAGTTGATTCTGCGTGATTTCCTTAAATGAATCTAAAATCAGTCACACTGAATCGTGAATCTAATTGATTTGGTGAATCTGAATGGATTTTCAGCCCTGGTGTGTTTGCATATGTTTGGTGGTCCAGCCGTTAAGAGCCCAGTGCTGCTCCTTCAGAGACACTCCCACACCAACAACACAATGAGCCTGATGTCCCTGCAGCTGTTCCTGCTGGCCCTGGGGCTCCTGGGTCGGGGTGAGGACATCTCTGGGTCACACACTGCTCCTCTGGACACCTGCGGGGGCTGTCTCAATAACTCTTCTTGTGTTTTTCAGCTTCTTCAGGAGCAGAAATCCTCCTGACTCAGACTCCTGCAGCTACAACTGTGGAGAGAGGAGCCTCTGCCTCTGTCAGATGTCACACCAGTTCAAGTATTGGTACTGTAATTGGCTGGTATCTTCAGAAAGGCTCAGAGCCTCCAAAGCTTCTCATTAGTGATGCTACAACTCGTCAGTCTGGAGTCTCCAGTCGTTTCAGTGGAAGTGGTTCTGGGACTGACTTCACTTTGACCATCAGTGGATTTGAGGCTGAAGATGCAGGAGTTTATTATTGTCAGCAGCGGAGCAGCTACCCATTCACACAGTGAAAAAGACTCGTACAAAAACCTCCTCAGACTGAACTGAAACTGACTCGCTTCACTGAACTCACAGACTTTATGACACGTACGACCATAAAACCCCAACAATCTACTTATAATATTTATTACAATAAAAATAAAACTCTTGACACACAAAATTATTCAAATAAATCATAATTATAACTATTATTAATAAAATAACTTCCAATGCTTCAAATGAAAAATAAAACTGAAAATAAACCACAGTAAAACACAAGTTATGCATTGATTAAATATGTCTTGTTCTACATTAGTGGATTTTTCAGACTAAACTTTTTTAACGACTCGTTATGAACTCCTTTAAATCCCTGAAAGACCAAAGTTTAAAATGATAATAAAACAATTGAAATGAGGGTAAAACATTGAAAAGACTTGGATGAAGCCGTGAAGCAAAGCGTGTCCGTGTTCCTGAGTGTTAAAGCCAGTCTGAATAAATGAGCCTGGGTTTAAAAAGGACAAAGTCAGGGACGGTTTATGTCTGGATATCCATTATTCCAGAGTCTGGGCCCGTCTCCCCAGTGTTTAGTCCTGACTCTGGGGACGTCCGGCAGGAGCTGATTTAACCACCTCAACGCTCTGAGTCACAAACATTCAGGAGTTCAGACGAGGACATGAGGGCTTTGAAATCAAACACATTTTAAATCAACTCAACACAAACTGGAAGTCTGGAAAACTATTACTTAGAATATTACAGTTTTTATGTCAGGATTTTCTATTTTCCCTCAGATTGAATCAATTCTCATTCACGATGTGGACCTCGATTTGTTTTTGCATATGTGTCCTCAGTAGGTCAGTGGTTCCTGTAAGTGTGTTTGCATATTTGTCCTCAGTAGGTCAGTGGTTCCTGTAAGTGTGTTTGCATTTGTGTCCTCAGTAGGTCAATGGTTCCTGTAAGTGTGTTTGCTTATGTGTCCTCAGTGGGTCAGTGGTTCCTGTAAGTGTGTTTGCATTTGTGTCCTCAGTAGGTCAGTGGTTCCTGTGTGTGTGTTTGCATATGTGTCCTCAGTGGGTCAGTGGTTCCTGTGTGTGTGTTTGCATATGTGTCCTCAGTGGGTCAGTGGTTCCTGCATTTGTGTTTGCATATGTGTCCTCAGTAGGTCAGTGGTTCCTGTAAGTGAGTTTTAGGGCTGGGTTTATATAATCCATGAATCCATTTGAGTCGATTTTCCTTTGAACAGCCCGATATCCATTAAAAAAAACTTAATTAAATCGATCGTAAGGTCGTGTTTGACGCATGAACGATGTTTATTTGAATCCACAATAAGTTTGGAGCGAACAGAGACAGAAGCTTCTTTTTGTGCCGTGTTCTCTTCATATCGAGTCCCTCGTCCCTCAGGCCGGAGTTACAGCCTGGAAACAAAACAGTAAAAACGCTCCACTGGAAATAAAACGGCTTTTACACCTGTTTCCTTGTCCTGCATTTCCTCCAGGCAGAGATTTTATTCATTTACTTAAATCTTGTTCACTCTGGGGCTGCCATGTTCCCAGGTGAAAACAAAATATACTTAGCAAAGTCAAATTTAACAAACTAAATATATTTCAGAAAATATAGTAAAGTAAAGTTTAAGTGTGCTCTTTTGAAACAACTTATTTTGTGCTCAGTAATTTTAAGTGAAATTTAAATAGATTAAAAGATATGACAAAAATATGCTTTTAGTATATTTAAAGTTAGCTTTATGTAGAATAAAAGTTCTATCAGATCAAAATGTAATACATAAAACTCAAAATGCTATCAATAAATTAAGTTTGTGTAAAATATGTTCACTTTAGTAAACTAAATGTACCTGGAATTGAATGTTATTGCAATTTAAATTCACCTTAAACAGATTAAATACAAAATAAGTTGTAAATTGTTGTTAATAGTTGTAAATATATTCATTATATTCAAATTTAACAAATTTAAGTATATTTTTTTTCACCTGGGTAGAAATATATTAATGCTAAGTATGTTTTTCACAAGTGTATTGTGAGTATAATTAAAAATATATTATGCATATGTATATATTTTAGTTTCATTTTAATGTACTTATATTAAGTACGCTTTATTGAAATATATTTTAAATGTATTAGACAAAAACAAGTATACTAAAAATATATTGAAATATATTTAATTTTCACCTGGGTTGTTTTCTGTCAAAGGCCTGATTGGCTGAGCCAGTGCATCATCACCATGGCAACAAAAGGGGTTCAATTCTTCAATGTAAATATTCATATTTTTTACTAATTAACAAGTTTAGTTTCTACTATTTGCAGCATTAGTTCTTCTGAGAATGTCGTCCATCGCCACGGAAAGTTGGTTCTGCGTGATTTCCTTAAATTAATCTAAAATCAGTCAAACTGAATCGTGAATCTAATTGATTTGGTGAATCTGAATGGATTTTCAGCCCTGGTGTGTTTGCATATGTTTGGTGGTCCAGCCGTTAAGAGCCCAGTGCTGCTCCTTCAGAGACACTCCCACACCAACAACACAATGAGCCTGATGTCCCTGCAGCTGTTCCTGCTGGCCCTGGGGCTCCTGGGTCGGGGTGAGGACACCTCTGGGTCACTCACTGCTCCTCTGGACACCTGCGGGGTCTGTCTCAATAACTCTTCTTTTGTTTTTCAGCTTCTTCAGGAGAAATCCTCCTGACTCAGACTCCTGCAGCTGCAGCTGTGGAGAGAGGAGCCTCGACCTCTGTCAGATGTCAGTCCAGTTCAAGTGTAGGGGGTGCAATTGCCTGGTATCTTCAGAAAGGCTCAGAGTCTCCAAAGCTCCTGATCTCTTCTGCTTCTTCTCGTCACACTGGAATCTCCAGTCGTTTCAGTGGAAGTGGTTCTGGATCTGATTATACTTTGACCATCAGTGGATTTGAGGCTGAAGATGCAGGAGTTTATTATTGTCAGCAGTGGAGCAGCGGGTTCACACGGTGAAAAAGACTCGTACAAAAACCTCCTCAGACTGAACTGAAACTGACTCGCTTCACTGAACTCACAGACTTTATGACACGTACGACCATGAAACCCCAACAATCTACTCATAATATTTATTACAATAAAAGTAAAACTCTTCAAACACAACATTATTTAAATAAATCATAATTTTAACTATTATTAATAAAATAACTTCCAATGCTTCATTTGAAAAATAAAACTGAAAATAAACAACAGTAAAACACCAGTTATGCATTGATTAAATATGTCTTGTTCTACATTAGTGGATTTTTCAGACTAAACTTTTTTTTTTTCGTTATGAACTCCTTTAAATCCCTCAAAGACCAAAGTATAAAATTATAACAAAACAATTGAAATGAGGGTGAAACATTCAAAAGACTTGGATGAAGCCGTGAAGCAAAGCGTGTCCGTGTTCCTGAGTGTTAAAGCCAGTCTGAATAAATGAGCCTGGGTTTAAAAAGGACAAAGTCAGGGACGGTTTATGTCTGGATATCCATTATTCCAGAGTCTGGGCCCGTCTCCCCAGTGTTTAGTCCTGACTCTGGGGACGTCCAGCAGGAGCTGATTTAACCATTTTCTATTTTCCCTCAGATTGAATCAATTCTCATTCACGATGTGGACCTCAATTTTTATACTTTTGCCACTTTTAACTCTATATGTGCCGTTGATTCGTGGCTGTTGCAAAAAACACTTTCCCCTTTGTGCACGAATAACGGTTTCTCAGTAGCTTCAATTTGAGACTTAATTCAGGAAACATTCTTTGGTTTAAGACACATGGAAAGACTTAACAGCAGAGACTTCAAATGATTAAAGTAAAGTGAGGTTTTTAAAATAAAATGCTGACAGACAAATAAATGAGTGACCTTCAGAATCAGTGTTTTATATTTGTGTCCTCAGTAGGTCAGTGGTTCCTGTAAGTGTGTTTGCATATGTGTCCTCAGTAGGTCAGTGGTTCCTGTATGTGTGTTTGCATATGTGTCCTCAGTAGGTCAGTGGTTCCTGTATGTGTGTTTGCATATGTTCTACAAAATAAATAAATCATAATCTATTAATACAAGTCAGAATCAGAAGAGGATTTTTTGCTGTTTCAGATGTTTTTCCTTCATATTTTGTTTGAGGGAAAACAGCTGCATAATAATAATTCTTTCCCTGATTCTGATTCTGGACCTGCTTTGACCAAACCTCTCATTACAAACAAATCACCGGAGACACTTTAACCAACAGCCTTTAGGTCTGACACCATTTGGAGTTTGAAAATGGTCAAAATAACTCACAATATAATAATAATAACTAATAATATGGATAGATATGAAAGTAAGGGCATGTGATAAAATAATCTGAGAAAAAAAGAATATATATATATATATGTTTGTTTGTTTACTTTATTGTCCCCATAGGGAAATTTGTCTCTGCATTTGACCCATCCTTTACTGGACGACCCGTGATGAGCAGTGGGCGGGACCTCCAGATGTGGAGTCAGGCTGATGGTCAAAAACACCTGGATTATTCACTTATTGAACATGTTTTTAGTGGCAGGGGAAACCGGAGGAAACCTACACAGACACAGGGAGAACATGCAAACTCCACAGAAAGGCCCCGTCCAGGTGGGTATCGAACCCGGGACCTTGCATGGTCCAATTCTGAGAGGCCCTGCAGCTGCTCACACAAAACCATGTCTCTGCAGAGCCTCACTCTTTGCATAAGCAGCTGCATGATCCACTGGGACTCTTTATATTCCTCAGAGGTGACTTTTTATCTTCCTTGGTTTTTCATCGGAATAACATCACATTAGGCACAGTGAATCTAGACATAGTAAAATTAAAGACTAAGCCACGTTTTTTTGAAACTGTTTGAAACTCATATAAGCCCACAGAGCTCATATCCAGGTCACTAATGCACCAGCCGAAACTGAGCAGAACGCAGCCATCACTGTATAGCCTGCTCTCAGGACAGCGCCCCCTAGCTATACCTTGAAAATTGCAGTTTGGACACACAGGAAGTCAGCCATTTTGACTTTCAATTGGCTTTTTAAGTGGCTTGTTAAGTGGCCCGCCCATCCTCTGTGAAAATACACAGAGTTCTTATTCTGGCAGCATGTTGGCCTCTGTCAGTTTCTCCTGAAATTCGTCAATTTTCCCACTTTCCCATTTTATTCACAAAAGCCACAGTTTTAGACTCGTACATATACTACCCCTCTCTCCCAGAAAGAATTTTTAATTTCAAAAGTTTTTGGCTCCAAATTATAATTGTTTATCTGCACAATCACAGGAAGTTCAGTTTGGCTGTTTCCTGTCTGTCTCTCTGTGTGTTCCTTGTACTATATGGGTCTCACCAGAATATTGCTTCATCTATCGAGTGTTCTGCAGGGCTGGAGCACTCTCTCAAATCGTTGGGGCCCCAGGGAATTTGCCCTAATTATAATTATAAAATGATTCAATAAATACTGCTTAAACTGTAGTTCCATTTTCTGTCTCCATTTTTCATTTTTTCTGGAAATAAATGACTGCGGGGTGTTTTATACAATAAATCTAAAATCGGCCGGGTCATTCAGTTGTGCTGTGTAGCTCCAATGGTAGAGCGCTGGGTTCCCATCCTGGAAATCGCTGGATCGATTTCAACCACAACTCTTTATTTTTTTTGGGACTCGGCAAGCCCATATTTGTATAGAGTTATTGCTCAGTGATAGTGGTCTCAGGTGAAAGAGGAAGCTAGTTCAAACACACACTTGACACTTTTCTAATGCTCCATCATGTTGGAGAGAATCCTGCTATTACTTTTGGGAATTCTACAACTTCCGTTTTTTCCGATAGGAAGTTCCGGTGTCATGGCGACAGCTTAGACAGCCACGGCGCCCTCCCTCCTGAAAATTCTTTAAATTCGCTTTATCTGTGAGTAACACGAAGAATCAAGGCGGCCTCGTGTGCATATGTTTTCACGCCAAACAAGGAAAAGAACAACAGCTATAAAAGCGATGGCAACGGGCTTGAACAAAGAATTAGGCCTAGAGAACACGGCACTGGCCAAAGTCATAGAGGAGACTATGGCAAGGCATTTCAAAGAGGCCGATGAAAAGTCAGAGGCACGACACAATAGACTTGAAAAGCGCCTGGACACAATGCAATCAGTGATTACCCGGCATACTGAAGAAATTAAAAGTTTGCGCACTGATACTTCTCATTTACAAGAGCGCATGGTACAAGCGGAAGAGGAGGCGGACGAACACCGCAAAAAACTCCAGGTTCTCTTCGCTAAAATGATTGACATGGAGGACCGAGCTCGAAGGAACAATCTGCTGATTCTCAATCTGAAGGAGGAAGTAGAAAGTTCGAACGCCTTGGCTTACCTGAAGGAGATGATTCCTAAATGGTTTCCTTCCCTTGCGTCGCACCCCCCGGAGCTCATGAGGGCGCACCGGCTTGGTAAGCCTCCAGCGGCGGGCAAGGGTCTGCGTCCGCGGCCCCTAATCATCAACTGTCTACGCTTCACTGAGAGAGACATCTTGCTCAAAGAAGCACGGAGGAATGCCCCGGAGGTCGCAGGAACGCTCCTGAAGTTTGCAGCAGACTACAGCGAGCATACGTCCAAGCGTCGGAGAGCCTGCTACAAACCAATGCATGAGGCCCGCATCCAAGGTTTTGACGCCTTTCTTCTGTACCCCGCCACTATCAAACTTCAACGGGGAAGCGAATCCTTCATCTTCCCGGAGCCAAGTGACGCGGACAGGTTTTTGAGCACCATCGGGAACGTCTGAACAATCTGCGCCCTGTGCGCGCATTTGAAATGGTAAGCGACAGCTAAAATGGAGTATAATGTACTCGTAGAAACTACAGTTCTGCGCTGTTCGCCTTTCTTTTCTTTTGTTGTATCCATATTGTTTCCTCTGAGCCACTAAATTGACGATTTACGTGTAGTCTAAAGACGACGTATTATTATTATTATTTTTTTTTTTCTAACCTAACTGTCACACTTTTCAGCTAGTGCTGTCAGAGTGCTTATTTTGTCTGTTATTTTCCTTGGTTTTCGGATTTCATTTCTCTTAGTCTATTTTCTATCTTGATTAAGAATAAATAAATCGTCTACAGTAAATTCACAGTGTCATGCTTGTAAATGTTGAGGGAGAGGAGGGGACTAGGCTTGCCCTATGACAGCTGGCACAACGTATGGGGTGGGTTTGATGAGGCAACACTTCTCTTTTTCAATTACATTGTATCATCTTTCTTGTGAGTTATGTTTATTTTTCTCTTTCTTTTCTTTCACTTTTTTTGTTTTTTTGTTTTGTTTTTGTCTTTTTGGCCCTGTCCAGGTCTGTTACTCTGCACAAATGTTGGTTATTTGGTGCAAAAGGATATGGCATATAGCCTGATATTTATCCAATGGATAGAATTAATGTACTCTCCCTGAATGCCCGCGGCTTGAACTCCTCCCCAAAACGGGTGAGCATATTAGATTTATTGCATAGGAAAAACATTCATTTTGCATTTATACAAGAGACCCACCTCTTAGATTCTGATGTATTTAGATTTCAAAGTAAATACTATAATGTTGTAGCTGCCTCCTCTCACTCTAAAAAGAAGAGAGGTGTTTTGATAGCAATTAAAAGGAATTTATTTTATACAAATCTAGGTACTGGAGGCAGTAAAGATGGTCGCATCACATATTGCAAAATTTTGTATAACGGAATCAAAATAGCTTTAGTGGGTGTATACGCTCCAAACTCATTTGACAAGCAGTTCTATAACATGTTAAATTCTACACTGATGGAGCTTCCAGATTATCAGCTTCTGATTGGGGGAGACTTCAATGCCACATGGCTTCATTCCATTGATAGAACAGGGCAAAATGAAGGTAGGGATCAAAAAATTGCTTCTTGCGAACTGCATAAACTAGTAGATGAATATGGCTTTTTCGACACGTGGCGTATTATGAACCCGCAAACCAGAGAGTTTTCATTTTACTCCGCACGCCACAAGAGTTTCTCTAGAATTGATTACATTTTCCTTTCAAAATCCTTATTTCAAACTGTATGTAGTAGTGAAATGATTCCATGTGCATTAACCGATCACAGGGCAGTGCTGAGCTCTTTTTTAATAAAATCAAGCAAACGCAAGGCCCCCCGATGGCGTTTCAACTGCTCACTGTTAAAAAATGACAATTTCATGAAAACTTTATTTGATGAATTGGAGTTTTTTATTTGTGTCAACCAAAAATCGGTGAATGACCCCAGAATACTTTGGGAAGCAGTTAAAGGCTGCATCCGCAACACTGCTGTAAGCTTTGCCTCCCAATTGAACAAAACAAAGAGACAGAAAGTTGAAGAGCTAGAAAGAGACATATCTGCTTTAGAAGAAGAAATGACCAACAAAATAACACCAGAAAACACTAAAAACCGTCAGGAAAAATGTGAACAATTAAGGGATCTGTTACGACAAAAAGCTGAATTTCAAATACAGCGTGTGAGGCAGAAATATTATTTAAATAGCGCAAGACCAAGCCGGCTTTTGGCGCTTAAAATTAGGAGTAATGAACAATTGGCTAATATCTCTGCTCTCACAACGGAAGGGGGTTCTGTGACCTCAGACCCTGCAGAAATTAATAACGTATTAAAGCGTTTTTACAGCAAGTTATACACTTCTGAAGTAGCTTACAATGAAAAAGCATGTAATGGCTTTTTAAATTCTCTAAATCTTTCAAAATTAACTCCAGATGCAGCTAGTTCTTTAATAAAACCAATAACACTGGATGAATTAAGTGAAGTCATTAACGCTATGAACCAAGGCAAAGCACCAGGGTTAGACGGAATTCCACCTGAGCTGTATATTGCTTTTTGGTCACAACTTGGCCCTTTACTCTTAGAAATGATCAACTACTCAATAATTCAAGGGTCTTTCACCGATAGTTGCAATGTGGCTATCATTTCACTATTACTTAAAAAAGATAAACAGCCTACGGACTGCTCCTCCTACCGGCCACTCAGCCTCCTTAACACAGACCTCAAAGTCTATGCCAAACTTTTAGCTTCTAGACTGGAACAGTATATGACTCATTTGATTCATAATGATCAAACAGGTTTCATTAAATCCAGGCTGGCGTCTGATAACATCCGGCGCTTACTTCATATCATAAATGCTTCATCTAAAACTGTCAACCAAAATACTATTCTTTCTTTAGACGCTGAAAAGGCGTTCGACCGGCTGGAATGGAGTTATCTGTGGGCTGTGCTCCATCATATGGGCTTTCCGGTAGAGTTTATAAATATGATTAAAACGTTATATGCCAATCCTTCTGCAGTTGTGTTAACGGGCAGCGTGTGTTCATCCAGATTCTCTATATCCCGTTCTTCACGACAGGGCTGCCCCTTATCTCCACTCTTATTCTGTATATCTCTGGAACCAATTGCACAGTTAGTTAGGCAGTCAGGGAAAATTGCTCCAATTAAGGTACAGGATACATCCCATCACATCTCTCTGTATGCCGATGATATTTTAATCTACACAAGTAATCCAACAGAATCAATTCCTTATCTTCTTAAAACTTTTGAATCATTTGGGAATATCTCGGGGTACAGAGTGAATTGGGGTAAATCAGCCATAATGCCTCTGAGTCAAACTAGTTTGGCTGTACCCCTTTGTAACATTCCAACTGTCTCTAGTTTAAAATACTTGGGGCTTCTTATTACCCCTTCTCTCGACACGCTGGTTGGAAACAATTACAAAAACATGCTGCTTGCTATAGATGGTGATCTTAAAAGGTGGGGTGCTCTTCCAACATCGTTCCAGGCCCGTTTATCAGTCATTAAAATGAATGTATTACCCCGTGTAAACTTTATCAGCTCTATGCTCCCATTAGCACCACCGCAAGGTTATTATAAGAAACTTCATTCATGTGTAAACAAATACTTGTGGAAAGAGAAAAAACCAAGACTTAAGGCTTCAACCCTGTATAGACTCCAATCATCAGGGGGTGTAGGCCTTCCCAATTTTGAGTGGTACTCGTGGAGCTTCACTTTAAGATCACTCAACTCGTGGTTTTACACTGACAGACCAGCAGCATGGATGCCTATTGAAGCAGAACTGATAAAGCCCTATTCCATGCCTGCTCTCTTGTTTTCCAAAATGCCTATAAAAATTGTCAAGAGTCGCTTTGGGCCCATTATGGCGCATCTTGTATTTGTTTGGAACCAAGCTAACAAACACTTGGGCAAGGACAAAGATTATTTCCTTCAAACACCGATCTTTCATAATTTCTCTCTCTTAATTGATAAGAAGCCAATCCATTTTCCTTCATGGGAACGCAATGGGGTTACTACTTTTAACGACATCATAGGACAGAATGGTCTAAGAGACTTTCAAGATTTACAAAAACGCTATAATTTGCCTGGTTCATCTTTTTACTTCTACCTGCAGTTACGCACCGCTTTGCGTTCCCACGGAGTTCCTTGGGGATGTATGTTAAAAAATCATCCTCTCCACACCATCTTGAGTAAAGCTAAAACAACTGGTATTGTCTCTGATCTTTATAAATTATCTGTTAGTTCTTCACACAAAATTCTGCCTATTGAGCAGCTTTGGAAAAATGAACTGAAAGACTTTTCAGAGTGGGACTGGAATCTTATTTGGGCAAATGTTTCCCTCTCATCCAGGAACCCTAATCACTTAATGATCCACTATAAAATTATCCATCGAGCGTACTTGTATCCTAGGAGACTACATTTAATGAAAATAAAAGACAATCAATATTGTGATTTTTGTCCAGATAATACTACTGGTACTTTTCTCCATATGGTGTGGCAATGCCCGGAGGTTCTCCAGTTTTGGGAGAATGTCTCGAAGATACTCTCTAATATTACTGGAATAGCCATACCCTGCACTCCAAGGGTTATTCTGCTAGATGATACATCAAAATTAAATCTGACAATTAAAAAACGTCGAATAATACTAGCTGGTTTAACAGCTGCCAAAAAGATGGTAGTTTGTAGATGGAAGAAAGTGCAACCTCTGACTGTGAGGGAATGGCTTGTCTCCTATAGAGATATAATTCAGTTGGAGCTTTCTGCCGCTCGAATCCACGGAGCAAAAACTGAAAATATCACTTGTTGGTCCAATCTACTGTCTACACTGGTTGTGGAATAGAAACTGAATTCGATTCTTTTTTTGTTCCTTTTTCTGCCTGTATACTATTGTACATTGTACATAATTGTATGTATCCTGTTGTGAATAGTCTCTGCATATTGTACATATTCTTTATGTATATTTTGCTATTTCCGCAGATGTCTTTTGACGGAGGAAATTAGCACTTTGTAATTTGTAATTTCAAATAACATACCAATGCACTTGTGGTTGTATATCCTGGACAGGGTCATATTATATTATATTTTATTTCATTTTATTATTATTCTATTGTTTTTGTCTTGTCTTTGTCTTTTTTTTGTCTTTTTTCTTTCTCTTTTGCTCTCATTTCCATTTGTTCTGTGTTGATCTCTCCTTAAGGAACTGCCATCAGTGTATCTGTTTTTGGGTATCATTTGATGATTCAACAGATATGAGGCCCATCTTAAGAGGGACTGGGGAATAGAAATGGGGAAAAAATGTGCTATGCCTGTGTACTATACTGGAAAAATTGTAAATTGCAACAATGGCATCGCACCAATAAAAAGTTGATCAAAAAAAAAAAAAAAAAAACTTCCGTTTTTTCCGCAATCGGCCAAAGATCGGCTGATTTTTCCCATTGACTTATAAGGGGGCTTCCGCAAATTGATGTTTTTCTGTAATTGTTTTTGCAATTTCTGCAGTTTGTGCTTGTTCAGGTTCCACAACTTGTCAGTTTTCAGAAAAAAATAGAGTTCTGCAGTTTTCCAGTTTTTTCCTCTGGGCTTGGGAATTCTACCATTGATTTGTATGGGGAAGGCTCCCCATTGATTTTAATAGGATTTCTGACACAGTGAAGTCTGTCAGTGATTTAAACAGTTTATGCAATGTTAAGATTTTATACAATGTCAAGAGTTTCTGCAATTTCAACAGTTTTTACAGTTTCTGCAACAACGTAGGGATTTTCACATATAAAGGACTATAATGCAACTTAATAGGGATTTTCACATATAAAGCAGTATAATGCAAGTTAATACGGATTTTCACATATAAAGCACTATAATGCAACTTAATAGGGATTTTCACATATAAAGCAGTATAATGCAACTTAATAGGGATTTTCGCATATGATGCAACTTAATAGGGATTTCGCATGTAAAGCAGTATAATGCAACTAAATGAGGATTTTTACAATAAAACCACTCTTATGCAATTATGATTTTTTTTCTCACAATTTTTATGCAATTTGTGCAATTTCTGAATTGGTAGCCTACGATTCCGCAGTCAATCACAATTGCACAACAATTGCAAAATGTTCTTGTCATTATTTGTTATTCAAACTGGAAGTGGCTTAATAAATAAGATACAATTAAAGCTAAATTAGTGTTGGATTAACATTGAAACTGTAAATGCCACTGACTCCAGGATTCTGTGTGTGATTCATTCATATAATATGTGAAATATATAAAATGGAAACCTATGATGTAAACATGTATTAAAAAAACAGACATTGTTACAATTTCTGATATTTTTTATTTATTAATGAGAAGATTTTCAAGATGTAAATTATTTATGTATTTTCATATAAAAGAGGAGCAGACATGAGCAGAAAGCAGTGAGGAGTATATTAAAGCAGATGATAATGCAGAGCTCTGTATCTCAGCAGAAGTGACAGCAGGGGGCGCTGTGTCAGTCCTGGGAACACTGCAGTGCGCTCAGTGACAGCAGGGGGCGCTGTGTCAGTCCTGGGAACACTGCAGTGCACTCAGTGACAGCAGCGGGTGCTGTGTCAGTCCTGGGAACACTGCAGTGCGCTCAGTGACAGCAGGGGGCGCTGTGTCAGTCCTGGGAACACTGCAGTGCGCTCAGTGACAGCAGGGGGCGCTGTGTCAGTCCTGGGAACACTGCAGTGCGCTCAGTGACAGCAGGGGGCGCTGTGTCAGTCCTGGGAACACTGCAGTGCGCTCAGTGTGTGGGACACTGGACTCTGGGAGCCCTGTCTGGCCTCACAGCTCACAGCCACAGCGCCCTCCCTCCACTGCTGTGCGGTCAGCGTCAGGCCCACGCTCCAGCTGTAGAGGCCGTCCGGTCGCTTCAGGGCGGGGCTCCTCTGCTCCACAGCGCCCTCTATACCGGACACCTTCCAGGACACGCTCCAGTCTAACGGGTAGCCCTTGTTGGCCAGGCACATGAGGGTGGCCTTCCCCTGGGCCAGCTCCGACCTGGAGGGGGGCAGCACTGTGAGGGCGGGGGCCACTCGACCAAACACTGTGAACAATAAATAACAAGAAAAACAACAGAATGAGCTCAAAGAGGCTTCAGTTTCAGCTGCTCTCAGTAAAGCAAACCTTCCACAGACCGGCTTCAGGGGAAACACCTTCTTTATTAAACAACACAAACTAAACTGATCAATGACATGAACAAACCTAATGTTTCTATTACAGGAAATGAAAAGGGGATTCCGGTACATTCAAATGTTAGTTGTGTCTGAACTCATTCCTAACATATTTGTCGGCTCCTGATTCTTCACAGGGACAAGTTTAAAGGCACATTTCACAACTTTAGTGTCACTTTTCAGAGTCACCGTCACAGAAATACTGGAAAACTAACTTACAAGTTCATAAAACTGATTCAAAAGCTTTATCATTTTGTACAGTGTTTGTCCACAAAAGTCTGAGTTTACGATTTACTGAAGTCGGATGAAAATGATTCAATACTTATACTAATAATTATTCAGATACTTCAGATACAGAGCCTTCAAGTAAACGGGAAAACAAGATAATCATGAAATACTTTAAACAGCTGCCACAGACTCCACTGAAGCTGAACCACTGAAAGGTTTCAGAGCTAAAGACAAACGTCCCCAGAGTTTCCCCTGAGACAGAGTCACTTCAGTTTTATATTTTTAAACTGATCTGAGAGAAAATGCTTTACAAATAAAAGATAAAACTAATGAAACTAATGAAAGTTTAAGTTTATTCATTTTGGAAGAAACAAAAATATTTATAGAAAACCTTTAACTTAGTTCAATTAAAGAATAGAAACTGTTTGTTATAAAACAAAACTATTTATTAGATATTTCATCATTTTGTCACATATTTAGTATTTTCTACATTCATTTTGCTGTTGCAAAAACAAATTTTTTTTAGGGGCAAATATTTATTTTCTCTTATATCTCGGTGTTTTAGTTGATGCACAAACCTCAGGAACAACAAGAGCCACAGACGGATTTAACTACAGACTATTTTATTCAAACTCACTTTAAATAAGAAGTACATCATCAGAAATATGTTTGAAAAAGCAAAAATTAGAGGAAGCATTTTTGTAATGTTTGTATTTTATACAATTAGAAAAAATATACTGTAAAAATCTTGTATTGTTATTAATTCAAATTATTAATTATTATTATTTTTAAATCTATATTTGCGACTCCGTCTTTACCGTCTCCATTTACTGCTGCAAATCTTCACCGAGTAAAAGATCTGTTTAACTTAAACTTGTTTGGGGACGATAGAAACGCACAGACACGGATAACGGTACGTTTACATTCTATAATTAATAAAAGACACTCAAACTTTACAAATGAGATGAATTTGAAACAATATTAATAAAGTTTAAATAGATTTTTGAAGAAACAATGAAGAAGTGACTTACAGTTGAGCTCCAGTCTGGTTCCTCCACCGAACGTGAGCCACAGTGACACAAAGTCATGAAGCGCTCGTACAAAAACCTCCCAGCGCTGAACAAACCATTCAGCTGCTCAGACACGGGTAAATAACTGAGGCGGATTCTTCAGTAATGGTTTAATACAGATAAACAACTTTAAAAATAGATATAATGTTAAACTACAATTTAAAAATAACTCTAAAAAAACATATTTGTTCATCAACAAGAGACACTTGAATTTAATTATTTAAGATTAAAACATCAATAATTGATCTAATAATGGAAATAGACATTTGAAAAGTTCATTGAATTATTAAATGAACTTCATAATGTTTTGTTAAACACAAACTTCATGCAGAGACTAAAACTTTTATTCAAACTACTGTAACTTTAAATGATCGTTATGAACTAAAAATAGTTGTTAAATATTGAACAGTGAAGAAGCAAGAGCACAGCCCTGAGGGACTCCAGGGAACATTTTAAATTAGACCTAAAATGGAGACAGTGTCTTTTCCTGATCCTGATGTTACAGACCCTGCAGCTGCTCAGATGAGCATCATAATGAACCAGGAAAGGCCCACTGAGGTCAAGAACCTCTTATTGAGGTGATTCCTATTGTACATGTTTTATTGTATCACTGCCATATACAATAAAAAAAAAAACATTTATAGACTTTAATAATTTACAGGATTTACTGATAAATATGGACAATCACAATAACATTGAAATAATTTAGCAAAAACTCTAAAAAGTGACATAAACGTGTTTTTTTCCAAATGAAGATGATTCAGTCACTGATTCTGAAGCTTTTGTCGTGAGCAGGAAAATATGCCTGAACTTTAAAATCGAACAGAAACATCAAAGAATTCCCAGTTGGGAATCAAACTTGGGACCTTCCTGCTGTGAGGCTCTGTTGCACAGCTAGAAGGTCCGGGTTGGATTCCCACCAGGGACGGGGCCTTTCTGTGGAGTTTGCAGGTTCTCCCCGTGTCTGCGGAGGTTTCCTCCTGTTTCCCCTATCACTAAAAACATGTACAATAGGTCAATCTTCCAGCCAGGTTATTCTGAACATCAGCCTGGCTCCACATCTGGAGACATCCACTGCTCCTACAGGTCGTCGCAGCGAAGGATGAGTCAAACGCAGAGGACCAACTGTGTTATACAGTTTTTGTATCATGACAAAAGTAAAGCACCTTCTTCATCTGAACCACTGCACCCAAATGTGTTTGTTTTCACTGTTGGATCCAGAGTTTCCCCGAGACACTTCAACTTCTTAACAAGGTCGAGCTCCGTGTCTCTAAGGAACACATTGGACTGATCCATTTTCATGGGAACTCTGTTTATTTCAATAGTTGTGCTCTTCATTTTGAGCTGGTCCCTCTCGCCCTCCAGGAATCACAGCGTGGCTAAAAACGAGTGAAGGAGCTCCCCTGGATAGAAAACGGCTTCTGCACATGTTTCCTGCTCCTGCATTTCTTCCAAACAAAGATTTAGTGATTTATTTCCAAACAGGTTCACTCTGGGGCAGCCATGTTGTTTACTGTCAAAGGCCTGATTGGCTGAGCCGGTGCATCATCACCATGGCAACAAAAGGGGTTCAATTCTTCAATGTAAATATTCATATTTTTTACTAATTAACAAGTTTAGTTTCTACTATTTGAAGCATTAGTTCTTCTGAGAATGTCGTCCATCGCCACGGAAAGTTGGTTCTGCGTGATTTCCTTAAATGAATCTAAAATCAGTCAAACTGAATCGTGAATCTAATTGATTTGGTGAATCTGAATGGATTTTCAGCCCTGGTGTGTTTGCATATGTTTGGTGGTCCAGCCGTTAAGAGCCCAGTGCTGCTCCTTCAGAGACACTCCCACACCAACAACACAATGAGCCTGATGTCCCTGCAGCTGTTCCTGCTGGCCCTGGGGCTCCTGGGTCGGGGTGAGGACATCTCTGGGTCACACACTGCTCCTCTGGACACCTGCGGGGTCTGACTCAATAACTCCTCTTGTGTTTTTCAGCTTCTTCAGGAGCAGAAATCCTCCTGACTCAGACTCCTGCAGCTGCAGCTGTGGAGAGAGGAGCCTCGACCTCTGTCAGATGTCAGACCAGTTCAACTGTTTCTAAATATCTGCACTGGTATCTTCAGAAAGGCTCAGAATCTCCAAAGCTTCTGATATATCACGCTACAACTCGTCACACTGGAGTCTCCAGTCGTTTCAGTGGAAGTGGTTCTGGGACTGACTTCACTTTGACCATCAGTGGATTTGAGGCTGAAGATGCAGGGGTTTATTATTGTCAGCAGGGGAGCAGCTCACCGTTCACACAGTGAAAAAGCCTCGTACAAAAACCTCCTCAGACTGAACTGAAACTGACTCGCTTCACTGAACTCACAGACTTTCTGACACGTACGACCATAAACCCCCAACAATCTACTTATAATATTTATTACAATAAAAGTAAAACTCTTCACACACAAAATTATTCAAATAAATCATAATTATAACTATTATTAATAAAATAACTTCCAATGCTTCAAATGAAAAATAAAACAGAAAATAAACAACAGTAAAACACAAGTTATGTATTGATTAAATATGTCTTGTTCTACATTAGTGGATTTTTCAGACTAAACTTTTTTAACGACTCGTTATGAACTCCTTTAAATCCCTCAAACACCAAAGTATAAAATGATAATAAAACAATTGAAATGAGGGTCAAACATTCAAAAGACTTGGATGAAGCCGTGAAGCAAAGCGTGTCCGTGTTCCTGAATGTTAAAGCCAGTCTGAAAAAATGAGCCTGGGTTTAAAAAGGACAAAGTCAGGGACGGTTTATGTCTGGATATCCATTATTCCAGAGTCTGGGCCCGTCTCCCCAGTGTTTAGTCCTGACTCTGGGGACGTCCAGCAGGAGCTGATTTAACCACCTCAACGCTCTGAGTCACAAACATTCAGGAGTTCAGACGAGGACATGAGGGCTTTGAAATCAAACACTTTTTAAATCAACTCAACACAAACTGGAAACAAACCAAAGAGACTGGGCTGAAGTCTGGAAAACTATTACTTAGAATATTACAGTTTTTATGTCAGGATTTTCTATTTTCCCTCAGATTGAATCAATTCTCATTCACGATGTGGACCTCGATTTTTATACTTTGGCCACTTTTAACTCTATATGTGCCGTTGATTCGTGGCTGTTGCAAAAACACTTTCCCCTTTGTGCACGAATAACGGTTTCTCAGTAGCTTCAATTTGAGACTTAATTCAGGAAACATTCTTTGGTTTAAGACACTTGGAAAGACTTAAGAGCAGAGACTAAGTGTGTTTGCATATGTGTCCTCAGTAGGTCAGTGGTTCCTGTGTGTGTGTTTGCATATGTGTCCTCAGTAGGTCAGTGGTTCCTGTATGTGTGTTTTAGGGCTGGGTTTATATAATTCATGAATCCATTTGAGTCGATTTTCCTTTGAACAGCCCGATATCGCTTAAAAAAACCTTAATTAAATCGATCCTAAGGTCGTGTTTGACGCATGAACTAAGTTTATTTTAATCCACAATAAGTTTGGAGCTAAATGAGACAGAAACTTCTTTTTGTGCCGTGTTCTCTTCATATCGAGTCCCTCGTCCCTCAGGCCGGAGTTACAGCCTGGAAACAAAACAGTAAAAACGCTCCACTGGAAATAAAACGGCTTTTACACCTGTTTCCTTGTCCTGCATTTCCTCCAGGCAGAGATTTTATTCATTTACTTAAATCTTGTTCACTCTGGGTTTGCCATGTTCCCATGAGAAAATAAAATACACTTAGCAAAGTCAAATTTAACAAACTAAATATATTTCAGAAATTATAGTAAAAAAAAGTTTAAGTGTGTTCTTTTGAAACAACTTATTTTGGGCTCAGTAATTTTAAGTGAAATTTAAATAGAGTAAAAGATATGACAAACATATGCTTTTAATATATTTAAAGTTAGCTTCATGTGGAATAAAAGTTCTGTCAGATCAAAATCTAATACATGAAACTCAATAAGCTATAAATAGATTAAGTTTGTGTAAAATAGGTCCACTTTAGTAAACTAAATGTACCTGGAATTGAATTTTATTGCAATTTAAATTCTCGGTCAACAGATTAAATACAAAATAAGTTGTACATTGTTGTTAATAGTTGCAAATTTATTCATTAAATTAAATTTTAACAAACTTAAGTATATATTTTTTTCACCTGGGTAGAAATATATTAATGCTAAGTATGTTTTTCACAAGTGTATTGTGAGTATAATTAAAAATATATCATGCACAAGTATTATATGTATATGTTTTAGTTTTATTTTAATGTACTTATGTTAAGTACACTTTATTGAAATACATTTTAAATGTATTAGACAAAAACAAGTATACTAAAAATATATTGAAATATATTTAATTTTCCCCTGGGTTGTTTTCTGTCAAAGGCCTGATTGGCTGAACCAGTGCGTCATCACCATGGCAACACAGGGGGATTAGAATCTTAATGTTAATATTCATATGTTTATTAATGTTAATGTTCATATTTTTACTAATATACCAAGTTAGATTAATTAACAAGTATAGTTTCTACTATTTAAGCTTTAGTTCCTCTGAGAATGTCGTCCATCGCCACGGAAAGTTGGTTCTGCGTGATTACCTTAACTGAATCTAAAATCAGTCAAACTGAATTGTGAATCTAATTGATTTGGTGAATCTGAATGGATTTTCAGCCCTGGTGTGTTTGCATATGTTTGGTGGTACAGCCGTTAAGAACCCAGTGCTGCTCCTTCAGAGACACTCCCACACCAACAACACAATGAGCCTGATGTCCCTGCAGCTGTTCCTGCTGGCCCTGGGGCTCCTGGGTCGGGGTGAGGACATCTCTGGGTCACACACTGCTCCTCTGGACACCTGCGGGGTCTGTCTCAATAACTCTTCTTGTGTTTTTCAGCTTCTTCAGGAGCAGAAATCCTCCTGACTCAGACTCCTGCAGCTGCAGCTGTGGAGAGAGGAGCCTCGACCTCTGTCAGATGTCAGTCCAGTTCAACTGTTTCTAGTAATCTTGCCTGGTATCTTCAGAAAGGCTCAGAGTCTCCAAAGCTATTGATCCATTCTGCTACAACTCGTCACACTGGAGTCTCCAGTCGTTTCAGTGGAAGTGGTTCTGGGACTGACTTTACCTTGACCATCAGTGGATTTGAGGCTGAAGATGCAGGAGTTTATTATTGTCAGCAGTATTACAGCCTCCCGTTCACACAGTGAAAAAGACTCGTACAAAAACCTCCTCAGACTGAACTGAAACTGACTCGCTTCACTGAACTCACAGTCAGACTTTATAAAGTTATTTAAACAGTTCCACTTCAGATCATTGTTACTTAAATAAAAAAATAATAGAGCTGTTTTATAATTGACAGAAGATATAATGTATATACTATATGAAATGATTATATGAATCTGAATCATGATGAAACATTATATAAATGATAAACCAGTAAAACTTCACATACACGTTTGTTAAATTCAGTAAATGTGAGTTTTATTCACGTGTTTCTTATTTCTTATAAATAAAGGTGGGGCTGTTCCTCTGTTTAAAGACGACCTGCAGCAGAAATGTCTGATCACCAACATTTACTGTTTATTATCAAGGAACCACATTAGTGACTTCGAATCCATTAAAAAGAAACAACAGCAAAAGAGACGAGGGGTCTATAATTACTCTTCAAAACCAAAGTAAAGGTTTTATTGATTTATTTAAAAACTTCCCAAACAAAACAGACAAAACAGATTCATGAGAAAATCCATGTCCACCCAAATGTTCTTGCACTTCATGATTATTTGTCCCATAAACTCCTGCCTCAAACCCGTCACACCAAAGCTCAGACCATGTTTTTCTTTGGAATAACATCACATTTGGCACAATGAATCTAGACATAGTGAAATCAAAGACTAAGCCACGTTTTTTAAAACTGTTGCACCGTCTACTCATAACGCCGCGGTGAAGAACGCTCACAGACATAAGCCCACAGAGCTCATATCCAGGTCACTAATGCACCAGCCGAAACTGAGCAGAACGCAGCCATCACTGTATAGCCTGCTCCCAGGACAGCGCCCCCTAGCTATACCTTGAAAATTGCTGTTTGGACGCTCTGGAAGTCAGCCATTTTGATTTTCAATTGGCTTGTTAAGTGGCTTGTTAAGTGGCTTGTTAAGTGGCTTGTTAAGTGGCCCGCCCATCCTCAGTGAAAATACACAGAGTTCTTATTCTGGCAGCATGTTGGCCTCTGTCAGAGTTTCTTCTGATATTCGTCAATTTTACCACTTTCCCAATTTATTCACAAAAGCCACAATTTTAGACTCGTACATATGCTACCCCTCTCTCCCAGGAATCATTTTTAATTTGAACATTTGGCTCCAAATTCAGTTTTTTTTTAACTGTACAGTCACAGGAAGTTCAGTTTGGCTGTTTCCTGTCCGTCTCTCTGTGTGTTCCTTGTACTATATGGGTCTCACCAGGGAATTTGCCCAAATTATAATTACAAAATGAATCAATAAATATTGCTTCAACTGCAATTCCATTTTCTGTTTCCTGTTTTCTGCAAATAAATGAGTTTTTTACAATAAAATTAAAATCGGCCGGTCATTCAGTTGTGCTGTGTAGCTCCAATGGTAGAGCGCTGGGTTCCCATCCTGGAAACCGCTGGATCGATTCCAACCACAACTCTTTATTTTTTTTGGGACTCGGCAAGCCCGTATTTGTGTAGAGTTATTGCTCAGTGATCGTGGTCTCAGGTGAAAGAGGCAGCTCGTTCAAACACACACGTGACACTTTTCTAATGCTTTTCTCCTTTTACGTGCACACATTGTAGGATATTTCTCAGTACGGCTGTTATTGCTGTGCTTGTGTTAGAAAAATGACCTGAAATGACCTCTCTCCTCCAGTGACGTTCTGGGAACATCAGGCCCACATCAGGCCCACATCAGGCCCACATCAGGCCCACATCAGTATGGAGTTACAGCTCAGTGATAGTGCGCTGGTCTTCGGTGTAGGAGTTTGCTTGTTCAAATATGGCTTTGACACTTTTCTAATGCTTTCTCTTTTCCTGCCGGGACAAGAGTGAGGCCCGGTTGGGTGTGAGGCCGAGGGGGGGGTTTGTGGCTTTAATTATTATTTGTTATTCAAACAAACACTGTAATCTAAAACAATGATTATTTTCCATAAACTTGATAACATCTGGAAGTGACTTAATACATGAGATACAATTAAAGCTCAATTAGTGGTGGATTAACATTGAAACTGTAAATGCCACTGACTCCAGGATTCTGTGTGTGAGTTCTTTCATATAATATGTGAAATATATAAAATGGAAACCTATGATGTAAACATGTATTAAAAAAACAGAGACATTGTTGCAATTTCTGATATTTTTATTCATCAATGAAAAGATTTTCAAGATGTAAATTATTCATTTATTTTTCTATAGAGAGGAGCAGACATGAGCAGAAAGCAGTGAGGAGTTTATTAAAGCAGATGTTAATGCAGAGCTCTGTAACTCAGCAGAAGTGACAGCAGGGGGCGCTGTGTCAGTCCTGGGAACACTGCAGTGCATTCAGTGACAGCAGGGGGCGCTGTGTCAGTCCTGGGAACACTGCAGTGCGCTCAGTGACAGCAGGGGGCGCTGTGTCAGTCCTGGGAACACTGCAGTGCGCTCAGTGACAGCAGGGGGCGCTGTGTCAGTCCTGGGAACACTGCAGTGCGCTCAGTGTGTGGGACACTGGACTCTGGGAGCCCTGTCTGGCCTCACAGCTCACAGCCACAGCGCCCTCCCTCCACTGCTGTGCGGTCAGCGTCAGGCCCACGCTCCAGCTGTAGTGGCCGTCCTTTAGCGGCAGCGCGGGGCTCCTCTGCTCCACAGCGCTCACGCCGGCGCCGGACACCTTCCAGGACACGCTCCAGTCTGACGGGAAGCCCTTGTTGGCCAGGCACATGAGGGTGGCCTTCCCCTGGGCCAGCTCCGACCTGGAGGGGGGCAGCACTGTGAGGGCGGGGGCCACTCGACCCACTGCGGACACAGCACAAGGGCCAATCAGAGACACATATGGGTTTATGACACAGAGACACAGAGTCACCACGAAGATCCTTTTGACTCAATAAAAGCAGCACAAACAAAGAAACAAAGAATCAGGAGTTTGGACAAAGATGAAATGATGTTTCTCTCTTTTGTAATGAATGTGGTTTGAAAAACAGCTGCCACAGACTCCACTGAAGCTGAACCACTGAAAGGTTTCAGAGCTAAAGACAAACGTCCCCAGAGTTTCCCCTGAGACAGAGTCACTTCACTTTTATATTTTCAAACTGATCTGAGAGAAAACGCTTTACAAATAAAAGATAAAACTAATGAAACTGATGCAAGTTTAAGTTTATTCATTTTGGAAGAAACAAAAATAAGGGAAATGTTTTATGTAAAACCTTTAACTTAGTTCAATTCGAAAAAACAAAGTGTCAGTTAAAATAAACTATTTATTTGATAATTCATCATTTTGTTGGTTTACACTATTTTCTGTCACATTTTCCACGTGAGACAAATATTTATTTTCAATCGTGTCTCTGTGTTTTAGATCAAACAAACATCAGGAAAAACAAGAGCCAAAGACGGATTTAACTACAGACTATTTTATATAAACTCACTTTAAAATAAAAAGTAGATAAATCATAATCAGCCAAAATAGATTTGACGCAAAAATAAGATGAAACATTTTCATAATATTTCATATAAAAAACTGAGTAATACATTTATATTTGTATGAATATTTTTAAATCTATATTTGCGACTCCGTCTTTACCGTCTCCATTTACTGCTGCAAATCTTCACCGAGTCAAAGATCTGTTTAACTTAAACTTCTTTGGGGACGATAGAAACGCACAGACACGGATAACGGTACGTTTACTTTCTATAATTAATAAAAGACACTCAAACTTTACAAATGAGAGGAATTAGAAAAAGACATTAATTAAGTTTAAACATATTTTTCTTATGAATAAGAAAAAGAAGTGACTTACAGTTGAGCTCCAGTCTGGTTCCTCCACCGAACGTGAACCACAGTGATACAAACTCACAGAGCACTCGTACAAAAACCTCCCAGCGCTAAGAGACTGGAGAGACCATTCAGCTGTTCACACTAGTAAAAACATTCATCGAGTCAGGGATGAAAAACAAAGCTCGTTTTTTAGACATGGATTATGCAACATATAAACCCTCCACAAGGAACTCAAATAAAGGAATGAAATAAGTCTCTGTAAATAACTAGTATAGTATTTATTCATTGGGGATTAAAATGGGAAAAATAAACTACATATTCTTTTGTTGAACACATTTAATGCAGCGACGATCATTTTTAGTGGATATACTGTCATTTTGAAGTTATTATTGCGAACTAAAAATAGTCTTAAAACATTAAACATTAATGGCACAAGAGCACAGCCCTGAGGGACTCTATGTGAAACCTTTAAATTAGACCTAACATGGAGACAGTGTCTTTTTCTGATCCTGATGTTACAGACCCTGCAGCTGCTCAGATGTGGAGCCTCATTTTCATAGACACTTTGCATGACCAGCTGCATGGTCTAGTGGGACTCTTTATATTCCTCAGAGGTGACTCTTTATATTCCTCAGAGGTGACTCTTTATATTCCTCAGAGGTGACTCTTTATATTCCTCAGAGGTGACTCTTTATATTCCTCAGAGGTGACTCTTTATATTCCTCAGAGGTGACTCTTTATATTCCTCAGAGGTGACTCTTTGCTCTGAAGCTCCTTCATGAAGCTCCTCATCTCCAACATGACTTTGGTGTTTTTCCTCGTGTGGACTGTCCTCTGCTGCGTCTTCATCACAGAGTCCAGAGGACAGACAGTGACAGTGAGTCAGGCCCAGACTGTGAGCGCCGCCCTGGGGGACACCGTGAACATACAGTGTTCTGTCAGTCAGAATGTGCACGTGAATTCAAACGGTCAACACTTGTACTGGTACCAACAGAGAGATGGAGAAACTCCTAAAGCTCTTATTTACTGGGCATCAAATCGAGTGTCAGATGTTCCCAGTCGTTTTTCAGGCAGTGGATCTGGGTCCAGCTTCACTCTGACCATCAGTGGAGTTCAGCCTGAAGATTTTACTGTTTATCTCTGTAAGAGTCAACACCAAATCAACAGTCAGTGGGTGTTCACACAGTGAAAAAGCCTCGTACTAAAACCTCCTCAGACTGAAGTGAAACTGAGCGGCAGCTGCTCGCACTTCACTGAGTCTGAAGCCGACGCTGCTGAAACATCACTCCTTATTTAAGAACCATAAAAGCTTTAAAAAAGAGAATAAAATAAATCTGAGTCTGAGCCCTTGAGATGCACCATCTCGTTTTCAAGGGTCGTTAAAATCTGCAAAATCAAACACAGAAACAGATACAGCAGTAAAGGCATGGAACGAAAAAACACAAGACAAGCAAACAAACCAATCCCTACAACGAGTAACACACCCGCACAAACACCACTGGTCCACTGCAGCGCACACATTCACTCAAGCAGCCAAATACACAAACACACACAAAGCTCTCCACAGTAAACAATCAAACTACAATATGACACGAACTACAAAAGATGCAAGACATTCTTGTAAGTTTGACTTTGTCTGGACGAGTTCTCTGTTTCTCTTGTTGGCACCGTCCTAAATATGAGTCTTTGTCAAGCCTAATAAAAGTTAAAGAGAAAAATAAAAACACAAAAGAGCAAAATACTTTCTAAACATTTGAAAAATCACTGTTTAATAAAGTACACGTTAAATATACTTTGGTTTTGTTGCTCAATACAAAGACTGCAAATCTTTAATAAAATAAAAAAAATACATAAAATAAATAGTGATGAAGCAAGAAACGAGCCCTGGGGGACACCATGAAAAACCTTTTGAAATGCCGACAGACACGGACGTAAAGGTGGTCGAGGTACAAGTGCTCGCTGACCAAAGGCTCCGGCTGCGAACCAGGAAAAACCCGGGTGTGATGTTGGTTTTAAAGGACTTTCAGCCAAAAGGGGAATCTGGAGGTTTCATGATTTATTTATTCTCAATAAACGTAAAGTTGAAATGACACATATTTGAATGATCGTAAAGTAAAAAGTCGTGAGTGTTTGTTGAAATAAATCTAAATATAAAACGAAAAATCATCAAAATAAATAAATGTGTGAAAAAAACTGAGACTGACTCTGATGATACAGACCCTGCAGCTGTTCACAAACAATTAACCTGCAAAGTCAATAATCTTTAATATATTACTATTGTGAAAAAATATGAGTCGCACAAACTGTAGGAAAATCTCGACCAAATCCTTGAAAACAAAGTTAATTTTTTTAACGTAAATAAAATATTTTGATTATTATTTGTTTTTCACACAGACACTGGAATCTAAAATAATGATTATTTTTCATAAACTTAACAGCATCTGGAATTTATATAAAGTGACTTGATAAATGTGTTAACCTCTTAACTCCCACCTGAACATGTTTTCTCCTGTTCTCCAAATTCTACAAATCTAAAAGCTTCTTCAAAACAGCGACAAAAAACGAGAAGAAAATGAGGACGACAAAAACAAAAAAGCGCTAAAAAGTGACCAAAAAAATGACAAAAATCCAGCAAAAAAAGACAATGACAGCAGGGGGCGCTGTGTCAGTCCTGGGAACACTGCATTACGCTCAGTGACAGCAGGGGGCGCTGTGTCAGTCCTGGGAACACTGCATTACGCTCAGTGACACACATGCATTATTGCTTTGCTCCTTCTGAGCCTCCGTGACTCGATCATGTGAATTCTGTTAAACTGCTCCAATAAACTAAGCTTTAATCCAGGACCAGTCTACATATAGTGCACTATAACCAGCTCTAAATCCAAAGGTCGAAACCGTTCAGTTCCAGAATGAGGTCCCAGCACGGCCCGGACTGAACTTTTAAAAATAAAAGTTGTATCAGAATAAGCATAGTTTTTATTGTTTGGAACAGGTTCACAAACTAAAGTATTAAGTAAAATATTATTCGACCACAACAATTTGACAAAGAACAGCTGGATTGTATTTACAGATGTGCAGGTGCATAAAGTGAGAGCAGTGGATCTGAGTGTGGAAATATCCAAATTAGAGCGAGCACAACTGAAGAGGCACCGACAACAATTAGTTTTCAAAATCTTCCCCAAAGCTTTGATGTTTTCATTATCCTCTTACTGTTGGATTTACAAACTCTGAAATATTCGTCATTTCTGCCATGATCTGTTGAAGACAGTTTCACTTCATCCTCTTCCTCAGACGGTGCAGAGCGTCGCGCCTCAGCCGCTCCACAGTTTCTCCTGACGCTCAGGGCGGTTCCTGAACGCAACTCCTGAGAGACTTGTAACCCAGGTAATTTTCCGCTCCTGGTTCGTCTCTGCCTTTGCACTAGGCCTAAACTCTCGCGAGATTTCCGCTGGTGGGTTGAGATTTGCGACGCTGTCAGTCTAACAAAGATGGCTGCGCCCTAGTGCGTGGAGTAGGTGTGGGAAGCGCCGGGTAGTGAGCTGCTGCAGACGCCTCCGCCGCTGTGAACCAGTGTTCTGTATTATTTTGAGCACTTACGAACAGTGGAACTGGCCAGGTTTCCATGCTGGATGGCGAGCTAAGGCCTCGAGCCTACGGAAAAAAACCCCGAAAAGACTCAAGCATCTGCTGGTGCGGTAGGAGGCGCTGCAGCCGCTCCCCCACACACACACAGCTACGCTCAATCGTCCAATACGGACAATCCACGAATGAACTTTGGACTCGTTTTAATGGTTTAATTCAAAACCAATGAACTCTTGATACTCTTGATACTGAATGTGTCAACCCGTGCACTGTGTAAATATGTTGTAAATACCCCCCGCACTGTAAAAACAAATACACTATAATAAGAATTGCAACACTGTGTCTGCTTCCATTGAGCACCTCATTTTCCTCCGAGCCGAACCTTGTCTTCTGAATAACCTAGCCTATCATCACATCATACATGAGTACTATTCTCTAACTGCAGCATCATATATGCTACATAAAACGTGGCGAGCTATAAGCCAGGAGGAATTGGGTTGTGTTTAATGTTTATTGTGTATTTGCATATGGTATTTTGAGAAACCATTTTTGACGTGCGGGTTATTGCAAAAATATAATAATTGAAAAAATGGATGTATTTTTGGAAAGTGGAGTCAAAATCCCAAATACTGTGTTGGTTGAAGGCATAACAGATACGGTAGGTGAAGAGGCAATTGATTTCTTAAAGCGGTATGGTTCGATAAAGACCACGTGTTTTATTACGGAAAAAGAATCTGATTTTGACGGGACTCTCCTGGTTGAATTTAATGCAGGTGAGACTATTGAAGCAGTGCGTCCTCTTTTGCCGCGTACAATGACTGGGGAAAAAGAAACGTTTTACATGAGTGAGTTATCTGCTGTCTGCAGTAAGCACTTTGTTGGCGCTAAAACAAAATCATATCTGTCCGATTTGAAAAATTTAGCAAAAATGACTGGGGTAGATTATAAGGAAGTACTTAAATCTATGATGACTCAGATTGGATTGTCAGTTACAGAATTACAACCTATCCACGTGGTCAAGCAGTCACCAGATCGCTCCGACTCCTCTAACTCGGCTGAAGAACCAGTGCAGAGGGAGCCAACTACCAACCCATCTGCTCCTGCATCACAGCCAGGGATGAGACGCACAATTACCAGCATTGATGTTCACCCACCGGAGGTCCAGCGCTATGTAGTAGAGCACATTATGAAGAGTGAAGAAGGTGCAGCACATCACCAGCGGCTCAGAGTGTTCTCCGGCAGGACGCCCAGACCTCCGCATGAGTCCGACTATGAAGCCTGGCGGGCAGGAGTGGATCTGATGTTGAGGGATCCATCTGTATCCGATCTCCAGCGGTCCCGGAGGATAGTGGACAGCCTTCTCCCTCCCGCAGCTGATATGGTGAAGCATTTGAGCCACGACACCATACCTACAGCGTACATCGACACCTTGGATTCTGCCTACGGCACCGTACAGGATGGAGACGAGCTATATGCTCGGTTCATGGACACTTTCCAAGACGCTGGCGAGAAAGCATCTGCCTATCTACAGCGACTCCAGGTAGCCCTGAATGCCGCTCTAAAGAGGGGAGGGGTGGTAGAGACTGATCTTAACCGGCACCTGCTAGCGCAGTTTTGTCGCGGGTGCTGGGATAACGCCTTGATTGCAGAGCTCCAGCTTAAACAGAAGAAGTCTCAGCCCCCCACTTTTGCTGAGTTACTCCTCCTCTTGCGCACTGAGGAAGACCGGGAGGCCGCGAAATCTGTGAGAATGAAGCAACATCTCGGGACTGTAACTCGGAAAGCCACAGCTCATGCCCAGTTTGCATATCCTGACCCAGAAGAGGGAAGTGCAATTGCTGCGTTGACCACCATCACTCAGCAGCTGGCTCAACAAATAGCGGATGTCCAGCAGCAATTAGCCATGTTAACGGCTAACCAGTCCAAGTCCAGCTCCAAGCCTTCATCCGACAGGGGAGGGCAGAAGGTTGCAGTGCCACAACGACGTCAACCCGCCGCCGGCCAACCTAAACCGGGCTACTGTTATCGGTGTGGCGAAGATGGCCACATTCGCCCACAGTGTGAAAATGAGCCAAATTCTGCTTTGGTTGCCCAGAAGAGGAAGCAGTTTTCCAGAAAACACCAGACCACCACCGCCACAAACCATTTAAACTAAGTCCAGCTTCTATCGAGGGACAGATGGGAGCTACAAGGGGCCAAACCAGTCCCAGAATCAAGCCTGTGAAGTGTGCTGAAGTATCGCAGCCATGGGAAAAATCGAACTTAACAAGACTTCCAAAGGGGCTTGTGGGATCTAAATGTGCTGCCGTCGTGGGAATAGCTGGAGTTACATGCAACTGCCTTTTGGACACTGGTTCACAGGTTACAACAATCCCGGTCTCTTTCTATAATGAACATCTAAGTGACCAACCTGTGAAGCCGCTAAATGATCTACTCCAGGTTGAGGGTGCCGCCGGACAGTCAGTGCCCTATCTGGGATATGTCGAGCTGACCATCACCTTTCCCAAAGATTTTCTGGGAGCGGAATTGGATGTGCCAACGCTCGCCCTAGTCGTTCCAGATGCACGTCCTGAGTGTTCATCTCCAGTGCTTATTGGAATGAATACGCTTGAGCCGTTGTATGAACAGCACCACCGCAGCGACCAATCCGAGTTCCAACCCACTGCCCAGGGGTATAAAGCAGTCTTGAACCTACTGCAGTTGAGACACCACCAGAGCCAAGTGGGCAGCGCAGGATATGTACGGCTGTTGAGCAAAACTCCTGTTCTTGTCCCAGCCGGCCAGACCATTGTCCTCGAGGGTTCTGCGCGATCCGACACACCCGCTGCAGATAAGTGGGCCATAATCGAGCATCCTACGTCACCACTTCCTGGGGGTCTCTGTGTTCAAAGCTGTTTAGTGACACTTCCACACCAAGCTCCATATAAAATTCCAGTCATAGTGAAGAATGAATCGCAGCAAGATGCAGTCATATCACCGTGGACTATCATTGCTGACCTCGGAACCTCTCCTACGGTCCTGTCTCAGCAAGTCACCGCTTCAGTTCCTGCTCAAAAGTCCAACCTGCAGTTTAACTTCGGAGACTCTCCTATTCCCTTCGAATGGAAAGAGCGCATGACCACGATGCTCAACAGCATGCCTGAAGTTTTCGCTCACAACGATATGGACTTTGGGTGCACAGACCGAGTTCACCACCACATAAAACTTCATGATGAGACGCCATTCAAGCATCGGGCACGGCCCATACATCCTCACGATCTGGAGGCTGTCCGGAAACACCTGCGTGACCTGCTCGAGGCTGGGGCTATACGGGAGTCGGAGTCTCCATTTTCCTCTCCCATCGTTGTGGTCCGGAAGAAGAATGGTGACATCAGGCTGTGCATTGACTACCGGAAACTGAATTTGCAAACGGTGAAAGACGCGTATCCTCTTCCAAACCTGGAAGAATCCTTCGCAGCTCTCACAGGATCAAAATGGTTCACCGTCCTGGATCTGAAATCCGGATACTATCAGATCGAAATGGCCGAAGAGGACAAACCGAAAACAGCTTTTGTCACACCTCTCGGGTTCTGGGAGTGGAATAGGATGCCGCAAGGAGTAACTAACGCTCCCAGTACGTTCCAGAGGCTTATGGAGAAGTGTATGGGAGATTTACACCTCAAGCAAGTCCTGGTGTTCTTAGATGACATCATTATTTTCTCGGACACGTTGGAGGAACACGAAAAGCGGCTACTTCGAGTTCTCGCTCGGCTGAAGGAGTCCGGGTTGAAGCTGTCCCCTGAAAAATGCAAGTTTTTCCAGTCCAGTGTACGTTACCTGGGCCATGTGGTATCCGAGAAAGGTGTTGAAACGGACCCCGAGAAGATATCCAGTTTAAAATCCTGGCCAGTCCCCCGAAACCTCAAGGAGCTGCGGTCTTTCCTGGGTTTCGCAGGATATTATCGGAGGTTCATCAGAGATTTTGCCAGCCTAGTGAAGCCACTCAACGCTCTGACTCGTGGCTACGCACCCATTCATCGGTCCATCAAGGACAGGAAGCCGACAGAGAAATACCTGGACCCGAAGCAGCCCTTTGGGGAAAGATGGACTTCTGATTGTCAAGTTGCCTTCGAGACCGCGATTTCCAAGCTAACGTCTGCGCCTGTGCTTGGGTTCGCCAACCCGAAGTGGCCCTATATCCTGCACACGGATGCCAGCACCATCGGGTTGGGAGCCGTCCTATACCAAGAACAAGATGGACATCTCCGGGTCATCGCCTATGCCAGCAGAGGTCTATCGCAGAGTGAGTCTCGATACCCGGCTCACAAGCTCGAGTTTCTGGCCTTGAAGTGGAGTGTCTCGGAGAAGTTCCATGACTACCTTTATGGAGCCAACTTCACGGTGGTTACAGATAACAACCCTCTCACATACGTTTTGACATCTGCAAAGCTCGATGCCACCAGCCACCGCTGGTTGGCAACCCTTTCCACATACTCATTCAAAATGCAATATCGTGCGGGCAAACATAACTCTGATGCTGATGCTCTGTCCAGGCGCTGCCATGCTGAAGTTTTGGATGAGTGGTCTGCCTGTAACGAGAGGGACCTTGTCCAGCATCTTGCAGGGCAGCTGTGTGACCCAGGCGACGCTGCAGAGATCCCGGCCGATGTAGTGGATGCCATCTGTCATAGCAGTCTTCTCAGAGCCAACGGTCCGTCGCTGGTCGAGTCGTTTGCCATCTCTGCTGAGGTAATTCCGGAGGGTTTCTGTGAGGAAGCGTTGCATGGCCTACCTGTCATCCCATCAATGTCAAAGGTTGACCTGAAAGAGGAACAACACGCTGACCCGGCGATTCGTGAAATCATCCACCAGCTCACGACAGGAGAGAAGATCCCCCCTACTGCCCGGGAGGAACTACCGGAGCTCCCTCTGCTATTGCGGGAGTGGAATCGATTGGAGCTGGAAGATGACGTGCTGTATCGGCGAAGGCAGGAGGAAGACAAAACTCATCATCAGCTCGTATTGCCGTCAGCTTTACGGTCTATGGTCCTGAAGAGCCTCCACAGCGACATGGGGCACATGGGCATAGAGCGGACTCTGGATCTGGTGCGGCAGCGGTTTTTCTGGCCGAAGATGGCAGCTGATGTTGAGCGGTTCATAAAGACTTGTGACCGATGCGTGAGGCGAAAGACACCACCGGAAAGAGCTGCTCCATTGGTGAACATTCAAACCAGTCGTCCTCTTGAGCTGATATGTATGGACTTTTTGTCATTGGAGCCAGATAGTAGCAACACAAAAGACATTTTGGTGCTGACGGACCACTTCACAAAGTTTGCCATCGCAATTCCAACTGCAAATCAGAAGGCTAAAACTGTGGCGAAGTGTTTGTGGAATGACTTCATGGTCAATTATGGCATTCCTGAGCGCCTGCATTCCGATCAAGGGCCAGATTTCGAGTCACGACTAATTAAAGAGCTCTGTGATGTCGCCGGGATCAGGAAAACTCGAACTACTCCGTATCATCCCAGGGGGAACCCGGTCGAGCGCTTTAATCGAACTCTGCTAAGCATGCTGGGAACGCTCGAGAACAAGCAGAAGTCAAAGTGGAAGGAGTACGTTAAACCTCTTGTTCATGCGTATAACTGCACGCGGAATGAGGTGACAGGATTCACACCTTATGAACTCCTGTTTGGGCGATCACCGCGGCTCCCCGTCGACTTGGCTTTTGGCTTGCCAGTGCGTGAGTCTCCATCTCCCTCACACTCCCAGTATGTGAAGGGCTTAAGATCGCGCCTCGAAGAAAGCTACAAGCTTGCCTCCCAGAATGCTCAGAAGTCAGCTGGAAAGAACAAACGTCTCTTTGATCGACGTGTAAAACCTGCGAGCTTGGAGGTGGGCGACAGAGTCCTTGTCCGGAATGTTCGTCTTCGTGGAAAACACAAACTTGAGGACAAGTGGGAACGGGAGGCGTATGTGGTGGTCCAACGTGCTGGTAGTCTTCCAGTCTACAGTGTTAAACCTGAGACCAGGGATGGTCCGGTTCGCACTCTACACCGAGACCTTCTTCTCCCTTGTGGGTTTCTGCCGGCAAGCGCCAGTGAAGATCCAGAACCTGTCCCTGTTCGAAGACCACACACTCGCAGTCGAAGTCAAGACCCTGCTGGTGACTCAGTGGATGTTCTGAGTGATGAGGGAGAGAAGGATGATGGATCCATAGTCCTTGGAAGTACCCCTCAGCTTACATTTAAGTTCAGCGTGGAGGGAGGAGGTTACCGTGAACCTGTGCTTGAGACTCGTGAAAGTGCCAGTTCTACACTTCCAACTACGTCCAATGACACTGGTTCTCATCAACCCTGTCCGCAACCCATAGTGGGACGATTATCAACGCCTGAACCGTCTGATGACCACTTACCTGATGTTGGAGAGTCCGAGACAGCCACCGGTGAAGTTCCGGCCACATCCGGCGGTGAGTCAGATACTGATGATGAGGAGGATGATGATGATGTTGATGAGGAGGAGGATGATGATGGAGGGGATGATGTTGATGAGGAGGAGGATGATGATGGAGAGGATGGAAATGGAAATCACTTACCTGAACTTGAGGACCTACCTGTGGAGAGAGAGTTACACTTACCTGAAGTAGATGAAGTACTTGCCGATCCACCTGAAGGGAACTCACCTGATGCCGGAGTGTCTCTGGAAGATGAGGGGGGGCCCGAGGCGATCCAATCTGAGTCATCCGCCACTGCTCCCGATGATGCTGTGGAGGGTGATGTTGCGCCCAAACGCTCAAGTCGGCCGCGCCGTCCGCCTCAACGTTTTCAGTATTCAGTGCTGGGGAACCCTTTGATTTCGGTCGTTCAAACTCTTTTCCATAGCCTTTCAAATGTTTATACAGAGGCCTTAAGTCGTGCCGCTGTAACGGGCTCGGTTCCTAAGCCGTAATAGCCGTGTAGTTACCATGCGACGGGACGTGCATGATCTAAAGTGGGGAGGGTGTAACCCAGGTAATTTTCCGCTCCTGGTTCGTCTCTGCCTTTGCACTAGGCCTAAACTCTCGCGAGATTTCCGCTGGTGGGTTGAGATTTGCGACGCTGTCAGTCTAACAAAGATGGCTGCGCCCTAGTGCGTGGAGTAGGTGTGGGAAGCGCCGGGTAGTGAGCTGCTGCAGACGCCTCCGCCGCTGTGAACCAGTGTTCTGTATTATTTTGAGCACTTACGAACAGTGGAACTGGCCAGGTTTCCATGCTGGATGGCGAGCTAAGGCCTCGAGCCTACGGAAAAAAAACCCGAAAAGACTCAAGCATCTGCTGGTGCGGTAGGAGGCGCTGCAGCCGCTCCCCCACACACACACAGCTACGCTCAATCGTCCAATACGGACAATCCACGAATGAACTTTGGACTCGTTTTAATGGTTTAATTCAAAACCAATGAACTCTTGATACTCTTGATACTGAATGTGTCAACCCGTGCACTGTGTAAATATGTTGTAAATACCCCCCGCACTGTAAAAACAAATACACTATAATAAGAATTGCAACACTGTGTCTGCTTCCATTGAGCACCTCATTTTCCTCCGAGCCGAACCTTGTCTTCTGAATAACCTAGCCTATCATCACATCATACATGAGTACTATTCTCTAACTGCAGCATCATATATGCTACAGACTCCTCCCACTTTGCATGATCAGCTGCATCATCTTTATATTCCTCAGAGGTGACTCTTTATATTCCTCAGAGGTGACTCTTTATATTCCTCAGAGGTGACTCTTTATATTCCTCAGAGGTGACTCTTTATATTACTCAGAGGTGACTCTTTATATTCCTCAGAGGTGACTCTTTATATTCCTCAGAGGTGACTCTTTATATTCCTCAGAGGTGACTCTTTATATTCCTCAGAGGTGACTCTTTGCTCTGAAGCTCCTTCATGAAGCTCCTCATCTCCAACATGACTTTGGTGTGTGTCCTCGTGTGGACTGTCCTCTGCTGCGTCTTCATCACAGAGTCCAGAGGACAGACAGTGACAGTGAGTCAGGCCCAGACTGTGAGCGCCGCCCTGGGGGCCACCGTGAACATAGAGTGTTCTGTCAGTCAGGATGTTTATTATCACAGTAGTTATGGTCACTACTTGCACTGGTACCAACAGAGAGATGGAGAAACTCCTAAAGCTCTTATACGCCATGCAACAAATCGAGTGTCAGATGTTCCCAGTCGTTTTTCAGGCAGTGGATCTGGGTCCAGCTTCACTCTGACCATCAGTGGAGTTCAGCCTGAAGATTTTACTGTTTATTACAGTCAGAGTTACCACGGCATCAACAATCAGCCTGTGTTCACACAGTGAAAAAGCCTCGTACAAAAACCTCCTCAGACTGAAGTGAAACTGAGCAGCAGCTGCTCGCACTTCACTGAGTCTGAAGTCGACGCTGCTGAAACATCACTGCAGTATTTAAGACAGACTTAAGTCCATTAAAGCTTTAAAAAAGAGACTAAAATAAATCCAAATCAAACACTGGCATCTGTATTTAAACTTAATGAATGACTGAAAGGCTCAAAGTTCAGAGTCTCAGAGACTAATGAATCTAATCCACTGAGTAAAATGTAAGAGGAGAAGAAAACATTCTTAAGCTTGATTTTGAGGCTTTTACAAGAAATGAACGTCTGGAAGAGTTCTCTTTGTATTTTCTTGTTTGCATTTTCCTAAAATAAAGTTTTTGTCAAACCAAATAACAGTGAAAGGAAACAATTAAAACAAAATAGTAAAAAACTTTCTCAATATTTGTCACATTGGAAAAATCACAACACTATCGCTCCAAACTCCAAAACCTTAACGTAAAAAAATGCTATATTTATGTTTGAGCTTGATGTGTGAGCAAGTGTAGAAGATGAAAACTTTCATGTCTGTAGATACAATATGAAGAGTTCAAATTTAGTTATGAAACATGAATATTATGATTCCTTATGGGAGCGGAACATTCATGTGATAAACACAAGCAGTGCTAATAAATGTGTTAGAGCTGCAGTAATAATAAAAAGTGCACTTGGGCCGAGCTCACTGCGCCCTCGGGCTTTAGGCAAATACACCGTGTTTAGTTCAGGGTCCAAGACTTTCTGAAATGGTCGGCTTAGATCTGCAATTCCACCTAAACATCACAAAAAAGTGGGAAAAGTGTATTCTGTGTCTTTTGCTTCTTTTGTGGGTTTTATTAGAATAATGCACACATTTAATGTAGTTTGGATTTTTTGTATTTGAGCTTTGTTTTGTTGCTCAATACTGTAAATATTTCTTCATAAATAGGGAAACAAAGTAAATAGTGTTGGAGCAAAAACCGAGCCCTGAGGGAACCCATGATGAACAGTTTTAAAGAGCGGACATTCTGTTTTTTGTAAGTATTTGGCATAATCTCAAACACATCTTCATTCTATATCTTACACTTTCCAGTAGCTTCACTTCTGAGATCTTTGACGAAATCTCCTCCTGCTCCCCTTCACTGTGCAGCTGTTTTAATAAAGAGTATACATAAAACATCACAAGGAGCTTGTTAGGAGCTATTGCCACGCTGCTGAGAGCAGAAAAACCTGCGTGTGATGTTGGTTTTAAAGGACTTTCAGCCAAAAGGTGAATCTGGAGGTTTGGACCTAATCCTCAGTCCTCAGTAGGTCAGTGGTTCCTGTATGTGTGTTTGCATATGTGTCCTCAGTAGGTCAGTGGTTCCTGTATGTGTGTTTGCATATGTGTCCTTAATAGGTCAGTGGTTCCTGTATGTGTGTTTGCATATGTGTCCTCAGTAGGTCAGTGGTTCCTGTATGTGTGTTTGCATATGTGTCCACAGTAGGTCAGTGGTTCCTGTATGTGTGTTTGCATATGTTTGTTGGTCCAGCCGTTAAGAGCCCAGTGCTGCTCCTTCAGAGACACTCCCACACCAACAACACAATGAGCCTGATGTCCCTGCAGCTGTTCCTGCTGGCCCTGGGGCTCCTGGGTCGGGGTGAGGACATCCCTGGGTCACACACTGATCCTCTGGACACCTGCGGGGTCTGTCTCAATAACTCTTCTTGTGTTTTTCAGCTTCTTCAGGAGAAATCCTCCTGACTCAGACTCCTGCAGCTGCAGCTGTGGAGAGAGGAGCCTCGACCTCTGTCAGATGTCAGTCCAGTTCAACTGTTTCTAGTAGTCTTGCCTGGTATCTTCAGAAAGGCTCAGAGTCTCCAAAGCTCCTGATCTATTCTGCTTCTTCTCGTCACACTGGAGTCTCCAGTCGTTTCAGTGGAAGTGGTTCTGGAACTAGCTTCACTTTGACCATCAGTGGATTTGAGGCTGAAGATGCAGGAGATTATTATTGTCAGCAGTATGGCTACTACCCGTTCACACAGTGAAAAAGACTCGTACAAAAACCTCCTCAGACTGAACTGAAACTAACTCGCTTCACTGAACTCACAGCAAGACTTCATGAAGTTATTTAAACAGATTCCACTTCAGCTCATTGTTACTTAAATAAAAAAAAATAATAGAGCTGTTTTATAATTGACAGAAGATATAATGTATATACTATATGAATTGATTATATTAATCCAAATCATGATGAAACATTATGTAAATGATAAACCAGTAAAACTTCAGGAACACGTTTGTTAAATTCAGTAAATGTGAGTTTTATTCACTTGTGAAGTTTCTTGTAAATAAAAGTGGGGCTATTCCTCTGTTTAAAGACGACCTGCAGCAGAAGTGTCTGATCATCAACATTTACTGTTTATTATTAAGCAACCACATTAGTGACTTCGAATCCATAAAAAAGAAACAACAGCAAAAGAGACGAGGGGTCTATTATTACTCTTCAAAACCAAACTAAAGGTTTTAGTTATTTATTTAAAAACTTCCCAAACAAAACAGACAAAACAGATTCATGAGAAAATCCATGTCCACCCAAATGTTCTTGCACTTCATGTTTATTTGTCCCACAAACTCTTGCCTCAAACCCGTCACACCAAAGCTCAGAGCATGTTTTTCATTGGAATAACATCACATTTGACACAGTGAATCTAGACATAGTGAAATTAAAAACTAAGCCACGTTTTTTAAAACCATTACACCGTCTACTCATAACGCTGCGGTGAAGAACGCTCACAGACATAAGCCCACAGAGCTCATATCCAGGCCACTAATGCACCAGCCGAAACTGAACAGAACGCAGCCATTAATGTATAGCCTGCTCCCAGGACAGCGCCCCCTAGCTATACCTTGAAAATTGCAGTTTGGACGCACAGGAAGTCAGCCATTTTGACTTTCAATTGGCTTTTTAAGTGGCTTGTTAAGTGGCTTGTTAAGTGGCTTGTTAAGTGGCTTGTTAAGTGGCTTGTTAAGTGGCCCGCCCATCCTCTGTGAAAATACACAGAGTTCTTATTCTGGCAGCATGTTGGCCTCTGTCAGAGTTTCTTCTGATATTCGTCAATTTTCCCACTTTCCCATTTTATTCACAAAAGCCCCCGTTTTAGACTCGTACATATACAACCCCTCTCTCCCAGAAAGAATCTTTAATTTGAACGTTTTTGGCTCCAAATTCAGTTTTTTTTTTAACTGTACAATCACAGGAAGTTCAGTTTGGCTGTTTCCTGTCCGTCTCGCTGTGTGTTCCTTGTACTATATGGGTCTCACCAGGGAATTTGCCCTAATGATAATTAGAAAATGATTCAATAAATACTGCTTAAACTGTAATTCAATTTTCTGTTTTCTGCAAATGAATGAGTTTTTTTTTACAATAAATCTAAAATCGCTGGATCGATTTCAACCACAACTCTTTATTCTTTTTGGGGACTCGGCAAGCCCATATTTGTATAGAATTATTGCTTAGTGATCGTGGTCTCAGGTGATAGAGGCAGCTCGTTCAAACACACACTTGACACTTTTCTAATGCTTTTCTCCTTTTACGTGCACACATTGTAAGATATTTCTCAGTACGGCTGTTATTGCTGTGCTTGTGTTACTCCTTTTTTTCTTTTTTCTTGACTCAACACTTCCTGGGTAGAACGTGAATCTGAACCTATGGTCCCACCCTCATGAAAAACGTGGAAAAAACGGTTTCAAAACATGTGGAACGGCAGAGGAAGAAATGGGGGGATTGTAGGGAAACAATTGAGCCAACACTCAGGGAAATGTCGAAAACAATCAAGAAAATGGAGGTGGAAAAATGACATGAAATGACGTCTCTCCTCGAGTGACGTGCTGGGAACGAGTAGCCCACATCAGGCCCACATCAAGCCCACATCAGGCCCACATCAAGCCCACATCAGGCCCACATCAGGCCCACATCAAGCCCACATCAGGCCCACATCAGGCCCACATCAGGCCCACATCAAGCCCACATCAGGCCCACATCAGGCCCACATCAAGCCCACATCAGGCCCACATCAGGCCCACATCAGGCCCACATCAGTATGGAGTCACAGCTCAGTGATAGTGTGCTGGTCTTCGGTGTAGGAGTTTTCTAGTTCAAATATGGCTTTGACACTTTTCTAATGCTTTCTCTTTTCCTGCCGGGACAAGAGTGAGGCCCGGTTGGGTGTGAGGCCGAGGGGGGGTTTGTGACTTTAATTAGTATTTGTCATTCAAACAAACACTGTAATCTAAAATAATGATTATTTTCCATAAACTTAATAACTTAATAAATAAGATACAATTAAAGCTACATTAATGTTGGATTAACATTGAAACTGCAAATACCACTGACTCCAGGATTCTGTGTGTGAGTTCTTTCATATAATATGTGGAAAATATAACATGGAAACCTATAAGCATGTATTAAAAAAACAGAGACATTGTTGCAATTTCTGATATTTTTTTATTTATTAATGAAAAAATTTATAGTTGTAAATTATTTATTTATTTTTATATAAAAGAGGAGCAGACATGAGCAGAAAGCAGTGAGGAGTTTATTAAAGCAGATGTTAATGCAGAGCTCTGTATGTCAGCAGAAGTGACAGCAGGGGGCGCTGTGTCAGTCCTGGGAACACTGCAGTGCGCTCAGTGACAGCAGGGGGCGCTGTGTCAGTCCTGGGAACACTGCAGTGCGCTCAGTGACAGCAGGGGGCGCTGTGTCAGTCCTGGGAACACTGCAGTGCGCTCAGTGTGTGGGACACTGGACTCTGGGAGCCCTGTCTGGCCTCACAGCTCACAGCCACAGCGCCCTCCCTCCACTGCTGTGCGGTCAGCGTCAGGCCCACGCTCCAGCTGTAGTGGCCGTCCTTTAGCGGCAGCGCGGGGCTCCTCTGCTCCACAGCGCTCACACCGGCGCCGGACACCTTCCAGGACACGCTCCAGTCTGACGGGAAGCCCTTGTTGGCCAGGCACATGAGGGTGGCCTTCCCCTGGGCCAGCTCTGACCTGGAGGGGGGCAGCACTGTGAGGGCGGGGGCCACTCGACCCACTGCGGACACAGCACAAGGGCCAATCAGAGACACATATGGGTTTATGACACAGAGACACAGAGTCACCACAAAGATCCTTTTGACTCAATAAAAGCAGCACAAACAAAGAAACAAAGAATCAGGAGTTTGGCCAAAGATGAAATGATGTTTCTCTCTTTTGTAATGAATGTGGTTTGAAAAACAGCTGCCACAGACTCCACTGAAGCTGAACCACTGAAAGGTTTCAGAGCTAAAGACAAACGTCCCCAGAGTTTCCCCTGAGACAGAGTCACTTCACTTTTATATTTTTAAACTGATCTGAGAGAAAACGCTTTACAAATAACAGATAAAACTAATGAAACTAATGAAAGTTTAAGTTTCTTCATTTTGGAAGAAACAAAAATAAGGGAAATGTTTTATATAAAACCTTTAACTTAGAAAAAACAAACTGTCAGTTAAAATAAACTATTTATTTGATAATTCATCATTTTGTTGGTTTTCACTATTTTCTGTCACATTTTCCACGTGAGACAAATATTTATGTTCAATCGTGTCTCTGTGTTTTAGATCAAACAAACGTCAGGAACAACAAGAGCCAAAGACGGATTTAACTACAGACTATTTTATATAAACTCACTTTAAAACAAATAGTAGATAAATCATAATCAGCCAAAACAGATTTGACGCAAAAATAAGATGAAACATTTTCATAATATTTCATATTACAAAACTGAGTAATACATTTATATTTGTATGAATATTTTTAAATCTATATTTGCGACTCCGTCTTTACCGTCTCCATTTACTGCTGCAAATCTTCACCGAGTCAAAGATCTGTTTAACTTAAACTTGTTTGGGGACGATAGAAACGCACAGACACGGATAACGGTACGTTTACATTCTATAATTAATAAAAGACACTCAAACTTTACAAATGAGATGAATTTGAAACAATATTAATAAAGTTTAAATATATTTTTTGAAGAAACAATAAAGAAGTGACTTACAGTTGAGCTCCAGTCTGGTTCCTCCACCGAACGTGAGCCACAGTGACACAAAGTCATGAAGCGCTCGTACAAAAACCTCCCAGCGCTGAACAAACCATTCAGCTGCTCAGACACGGGTAAATAACTGAGAGGCGGATTCTTCAGTAATGCTTTAAAACAGATAAACAACTTTAAAAATAGAAATAATGTTAAACTACAATTTAAAAATAACTCTAAAAAAACATATTTGTTCATCAACAAGAGACACTTGAATTTAATTATTTAAGATTAAAATATCAATAATTGATCTAATAATGGAAATAAACATTTGAAAGGTTCATTGAATCATTAAATGAACTTCAACATAATGTTTTGTTGAACATAAACTTCATGCAGAGACTAAAACTTTTATTCAAACTACTGTAACTTTAAATGATCGTTGTGAACTAAAAATAGTTGTTAAATATTGAACAGTGAAGGAGCAAGAGCACAGCCCTGAGGGACTCCAGGGAACATGTTCAATTTGACCTAAAATGGAAACAGTGTCTTTTCTGATCCTGATGTTACAGACCCTGCAGCTGCTCAGATGAGCATCATAATGAACCAGGAAAGGCCCACTGAGGTTAAGAACCTCTTATTGAGGTGATTCCTATTGTACATGTTTTATTGTATCACTGCCATATACAATAAAAAAAACATTTATAGACTTTAATAATTTACAGAATTTACTGATAAATATGGACAATCACAATAACATTGAAATAATTTGACAAAAACTCTAAAAAGTGACATAAACATTGTGTTTTTTTCCAAATGAAGATGATTCAGTCACTGATTCTGAAGCTTTTGTCGTGAGCAGGAAAATATGTCTGAATTTTAACATCGAACAGAAACATCAAAGAATTCCCAGTTGGGAATCAAACTTAGGACCTTCCTGCTGTGAGGCACGGTTGCACAGCTAGAAGGTCCGGGTTGGATTCCCACCAGGGACGGGGCCTTTCTGTGCAGTTTGCAGGTTCTCCCCGTGTCTGCGGAGGTTTCCTCCTGTTTCCCCTATCACTCAAAACATGTACAATAGGTCAATCTTCCAGCCAGGTTATTCTGAACATCAGCCTGGCTCCACATCTGGAGACATCCACTGCTCCTACAGGTCGTCCCAGCGAAGGATGAGTCAAACGCAGAGGACCAACTGTGTTATAATGTTTTTGTATCATGACAAAAGTAAAGCACCTTCTTCATCTGAACCACTGCACCCAAATGTGTTTGTTTTCACTGTTGGATCCAGAGTTTCCCCGAGACACTTCGACTTCTTAACAAGGTCGAGCTCCGTGTCTCTAAGGAACACATTGGACTGATCCATTTTCATGTGAACTCTGTTTATTTCAATAGTTGTGCTCTTCATTTTGAGCTGGTCCCTCTCGCCCTCCAGGAATCACAGCGTGGCTGAAAACGAGTGAAGGAGCTCCCCTGGATAGAAAACGGCTTCTGCACATGTTTCCTGCTCCTGCATTTCTTCCAAACAAAGATTTAGTGATTTATTTCCAAACAGGTTCACTCTGGGGCAGCCATGTTGTTTACTGTCAAAGGCCTGATTGGCTGAGCCGGTGCATCGTCACCATGGCAACAAAAGGGGTTCAATTCTTCAATGTAAATATTCACATTTTTTACTAATTAACACGTTTAGTTTCTACTATTTGCAGCATTAGTTCTTCTGAGAATGACGTCCATCGCCACGGAAAGTTGGTTCTGCGTGATTTCCTTAAATGAATCTAAAATCAGTCAAACTGAATCATGAATCTAATTGATTTGGTGAATCTGAATGGATTTTCAGCCCTGGTGTGTTTGCATATGTTTGGTGGTCCAGCCGTTAAGAGCCCAGTGCTGCTCCTTCAGAGACACTCCCACACCAACAACACAATGAGCCTGATGTCCCTGCAGCTGTTCCTGCTGGCCCTGGGGCTCCTGGGTCGGGGTGAGGACATCTCTGGGTCACACACTGCTCCTCTGGACACCTGCGGGGTCTGTCTCAATAACTCTTCTTGTGTTTTTCAGCTTCTTCAGGAGGAGAAATCCTCCTGACTCAGATTCCTGCAGCTGCAGCTCTGGAGAGAGGAGCCTCGACCTCTGTCAGATGTCAGTCCAGTTCTACTGTTTCTTATCTTGCCTGGTATCTTCAGAAAGGCTCAGAGTCTCCAAAGCTCCTGATCTATGCTGCTACTTCTCGTCACACTGGAGTCTCCAGTCGTTTCAGTGGAAGTGGTTCTGGGACTGACTTCACTTTGACCATCAGTGGATTTGAGGCTGAAGATGCAGGAGTTTATTATTGTCAGCAGGGGAACAGCTACCCGTTCACACAGTGAAAAAGCCTCGTACAAAAACCTCCTCAGACTGAACTGAAACTGACTCGCTTCACTGAACTCACAGACTTTATGACACGTACGACCATAAAACCCCAACAATCTACTCATAATATTTAATACAATAAAAGTAAAACTCTTCACACACAAAGTTATTCAAATAAATCATAATTATAACTATTATTAATAAAATAACTTCCAATGCTTCAAATGAAAAATAAAACTGAAAATAAACAACAGTAAAACACAAGTTATGCATTGATTAAATATGTCTTGTTCTACATTAGTGGATTTTTCAGACAAAATTTTTTTAGCGACTCGTTATGAACTCCTTTAAATCCCTCAAAGACCAAAGTATAAAATGATAATAAAACAATTGAAATGAGGGTAAAACATTCAAAAGACTTGGATGAAGCCGTGAAGCAAAGCGTGTCCGTGTTCCTGAATGTTAAAGCCAGTCTGAATAAATGAGCCTGGGTTTACAAAGGACAAAGTCAGGGACGGTTTAAGTCTGGATATCCATTATTCCAGAGTCTGGGCCCGTCTCCCCAGTGTTTAGTCCTGACTCTGGGGACGTCCAGCAGGAGCTGATTTAACCACCTCAACGCTCTGAGGCACAAACATTCAGGAGTTCAGACGAGGACATGAGGGCTTTGAAATCAAACACTTTTTAAATCAACTCAACACAAACTGGAAACAAACCAAAGAGACTGGGCTGAAGTCTGGAAAACTATTACTTAGAATATTACAGTTTTTATGTCAGGATTTTCTATTTTCCCTCAGGTTTAATCAATTCTCATTCACGATGTGGACCTCGATTTTTATACTTTTGTCACTTTTAACTCTATATGTGCCGTTGATTCGTGGCTGTTGCAAAAACACTTTCCCCTTTGTGCACGAATAACGGTTTCTCAGTAGCTTCAATTTGAGACTTAATTCAGGAAACATTCTTTGGTTTAAGACACTTGGAAAGACTTAACAGCAGAGACTAAGTGTGTTTGCATATGTGTCCTCAGTAGGTCAGTGGTTCCTGTATGTGTGTTTGCATATGTGTCCTCAGTAGGTCAGTGGTTCCTGTATGTGTGTTTGCATATGTGTCCTCAGTAGGTCAGTGGTTCCTGTATGTGTGTTTGCATATGTGTCCTCAGTAGGTCAGTGGTTCCTGTGTGTGTGTTTTAGGGCTGGGTTTAAATAATCCATGAATCCATTTGAGTCGATTTTCCTTTGAACAGCCCGATATCGATTAAAAAAAACTTAATTAAATTGATCGTAAGGTTGTTTTTGACGCATGAACTATGTTTATTTTAATCCACAATAAGTTTGGAGCGAACAGAGACAGAAACTTCTTTTTGTGCCGTGTTCTCTTCATATCGAGTCCCTCGTCCCTCAGGCCGGAGTTACAGCCTGGAAACAAAACAGTAAAAACGCTCCACTGGAAATAAAACGGCTTTTACACCTGTTTCCTTGTCCTGCATTTCCTCCAGACAGAGATTTTCTTCATTTACTTAAATCTTGTTCTCTCCGGGGCTGCCATGTTCCCAGGAGAAAATTATAGTAAAATAAAGTTTATGTGTGCTCTTTTGAAACAACTTATTTTGTGCTTTGTAATTTTAAGTTCAATTTAAAAAGAATAACAAAAATAGGCTTTTAATATATGTACAGTTAGCTTTATGTGGAATAAAATTTAAATTTAAATCAGATGACAATGTATTACATAAAACTCAATATGCTAGTTAATTTAAGTTAATACTGAAAATTTATTTATTTAATTAAATTTTAACAAACATAAGTATAAATTTTTTTCACTTGGGTAGAAATATATTAATGCTAAATATACATAACATGCAAACTCCACAGAAAGGCCCCGTCCAGGTGGGAATCGAACCCGGGACCCTTTTCCCTGCAGCCTTAAGGCTAAATCACGTGGTTTGAATGAGTTGCATTAATGCTTTGAAATTATAGATTTTAAATATGAAAATGGTTCCTGCCTATTGTAAACGTGTGCTTCATGTGTGGTCATGAACATGAACTAAAAAGACGGCCGATGTCGCCCCCGTGTGGACAATTATAGGCACAACAGCGAGAGGGTCATCACAGTTTAACCAATTCTTCAGAGATGGGTAGAGTCACCAAAATATTACTTTAACCTCTTAACCCCCACCTGAACTGAGAACATTTTCTCCACTTTGGCTTTACCTAAATCTAAAAGCTTTTTTTAAAAGTGTCAAAATAGCCACAAAACCGAAAACAACGAGCGATAATTCCAATGGTAAATGGGCCTCAGCAGCTGCACAATTTTTCTTGACGCTCAGGGCGGTTCCTGAACGCAGCTCCCAAGAGACTCCTCACACTTTCCACATGAGCGGCTGCATGGTCCAATTCTGAGAGGCAACCCTGCAGCTGTTCACATCAAACCATGCATAGCCTCACACTTTGCATAAGCTGCTGCATGATCCAGTGAGACTCTTTATATTCCTCAGAGGTGACTCTTTATATTCCTCAGAGGTGACTCTTTATATTCCTCAGAGGTGACTCTTTATATTCCTCAGAGGTGACTCTTTATATTCCTCAGAGGTGACTCTTTATATTCCTCAGAGGTGACTCTTTGCTCTGAAGCTCCTTCATGAAGCTCCTCATCTCCAACATGACTTTGGTGTGTGTCCTCGTGTGGACTGTCCTCTGCTGCGTCTTCATCACAGAGTCCAGAGGACAGACAGTGACAGTGAGTCAGGCCCAGACTGTGAGCGCCGCCCTGGGGGCCACCGTGAACATACAGTGTTCTGTCAGTCAGAATGTGTATTATTACAGTAGTTATGGTCACTACTTGTACTGGTACCAACAGAGAGATGGAGAAGCTCCTAAAGCTCTTATCAAATTTGCAACAACTCGAGTGTCAGATGTTCCCAGTCGTTTTTCAGGCAGTGGATCTGGGTCCAGCTTCACTCTGACCATCAGTGGAGTTCAGCCTGAAGATTCTACTGTTTATTACTGTCAGAGTTATCACGCCATCAACAGTCAGGCTGTGTTCACACAGTGAAAAAGCCTTGTACAAAAACCTCCTCAGCTAAACTGAAGTGAAACTGAACGGCAGCTGCTCGCACTTCACTGAGTCTGAAGCCGACGCTGCTGAAACATCACTGCAGTATTTAAGACTGACTTAGGTCCATTAAAGCTTTAAAAAAAAGAATAAAATAAATCCAAATCAAACACTGGCATCTGTATTTAAACTTAATGAATGACTGAAAGGCTCAAAGTTCAGAGTCTCAGAGACTAATGAATCTAATCCACTGAGTAAAGAAGAGGTAAGAGGAGAAGAAAACATTCTTTAGCTTGATTTTGAGGCTTTTACAAGAAATGAACGTCTGGAAGAATTCTCTTTGTATTTCTTGATTGCATTTTCCTAAAATAAAGTTTTTGTCAAACCAAATAACAGTGAAAGGAAACAATTAAAACAAAATAGTAAAAAACTTTCTCAATATTTGTCACATTGGAAAAATCACGACACTATCGCTCCAAACTCCAAAACCTTAACGTAAAATGCTATATTTATGTTTGAGCTTGATGTGTGAGCAAGTGTAGAAGATGAAACATTTCATGTCTGTAGATACAATATGAAGAGTTCAAATTTAGTTATGAAACATGAATATTATGATTCTTTATGGGAGAGAAACACAAGCAGTGCTAATAAATGTGTTAGAGCTGCAGTAATAATAAAAAGTGCACTTGGGCCGAGCTCACTGCGCCCTCGGGCTTTAGGCAAATACACCGTGTTTAGTTCAGGGTCCAAGACTTTCAGAAATGGTCGGCTTAGATCTGCAATTCCACCTAAACATTACAAAAAAGTGGGAAAAGTGTATTCTGTGTCTTTTGCTTCTTTTGTGGGTTTTATTAGAATAATGTACACATTTAATGTACTTTGTTTTGTTACTCAATACTGTAAATATTTATTCATAAATAGGGAAACAAAGTAAATAGTGATGGAGCAAAAACCGAGCCCTGAGGGAACCCATGATGAACCGTTTTAAAGAGCGGATATTCTGTTTTTTGCAGGTATTTGGCAAGAATCTCAAACACATCTTCATTCTATATCTTACACTTTCCAGTAGCTTCACTTCTGAGATCTTTGACGAAATCTCCACCTGCTCCCCTTCACTGTGCAGCTGTTTTAATAAAGAGTGTACATAAAACATCACAAGGAGCTTGTTAGGAGCTATTGCCACGTTGCTGAGAGCAGAAAAACCTGCGTGTGATGTTGGTTTTAAAGGACTTTCAGCCAAAAGGTGAATCTGGAGGTTTAGACATAATCCTCAGTCCTCAGTGGGTCAGTGGTTCCTGTATGTGTGTTTGCATATGTGTCCTCAGTGGGTCAGTGGTTCCTGTGTGTGTGTTTGCATATGTGTCCTCAGTAGGTCAGTGGTTCCTGTGTGTGTGTTTGCATATGTGTCCTCAGTGGGTCAGTGGTTTCTGTATGTGTGTTTGCATATGTTTGCTGGTCCAGCCGTTAAGAGCCCAGTGCTGCTCCTTCAGAGACACTCCCACACCAACAACACAATGAGCCTGATGTCCCTGCAGCTGTTCCTGCTGGCCCTGGGGCTCCTGGGTCGGGGTGAGGACATCTCTGGGTCACACACTGCTCCTCTGGACACCTGCGGGGTCTGTCTCGATAACTCTTCTTGTGTTTTCCAGCTTCTTCAGGAGCAGAAATCCTCCTGACTCAGACTCCTGCAGCAGTTCAAGTGTCGGGGGTGCAATTGCCTGGTATCTTCAGAAAGGCTCAGAGCCTCCAAAGCTACTGATCCATTCCGCAACAGTTCTCCTTACTGGAGTCTCCAGTCGTTTCAGTGGAAGTGGTTCTGGGACTGACTTCACTTTGAACATCAGAGGATTTGAGGCTGAAGATGCAGGAGTTTATTATTGTCAGGAGCATAACAGCCTCCCGTTCACACAGTGAAAAAGCCTCGTTCAAAAACCTCCTCAGACTGAACTGAAACTGACTCGCTTCACTGAACTCACAGACTTTATGACACGTACGACCATAAAACCCCAACAATCTACTTATAATATTTATTACAATAAAAGTAAAACTCTTCACACACAAAATTATTCAAATAAATCACAATTATAACTATTATTAATAGAATAACTTCCAATGCTTCAAATGAAAAATAAAACTGAAAATAAACAACAGTAAAACACAAGTTATGATTCATTGATTAAATATGTCTTGTTCTACATTAGTGGATTCTTCAGACTAAACTTTTTAAATGACTCGTTATGAACTCCTTTAAATCCCTCAAAGACCAAAATATAAAATTATAATAAAACAATTGAAATGAGGGTGTAGAGGCCGTGTGTCCTTGTGCCACACAAACCACTAGGATGCAAAGTTCTGAAGGGTTTCAGACGCGTGTTCCAATCAAAAAGGGAGCACAGTAATCTTGTAATATGTTCCTTTATTTACATGAGCTCAACACGATCAAAAGACTGTTCCTCCTCACTTTGCAACACCTGGCACCACTAATTACCAGGCTAAAATAGGGCCCAGGGCAAGAAGCATGAGGAGGAATCAGCCACAGCGACTCCTAGAGGTCAGGCAGGCATTCTGGCCGCTACACAAGCCAGCCAGAACAATTACAAACATTAACAATAAATCATAAAGAAAACATTTCCCTTGTTTTTAAACTTTTTTTTAGCAATCTACAAAAACATTTGCAAACATTTTAGATCTTCTGACAAGTGTTAGCAATGTACATTTCAGTCACTTATAGATGACATTAAGATAACATTATGCTTTCCACCATTTCCTCTTGACAGCTTTTGGTTGTTTTAAACAGAAAAGGCCTTCCACTTTGTCCAGACCTTGCAATGACCAAAAAACAACATCAAAGTCAGACAACAAGCAGTTCTCATCGTGTCCATGTACAATGGTCCTCCATCAGCCATGGCCAATCTCTTCCTCTTCCCTCTGTCCACAACACAGAACACAGGGAGACCTATTCTTCCCTGCTCTTTCCCCAGAGGGCCTCCTAAACCCTTTTCCAATAGGGTATTAGCAGCATTTGGCCCTGTGTCTGCGCTGTTGACCACATCTGGGGAATCCAACAAATCAGACGGTTCAACTTCACTGGAGATGGTTATTTGTTCCTCTTGACATGGAGAAGCTACATGAGATGTCTGATCAGATGTAATTGATGTGTGTAGAATTGTCTCTTCAACAGTAGAGGGGTCACATGTCCCGGCCCCTGTATCTTCACGTACCAGAGGGGATGACACTACATGTTGATCAGGTAGCGCTACAGTTGGTTTCTTCAGTTCCTTTAAACCGGGCGTGGGCCTCTTGCTCCTTTTTGTAGCATTTAATAAGGCAAATTTAGCGTCTGCAATTTTTATTTCAAGATCAAGTTGTTCCTTTCTTCTTCTGATGTTTGCCAGTCGTTCTTCCAATGCACATTTCTCTTCAAACGCAGCCTTTCGGACCAAAAGCGCTGCTATTTCACTTTCAACTTGTAATTGAGCAGCAATGGTTGATTTTAAACCATTTTCCCATCGGAAACTGTTCATCGCAAACATTTGTGCATTTAAACTGAAATGTGCAGTAAACTTTGTGTTTGCATACGTGTCCTCAGTGGGTCAGTGGTTCCTGTATGTGTGTTTGCATATGTGTCCTCAGTAGGTCAGTGGTTCCTGTATGTGTGTTTGCATATGTGTCCTCAGTAGGTCAGTGGTTCCTGTATGTGTGTTTGCATATGTTTGGTGGTCCAGCCGTTAAGAGCCCAGTGCTGCTCCTTCAGAGACACTCCCACACCAACAACACAATGAGCCTGATGTCCCTGCAGCTGTTCCTGCTGGCCCTGGGGCTCCTGGGTCGGGGTGAGGACATCTCTGGGTCACACACTGCTCCTCTGGACACCTGCGGGGTCTGTCTCAATAACTCTTCTTGTGTTTTTCAGCTTCTTCAGGAGCAGAAATCCTCCTGACTCAGACTCCTGCAGCTGCAGCTCTGGAGAGAGGAGCCACGACCTCTGTCAGATGTCAGTCCAGTTCAACTGTTTCTTATCTTGCCTGGAATCTTCAGAAAGGCTCAGAGTCTCCAAAGCCTCTGATCTATTCTGCTTCTTCTCGTCACAGTGGAGTCTCCAGTCGTTTCAGTGGAAGTGGTTCTGGGACTGACTTCACTTTGACCATCAGTGGATTTGAGGCTGAAGATGCAGGAGTTTATTATTGTCAGCAGTGGAGCGGCTCACCACCGCTCACACGGTGAAAAAGACTCGTACAAAAACCTCCTCAGACTGAACTGAAACTGTTTCTCTTCACTGAACTCTCTACAGATTAAAACACTTTTATAAGATGTAACACCATAAAGTTCACAAGAGTCACAGACATTTTTGTCATAAAACAACTTTTAGTTATTTAATCTTTTATGTAGCAGCTCTAACATTCATAAATAAATAAATAAATATTCTCCAAACCTTGAGTTAATCTCAACAATAATGCATTTACTGAACATTTGTTTTGGTAAAACCTGTAGTGTCCATGAAGTGAAAGACAAAGACAGACCTCAATACGAACACTGGCTAAAGGAACTGTCCATGACTTTTGCCTTTGAAAAAATAACATTTACAGTATGGAACGGAGCACAACAATCTGTCGATCTACTATCATTGAATTTAACTTTCTTATTTGTTTAAGATTGTTATTTTTACTACATTCATATGCATATGGGAATGTGTATATAGGTGTGTATGTATGTATATGTACATGTATGTGTGTGTGTTTGTGTATATATATATGCATATGTGTATGGAAATACATATACATATATAATGTATATTTATTGTTGCTGAGATCCCTGGGTAACTGTTTGTTCGTCTTCAAAAGAAAAAAAAAACAATAAAAAGATAATTAGAATAAGTAAATAAATAAGGCACAAAACTACATTTGTTGAAGAGTTGTTGAAGAACAAACATTAACAATAATCTGTTTCATGACTAATGTGATAAATGTGAGACAAAGAATCTGTAAACTTTCTACAAACATCTTAAATGTTTATTCAATAAGAGAAAATACAATTATGGAAAGATTAGATTCATGTTTCATCAACATTTTCCGTATCTCAGATTTCCGCTGTTTTTTCACTTAATGAAATCACTTTGTTCAAGTTCAAACTGAACTGACAAATAAATATTAAATGATCACAAAGGTTCCTCAGTTGTCATCTGTACTGTGTTCAGTGTCGTCTGCTTCGTCAGCGACAAATGACTTTACAAATAAATACAGAATCTTAATTAACATTTATGTTTGATTGAACTGTTCATTTATTTTCACAATAATAATAAAGATCTTTCAGATTCAGATTCATTTTTTTGTCCATTTGCAGCAAAAAAACAGATCAGAAAAAAATGTGCATAAAAGGAAACAATATAAAAAACAAACAAATGTCACATAAAAAGTGTAAAATACTGTACAATAAAAACAGTATTTTAATAAACTTTCCTGATCTCCTTCCAAATGGAAAAGTGTTTATGGTTAAAGCTCATTCAGACACTTTTATATTTTACTTTTATTTGATTGATTTGTCACGTTTACTTCAGCAGCTCCACAACTTAGGACGTGACAAAAAATATGCTTTTAATATATGTACAGTTTTATGTGGAATAAAAGTTAAATTTAAAAGTTCTATCAGATCAAAATTTAATACATAAAGCTCAATATGCTATAAATAGATTAAGTATGTGTAAAATAGGTCCACTTTAGAAAACTAAATGTACCTGGAATTGAATTTTATTGCAAATTAAATTAAACTTAAACAGATTAAATACAAAAGAAGTTGTTCCAAAAATAGCACAGCAAAAATTAATTTAAGTTGATACTGAAAATATATTTATTATATTAAATTTCAACAAAATTAATTATATATTTTTTTTCACCTGAATAGAAATATATTAATGCTAAGTATGTTTTTCACAAGTGTATTGTGAGTGTAATTAAAAAGAAATGATGCATAAGTAAACCATTAAAATACAATTTTAGTCTCATTTTATTGTGCTTATGTTAAGTACACTTTATTGAATATATTTTAAATGTATTAGACAAAAAACAAGTATACAAATAATATATTGAAATATATTTAATTTTCACCTGGGTTGTTTTCTGTCAAAGGCCTGATTGGCTGAACCAGTGCGTCATCACCATGGCAACAAAGGGGGATTAGAATCTTAATGTTGATATTCATATGTTTATTAATGTTAATGTTCACATTTTTACTAGTTTACAGAGTTAGAGTTAGTTTCTCCTTTTTGCAGCTCTAGTTCTTCTGAGAATGTCGTCCATATCTAAGTAAAATTGGTTCTGCGTGATTTCCTTAAATGAATCTAAAATCAGTCAAACTGAATCGTGAATCTAATTGATTTGGTGAATCTGAATGGATTTTCAGCCCTGGTGTGTTTGCATATGTTTGTTGGTCCAGCCGTTAAGAGCCCAGTGCTGCTCCTTCAGAGACACTCCCACACCAACAACACAATGAGCCTGATGTCCCTGCAGCTGTTCCTGCTGGCCCTGGGGCTCCTGGGTCGGGGTGAGGACATCTCTGGGTCACACACTGCTCCTCTGGACACCTGCGGGGTCTGTCTCAATAACTCTTCTTGTGTTTTTCAGCTTCTTCAGGAGCAGAAATCCTCCTGACTCAGACTCCTGCAGCTGCAGCTCTGGAGAGAGGAGCCTCGACCTCTGTCAGATGTCAGTGCAGTTCAACTGTTTATAATGCACTTGCCTGGTATCTTCAGAAAGGCTCAGAGTCTCCAAAGCTACTGATCTATTCTGCTACTTCTCGTCACACTGGAGTCTCCAGTCGTTTCAGTGGAAGTGGTTCAGGATCTGATTATTCTTTGACCATCAGTGGATTTGAGGCTGAAGATGCAGGAGTTTATTATTGTCAGCAGGGTTACAGCCTCCCGTTCACACAGTGAAAAAGCCTCGTACAAAAACCTCCTCAGACTGAACTGAAACTGACTCGCTTCACTGAACTCACAGACTTCATGACACGTACGACCACAAAACCCCAACAATCTACTCATAATATTTATTACAATAAAAGTAAAACTCTTCAAACACAAAATTATTCAAATAAATCATAATTATAACTATTATTAATAAAATAACTTCCAATGTTTCAAATGAAAAATACAACTGAAAATAAACAGTAAAACACAAGTTATGCATTGATTAAATATGTCTTTTTCTACATTAGTGGATTTTTCAGACCAAATTTTTTTAACGACTCGTTATGAACTCCTTTAAATCCCTCAAAGACCAAAGTATAAAATGATAATAAAACAATTGAAATGAGGGTAAAACATTGAAAAGACTTGGATGAAGCCGTGAAGCAAAGCGAGTCCGTGTTCCTGAGTGTTAAAGCCAGTCTGAATAAACGAGCCTGGGTTTAAAAAGGACAAAGTCAGGGACGGTTTATGTCTGGATATCCATTATTCCAGAGTCTGGGCCCGTCTCCCCAGTGTTTAGTCCTGACTCTGGGGACGTCCAGCAGGAGCTGATTTAACCCCCTCAACGCTCTGAGTCACAAACATTCAGGAGTTCAGACGAGGACATGAGGGCTTTGAAATCAAACACTTTTTAAATCAACTCAACACAAACTGGAAACAAACCAAAGAGACTGGGCTGAAGTCTGGAAAACTATTACTTAGAATATCACAGTTTTTATGTCAGGATTTTCTATTTTCCCTCAGATTGAATCAATTCTCATTCACAATGTGGACCTCGATTTTTATACTTTTGCCACTTTTAACTCTATATGTGCCGTTGATTCGTGGCTGTTGCAAAAACACTTTCCCCTTTGTGCACGAATAACGGTTTCTCAGTAGCTTCAATTTGAGACTTAATTCAGGAAACATTCTTTGGTTTAAGACACTTGGAAAGACTTAACAGCAGAGACTTCAAATGACTTAAGTAAAGTGAGGTTTTTAAAATAAAATGCTGACAGACAAATAAATGAGTGACCTTCAGAATCAGTGTTTTATATTTGTGTCCTCAGTAGGTCAGTGGTTCCTGTATGTGTGTTTGCATGTGTGTCCTCAGTGGGTCAGTGGTTCCTGTATGTGTGTTTGCATATGTTTGGTGGTCCAGCCGTTAAGAGCCCAGTGCTGCTCCTTCAGAGACACTCCCACACCAACAACACAATGAGCCTGATGTCCCTGCAGCTGTTCCTGCTGGCCCTGGGGCTCCTGGGTCGGGGTGAGGACATCTCTGGGTCACACACTGCTCCTCTGGACACCTGCGGGGTCTGTCTCAATAACTCTTCTTGTGTTTTTCAGCTTCTTCAGGAGCAGAAATCCTCCTGACTCAGACTCCTGCAGCTGCAGCTGTGGAGAGAGGAGCCACGGCCTCTGTCAGATGTCAGTCCAGTTCAAGTATTGGTACTGCAATTGCCTGGTATCTTCAGAAAGGAACAGAGCCTCCAAAGCTACTGATCCAATCCGCAACAGTTCTCCTTACTGGAGTCTCCAGTCGTTTCAGTGGAAGTGGTTCAGGATCTGATTATACTTTGACCATCAGTGGATTTGAGGCTGAAGATGAAGGAGTTTATTATTGTCAGCAGTGGAGCAGCACACCGTTCACACAGTGAAAAAGCCTCGCACAAAAACCTCCTCAGACTGAACTGAAACTGACTCGCTCCAGTGAACGCACAGTTTACAGACAGACTTCATGAATGTTTATGACAGTTACCACTTCAGCTCGTGAATGAATTAAAAGATGTTTTAAAATAATATATATTTTTTTTCAATAAATGTAGAGTTGATGATGAAATGACACATTTATTAAAAGCAGCATGATCTTTAATTTAGTATTTAATAATTCTTTTGACTGGGACACTGTACATTATTTAACATTTCTGTAAATGCATCGGAAATGAACCAAAAGGCTATTTTTCATCCGTCGTCCCTGGACAGATATAAACAGTCTTCCTAAAACAATAAAACAAATCAGTGCAATGCAATACAATACAAAGTAGGACACAGTCACTGCACTATACAGGTAAACACAAATACAAAACAGTGCAAACAATAAAAGAGTCACGTGATACATGTACAGACAGGGCTTAACGGCTGCATGACAGTAATGAGCCAGTTCTTCAGATGTGTTTTAAACAGTCAGTATGTGGACAGCTCTCTGATGTTTGCTGGGATGGAGTCCAGTCTTTGGCCGCAGTTACAGAAAAAGGCACTTTTCCTAAACGGGACAATACCTTTTCCTGGAGCTGCCTCTCTGGTCACCCTAACACTCTGGTCACCCTAACACTCTGGTCACCCTAACACTCTGGTCACCCTAACACTCTGGTCACCCGCTGTGAAGATGTGGGGCTTCTGATGCTGACAAACTGAGTGGAGGAGATGATTGGTTGTGGATTGTTTTATGTGTGAGGCAGAGGTTTGAACACTTAATCAGTTTTTCTCAGCGTCAAAGTTTGTGCTGTTGAAGGATGTTGCAGTGATGATTCCTGATTGTTTTTTTTGTCCAGAATTTGTCCTGTCCGTTTATAAAGTGACTCTAAGGGTTTTAGTGATGTTTCGTTTGCTTGAGAACAAGTTGTTAAACAGTAGGTTATGTGCAAAAGGACCATGGAACATCATGAACCTTTTTGCTGCTTTCAGACAGAGTTGTGACCTGAGGAACCGGAAGTCGGAGATATTGTATTTGACTTTATTGCAGACTTTGTTAACTTGGGTTTTAAATGTTCGGTTTGAGTCTGTTGTAATTCCAAGGTGTCTGTTTTCTGACACCACTTCAGCTGCCGTATATATTTCTGCTGTTGTATTTTTGATGTTGGACCTTGGGAAGAACATTGAGACTGTTTCATTGATATTGAGTTTTAAGCAGGACGGATGGAACCATTTTGTAACATGGGCCGAACACTGGGACAGTTTATCTGACGCTTGAGTTGGGTTTTTGCCATGTGAGTAAATAACTGTGTCGTCGGCTACATTTGAATGGAGACACTGGAACAAACTGAGGGAAGGTCATTGATGGAGAGAGAGAAGAGCAGTGGACCAAGGCTGGAAGCTTGTGGTACTCCTGTCTTTAGAGGGAGGGGAGGAGAGCTGAAAGCTACTGTTCGCAAACTAAAAAGATGTTTGAGTGTTTGTTTAAATGAAGCTTAATCTAAATATAAACATAATTACAAAAAATGAAAAATAATCAGAATCAATAAATGTGTGACATAAATTGAGAGACTGACGTTGATGATACAGACCCTGCAGCTGTTCACAAACAATTCATTCACAAAAAGTAAAGGAATAAGTCAATATAATTCAATATAATCTTTCATTTAAAAATTACAGTTCTGAAAAAAACCTGTAGAAAAATCTAGACCAAATTTTTAAACAAAGTTAATTTTGAGAACATGAATACAACTCTTTTGATTATTATTTGTTTTCCATACAGACACTGTAATCTAAATAATTACATTTTACATAAACTTAATAACTTAATAAATAACATACAATTAAAGCTAAATTAGTTTTGGATTAACATTGAAACTGTAAATGTCACTGATTCCAGGATTCTGTTTGTGATTCATTCATAAAATATAAACATGATTTAAATTATTAATGAAAAAATAAAATACATTATAAAATCATGAAACTATAGTGGTAATAAAAACACAGAGTCATTGTTGCAATTTCTGATATTTTTTATTTATTAATGACAAGATTTTCAAGATGTAAATTATTTATTTTTATATAAAAGAGGAGCAGACATGAGCAGAAAGCAGTGAGGAGTTTATTAAAGCAGATGTTAATGCAGAGCTCTGTATCTCAGCAGAAGTGACAGCAGGGGGCGCTGTGTCAGTCCTGGGAACACTGCAGTGCGCTCAGTGACAGCAGGGGGCGCTGTGTCAGTCCTGGGAACACTGCAGTGCGCTCAGTGACAGCAGGGGGCGCTGTGTCAGTCCTGGGAACACTGCAGTGCACTCAGTGTGTGGGACACTGGACTCTGGGAGCCCTGTCTGGCCTCACAGCTCACAGCCACAGCGCCCTCCCTCCACTGCTGTGCGGTCAGCGTCAGGCCCACGCTCCAGCTGTAGTGGCCGTCCTTTAGCGGCAGCGCGGGGCTCCTCTGCTCCACAGCGCTCACACCGGCGCCGGACACCTTCCAGGACACGCTCCAGTCTGACGGAAAGCCCTTGTTGGCCAGGCACATGAGGGTGGCCTTCCCTTGGGCCAGCTCCGACCTGGAGGGGGGCAGCACTGTGAGGGCGGGGGCCACTCGACCCACTGCGGACACAGCACAAGGGCCAATCAGAGACACATATGGGTTTATGACACAGAGACACAGAGTCACCACAAAGATCCTTTTGACTCAATAAAAGCAGCACAAACAAAGAAACAAAGAATCAGGAGTTTGGACAAAGATGAAATGATGTTTCTCTCTTTTGTAATGAATGTGGTTTGAAAAACAGCTGCCACAGACTCCACTGAAGCTGAACCACTGAAAGGTTTCAGAGCTAAAGACAAACGTCCCCAGAGTTTCCCCTGAGACAGAGTCACTTCACTTTTATATTTTTAAACTGATCTGAGAGAAAACGCTTTACAAACAACAGATAAAACTAATGAAACTAATGAAAGTTTAAGTTTATTCATTTTGGAAGAAACAAAAATAAGGAAAATGTTTTATATAAAACCTTTAACTTTGTTCAGTTAGAAAAAAAAAAGTGTCAGTTAAAATAAACTATTTATTTGATAATTCATCATTTTGTTGGTTTTCACTATTTTCTGTCACATTTTCCATGTGAGACAAATATTTATTTTCAATCGTGTCTCTGTGTTTTAGATCAAACAAACGTCAGGAACAACAAGAGCCATAGACGGATTTAACAACAGACTATTTTATATAAACTCACTTTAAAACAAAAAGTAGATAAATCATAATCAGCCAAAATATATTTGACGCAAAAATAAGATGAAACATTTTCATAATATTTCATATAAAAAACTGAGTAATACATTTATATTTGTATGAATATTTTTAAATCTATATTTTCGACTCCGTCTTTACCGTCTCCATTTACTGCTGCAAATCTTCACCGAGTCAAAGATCTGTTTAACTTAAACTTGTTTGGGGACGATAGAAACGCACAGACACAGATAACGGTACGTTTACATTCTATAATTAATAAAAGACACTCAAACTTTACAAATGAGATGAATTAGGAACAACATTAATGAAGTTTAAACATATTTTTCTTATGAATAAGAAAAAGAAGTGACTTACAGTTGAGCTCCAGTCTGGTTCCTCCACCGAACGTGAACCACAGTGATACAAACTCACAGAGCGCTCGTACAAAAACCTCCCAGCGCTAAGAGACTAGAGACACCATTCAGCTGCTCAGACTGATGAAAACATTCAGCGAGTAAAGGATGAACAAAGCTTGTTTTCAGATATGGCTTATGAAACACATAAACTCTCCAAAAGGAACAAAAAAACGGTATGAAATGTAAATAAGTCACAATATGCTACTTTATGTAAGAGAACACAAAACTGGGGGATTTGGGGGATTAAAATGTGAAAAATATTAAATGAAAAAATGACGATAAATGATGAAATGGACAGATACATTTTCGAACAAAAATTACATATTCTTTTGTTGAACACATCTAATGCAGCGACGATCATTTTTAGTGGATATACTGTCATTTTGAAGTTATTATTGCAAACTAAAAATAGTCTTAAAACATTAAACAATGAAGGAGCAAGAGCACAGCCCTGAGGGACTCTATGGGAAAACCTTGAGATTTTACCTCAAATGGAGACTTTCTGATCCCGATTTTACAGACCCTGCAGCTGCTCAGATGTGGAGCCTCATTTACATGGACACTTTGCATGAGCAGCTGCATGGTCCAGTGAGACTCTTTATATTCCTCAGAGGTGACTCTTTATATTCCTCAGAGGTGACTCTTTATATTCCTCAGAGGTGACTCTTTATATTCCTCAGAGGTGACTCTTTATATTCCTCAGAGGTGACTCTTTATATTCCTCAGAGGTGACTCTTTATATTCCTCAGAGGTGACTCTTTGCTCTGAAGCTCCTTCATGAAGCTCCTCATCTCCAACATGACTTTGGTGTGTGTCCTCGTGTGGACTGTCCTCTGCTGCGTCTTCATCACAGAGTCCAGAGGACAGACAGTGACAGTGACTCAGGCCCAGACTGTGAGCGCCGCCCTTGGGGACACTGTGAACATACAGTGTTCTCTCAGTCAAGATCTGCATAAATTCAGTGGAGGCATCTATGTCTTCTACTGGTTCCAACAGAGATATGGAAAACCTCCTAAAGCTCTTATTTATCGCATATCAAACCGAACCCCTGATGCCCCAAGTCGATTTTCAGGCAGTGGATCTGGGTCCAGCTTCACTCTGACCATCAGTGGAGTTCAGCCTGAAGACTCTGCTGTTTATTACTGTCTGAGTGAGAACTATATCAACAGTCAGAATGTGTTCACACAGTGAAAAAGCCTCGTACAAAAACCTCCTCAGACTGAAGTGAAACTGAGCGGCAGCTGCTCGCACTTCACTGAGTCTGAAGCCGACGCTGTGTTTGTAGATTCCAACGATATGAAGAGATCAGATTCAAATATGAAGCGTGAACATTACGGTCCTTGTAAAAACTAAATCAAAGTGAGTGGAGGCAAATGGTGCTGATAAACGTGTGACGGAGCTGCAGGAGAATAAAAAGTGCACATTGGCCTCAGAGACGATCACTGTGCTGAGCTCAGTGTTTGGTTGAGGCTTGTAGACTGTCTGAAAGTGTCTCAGCGTCCACTCTGTCCAGAATAACTCTCCTCAGGGACGTCTCCACACTCCAGATGTTCAGACATGTCCAGCGGTTTATCCTCATTCACGACAACAGCCACAAACACAACATTATTAAACAGGAATGATAGAAATGACCTTTATTTATGATGAAAGTGTTTCCTCAAGGTGATCATCTGTAAAGCGGATTCTTACTCAAACTATTTGCTAGATTCAACTTAAATATAAAAAGTGTGACAAAATTGTGTTTTATTCATATATGACACCCCTCCTGGAACCGCTACCTTGACGTGGGGGAGGGGTTTGAGCATCTGAATGATCCTGGAGCTCTGTTGTCGGGGGCTTCGTGCCCCTGTAGGGTCTCCCAGGGCAAACAGGTCCTTGGTGACGGGTCAAACAAAGAGCGGTTCAGAAGCCCCTTATGAGAGACCAACAGGCCCGGTTTGAACCATGGCCGTCCTTCTGTGGACCCACCACCTGCAGGAGGAGCTAAGGGGCTGGTGCAGTGGGATTTGGGCAGCTCCAACAACAGCCCCCACGACCCGGCAACGGACAAGTGGAAGAAACTGGATGGATCATATATGACAGATGTCGACTGTTCTTTGAATTTCTTTATTTAACTTTTTTATTGTTTAAAACAAACTCTATTAATATTTAATTCCTGTATTTTATTAGAAATAAATAAATAAACATATGAAACAAAACAGTGATGGAGCAAAAACTGAGCCCTGAGGGACTCCATACAAGGATTTTAAGCTGAAGCTAAAATAGAAAGTGCTGCTGTGGCTGTAAGTGCGTCTCTGATCCTCACACAGAGGAAACTCCAGTCGATCTGAGTGGAGTTTGACTCTATGTTTATTTCAATCGATCATAACTTCAGAACAAAAAGTTAAAAAACAGTAAAAAAAAAAAACTCCCCCTAGAAATAAAACAGCTTTTGCTGTATGTGTGTTTGCATATGTGTCCTCAGTAGGTCAGTGGTTCCTGTATGTGTGTTTGCATATGTGTCCTCAGTAGGTCAGTGGTTCCTGTATGTGTGTGTATGTGTTGTATGGAAAACGTCTGGACTCATCTTATGTTTTCACAAACTCATCCCTGGTTTTTCAGCGCCCCCTAGCTATACCTTGAAAATTGCAATTTGGACGCACAGGATGTCAGCCATTTTGACTTTCAATTGGCTTTTTAAGTGGCTTGTTAAGTGGCTTGTTAAGTGGCCCGCCCATCCCCTGTGAAAATACACAGAGTTCTTATTCTGGCAGCATGTTGGCCTCTGTCAGTTTCTCCTGAAATTCGTCAATTTTCCCACTTTCCCATTTTATTCACAAAAGCCACAGTTTTAGACTCGTACATATACTACCCCTCTCTCCCAGAAAGAATCTTTAATTTGAACGTTTTTGGCTCCAAATTCATTTTTTTTTTAACTATACAATCACAGAAAGTTCAGTTTGGCTGTTTCCTGTCCGTCTCTCTGTGTGTTCCTTGTACTATATGGGACTCACCAGAATATTGCTTCATCTATCGAGTGTTCTGCAGGGCTGGAGCACTCTCTCAAATCTTTGGGGCCCCCTAATTATAATTACAAAATGATTCAATAAATATTGCTTAAACTGTAAATCCATTTTCTTTTTTCTGCAAATAAATGAGTTTTTTACAATAAATCTAAAATCGCTGGATCGATTTCAACCACAACTCTTTATTCTTTTTTGGAACTTGGCAAGCCCATATTTGTATAGAATATGTATAGTGATCGTGGTCTCAGGTCAAAGAGTTCAAACACACACGTGCCACTTTTCTAAAGCTTTCTCTTTTCCTGCCGGGGCAAGAGTGAGGCCCGGTTGGGTGTGAGGCCGAGGGGGGGTTTGTGGCTTTAATTATTATTTGTTATTCAAACAAACACGGTAATCTAAAACAATCATTTTTTCCATAACCTTAATACCTTAATAAATAAGATACAATTAAAGCTAAATTAGTGTTGGATTAACATTGAAACTGTAAATGCCACTGACTCCAGGATTCTGTTTGTGATTCATTCATATAATATGTGAAATATATAAAATGAAAACCTATGATGTAAACATGTATTAAAAAAACAGAGACATTGTTGCAATTTCTGATATTTTTTATTTATTAATGAGAAGATTTTCAAGATGTAAATTATTTATTTTTATATAAAAGAGGAGCAGACATGAGCAGAAAGCAGTGAGGAGTTTATTAAAGCAGATGTTAATGCAGAGCTCTGTATCTCAGTAGAAATAACAGCAGGTGGCGCTGTGTCAGTCCTGGGAACACTGCAGTGCGCTCAGTGACAGCAGGGGGCGCTGTGTCACTCCTGGGAACACTGCAGTGCGCTCAGTGTGTGGGACACTGGACTCTGGGAGCCCTGTCTGGCCTCACAGCTCACAGCCACAGCGCCCTCCCTCCACTGCTGTGCGGTCAGCGTCAGGCCCACGCTCCAGCTGTAGAGGCCGTCCGGTCGCTTCAGGGCGGGGCTCCTCTGCTCCACAGCGCCCTCTATACCGGACACCTTCCAGGACACGCTCCAGTCTGACGGGAAGCCCTTGTTGGCCAGGCACATGAGGGTGGCCTTCCCGTGGGCCAGCTCCGACCGGGAGGGGGGCAGCACTGTGAGGGCGGGGGCCACTCGACCCACTGCGGACACAGCACAAGGGCCAATCAGAGACACATATGGGTTTATGACACTCACAGACACACCACATGTTTGTCAGTGTTTCCACAATTGATTTATTTTCTCTTTTTTTTAAATCGATGTTGTTTGAAACTGCGCAGGTGTAGAAACAGCTCTGTGAAGCGGAACGACTGAAAGGTTTCAGAGCTACAAATAAACAGAAAAATCCCCAGAGTTTCCCATGAAACAAAGTCACATCCACTCTTTGTTTTTTCACTTTGTTACAATTATAATGGGGGATAAAGTTAAAGAATAAGGAAGATTTAATATTAAACACTTTGTAACATATAATAAAACCGTCCTCACATTAAAAAACATTAAGACATATTTTTGCTTTTAATTCCAGGAAAAAAAACTTTTGATTTTGTAGTGTTTTGTTTGTTATTAATTTACCACTGAGGGTTTTCATTTACAACAGAGACTTTTGTATTTCTATTTGATACATTCACCACTTTTTAAATTCACTGCCATCTTTTGGATGTTGTAAAAGCACTTCCTGCACAGATAAAAGTTTGTTTTTCTTGTGTTAGTTCTGTTTAACGTTTTGGATTCTCCTGTTGCCAATACAACACTCTGACTGAGCAGCTCAACACTAAAGTTCTGTCTCTGCAGTGGCAAACCAAGGACGGACGTGGATGAGGACCTGTTCTATTTAAAACCTCATATTAAACCTCTCGTCACATCTCCAGTAACAGCTGTAATTTAATACACGCTTGGATTTGATTATATTTATTGGGTAAAAAAGTCCGACAAGAGGCTTGGACGGATGTTTCCACAGAGACCGTCTTAAAATGGATAATGATTAAAATAAAGTCAGGCTTTAAAATGAAACTGAGTTAAATCAGAAAAACATGATTCAAGTTTTGAAGTAATTTTCAGAGAAAGTATAAAAAAGTGACTTACAGTTGAGCTCCAGTCTGGTTCCTCCACCGAACGTGACCCACAGTGATACAAACTCACAGAGCGCTCGTACAAAAACCTCCCAGCGCTAAGAGACTGGAGAGACCATTCAGCTGTTCACACTGATAATTCATTCAGCGAGTCAGGGGTGAGTAAACAAAGCTTGTTTTCAGATATGGATTATAAAACATTTATTAAAATGTAAATAAGTCACAAAATGGTACTTTATGTCAGAGCCCATTTATTCAACACAAAACAGGTGAATTAACAGAGTTTTGGATTTATTCTTTGGGAATTCAAATGGGAAAAAATTTAAAATGGAAAAAAAAAGATTTTTTTGCTTTTGTTGAACACATTTCCTGCAGGACAATCGTTTTCATTAGATATACTGTCCATTTTAAGTGAGTTTTATAAAATAAAATACTCCTTAGACATAAAACCTTTAAATAAATGAAATGAAATGGATGCAGTGTCTTTCTGATCCTGATGTTACAGACCCTGCAGCTGTGCAGATGTGGAGCCTCATTTACATAGACACTTTGCATGAGCAGCTGCATGGCCCAGTGGGACTCTTTATATTCCTCAGAGGTGACTCTTTATATTCCTCAGAGGTGACTCGTTATATTCCTCAGAGGTGACTCTTTGCTCTGAAGCTCCTTCATGAAGCTCCTCATCTCCAACATGACTTTGGTGTGTGTCCTCGTGTGGACTGTCCTCTGCTGCATCTTCATCACAGAGTCCAGAGGACAGACAGTGACAGTGAGTCAGGATGGAGCCGTAATGGCCGCCCTGGGGGACATTGTTAAAATACCATGTTCTGTCAGTCACAATGTGCAAAATAATGACAACTTGCACTGGTACCAACAGAGAGATGGAGAAATCCCAAAGCTACTCTTTCATACAATATCAAATCGAGTGTCAGGTGTTCCCAGTCGTTTTTCAGGCAGTAGATTTGGGTCCAGCTTCACTCTGACCATCAGTGGAGTTCAGCCTGAAGATTATACTGTTTATTACTGTCAGAGTGTTCACTACATCAACAGTGAGTGGGTGTTCACACAGTGAAAAAGCCTCGTACAAAAACCTCCTCAGCCTGAAGTGAAACTGAGCGGCAGCTGCTCGCACTTCACTGAGTCTGAAGCCAACGCTGCTGAAACATCACTGCAGTATTTAACACAGACTTAAGTCCATTAAAGCTTTTAGGACGAGGACAAAATGAATATAAATGAAACACTGGCATCTGTATTTAATGAATGACTGAAAGGCCCAAAGTTCAGAGTCTGAGTGACTGATAAAACATTCTTCTCATTCTTCTTGTTTACATTTTCCTGAATATAACTTCTTTTCAAGTCAAATAACAGTGAAAGAGCCAAATTAAAATACAAAAGGGTAAAATACTTTATAAACATTTGTCACATTGAAAAAAAAATCTCATTTTTTTAAAATTACATTTTTAAAAATGGACAAACTCCAAAACCTTAAACCCTCGTAAAATGCTATATTCATGTTTGAGCTCGATGTGTCCCAGCAGCTGTTCACAAACTATGAACAAAACGTAAAGACAATATTACAAATGTGCGCTAAGTTAATTGAGTTAATTTTCAGATTTATATTACACTGCGTTCCAAATTATTATGCAAATTGGATTTTTGTGTCAAAAAGGTAAAAAAAAAATAAAAAAAATAATGAAACTCATGGATGGTATCGTGTCTTGGGGCTCTTTGAATCACTGACATTAATCTCAGAGACCTGGGATGATTCGTTTTCAGGTTAAGTCCAGTTACGGGAAAAACTACTGAAAAAGGGTGTTCCACATCATCATTTTCAAGCAATATTGGAAAGAAAAAGGGTCTCTCTGCTGATGAAAAGCGTGAAATAGTTGAATGCCTTGGTCTAGGTATGAAAACCTTCGATATTTCATGAAAGATTAAGTGTAATCATCGTACTGATAAGAGATTTGTGGATGATTCAGAGCACACTCCGTTTTGTGCAGATAATGGGACAATATGGACGGTTTCTGCCAGACAAACACATCAGATTAGGAGAACAGATGCTACAAAGCAGCAGACAGGTATTTGAAGCTGCTGGTGCCTCTGGAGTCTCCTGAACATGAAGGTGTAGGACCCTCCAGAGGCTGCAGTTGTGCATAAACCTTCTATCCGGCCTCCCCTAAACTGTTAATTGAATGTTCATGAACAGAAACGGCTGCAGTGGCTCAGAAATACATGAGGACTCATTTTCAAACAGTCTTGTTCACTGATGAGGCCGTGTGACCCTGGATGGTCAGATGGATGGAGTAGTGGATGTTGGTGAATGGCCACAATGTCCCAACAAGGCTGTGACGTCAGTAAGGAGTGGGCGGAGTCATGTTTTGGGCCAGAGTCATGAGGAGAGAGCTGGTCGGCCCCTTTAGGATCCCTGAAGGTGTGAAAATGACCTTTGAAAATATGTGGAGTTTCTGACTGACCACTTTCTTCTATGCTACAAAAAGAAGAGCCGTGCTTTCCTGAACAAATTCCTCTTCATGCATGACAACGCACCATGTCCTGCTGTAAAGAAAACCTCTGCATCACTGGCTGCTATGGGCATAAAAGGAGAGAAACTCATGATGTGGACCCCCACCTCCCCGACCTCAACCCTGTTGAGAACCTTTGGAGCCTCAACAAAAAACACTTCTATGAGGGTGGGAGGCAGTTTTCATCCAAACAGCAGCTCTGGGAGGTTATTCTGACATCCTGCAAAGAAATCCAAGCAGAAACTGTCCAAAAACTCACAAGTTTAATGGATTTAAGAATGTTGAAGCTGCTATCACACAAGGGCTCCTATGGTACAATATAACTTCACCTGTTAATATTTTTTTGATTGAAATAGCTTTTGATTTCAGTAAATATGACCTCCTAATGCTACAAATACAACAAATGACCATTTTCAGTTAATTACAAGCTTTAAAATGTATTGAAACGATGAGTTGCATAATCATTTGGAACAGTGGATTTTGAAGTTTTTACTATATTTACTTTTGAAAAAATACTGTTATCACTGGGAGATTTTTTCCACCACATTTAAATGACCCTCTACCAGTTAAAGACTTGAGAATTATGCTGACTCTCATTTGAGTTGACAATTTAGAAAATCTTAGAAGAATGTCATTTGCATAATAATTTGGAACGCAGTGTATGCAGTCTAAAACTTTGGCTTTTGTGAATGGGAAAATGGGAAAGTGGGAAAATTGACGAATATCAGAAGAAGCTGTGACAGAGGCCAACATGCTGCCAGAATAAGAACTCTAGAGGATGGGCGGGTCACTTAACAAACCACTCAACAATCCACTTAACGAGCCACTTAAAAAGCCAATTGAAAGTCAAAAGTGCTGACTTCCTGTGCGTCCAAACTGCAATTTTTAAGGTATAGCTAGGGGGCGCTGTCCTGGGAGCAAGCTATACATGAATGGCTGCGTTCTGTTCAGTTTCGGCTGGTGCATTAGTGACCTGGATATGAGCTCTTTGGGCTTATGTCTGTGAGCATTCTTCACCGCGGCGTTATGAGTAGACGGTGTAACAGTTTAAAAAAAACGTGGCTTAGTCTTTGATTTCACTATGTCTAGATTCACTGTGCCAAATGTGATGTTATTCCGATGAAAAACATGGTCTGAGCTTTGGTGTGACAGGTTTGAGGCAGGAGTTTATGGGACAAATTATCATGAAGTGCAAGAACATTTGGGTGGACATGGATTTTCTCATGAATCTGTTTTGTCTGTTTTGTTTGGGAAGTGTTTAAATAAATCACTAAAACCTTTAGTTTGGTTTTGAAGATTAATAATAGACCCCTCGTCTCTTTTGCTTTTGCTTCTTTTTTATGGATTCAAAGTCACTAATGTGGTTCCTTAATAATAAACAGTAAATGTTGGTGATCAGACACTTCTGCTGCAGGTCGTCTTTAAACAGAGGAACAGCCCCACTTTTATTCATAAGAAACGTGTTTCTGAAGTTTTACTGGTTTATCATTTACATAATGTTTCATCATGATTTAGATTCATACAATCAATTCATATAGTATATACATTATATCTTCTGTCAATTATAAAACAGCTCTATTTTTTTTTTTTTTTACTGAGGACACATATGCAAACACACATACAGGAACCACTGACCCACTGAGGACTGAGGATTAGGTCCAAACCTCCAGATTCACCTTTTGGCTGAAAGTCCTTTAAAACCAACATCACACACAGGTTTTTCTGCTCTCAGCAGCGTGGCAATAGCTCCTAACAAGCTCCATGTGATGTTTTATGTACACTCTTTATTAAAACAGCTGCACAGTGAAGGGGAGCAGGTGGAGATTTCGTCAAAGATCTCAGAAGTGAAGCTACTGGAAAGTGTAAGATATAGAATGAAGATGTGTTTGAGATTATGCCAAATACTTACAAAAAACAGAATATCCGCTCTTTAAAACTGTTCATCATGGGTTCCCTCAGGGCTCGGTTTTTGCTCCATCACTATTTACTTTGTTTCCCTATTTATGAATAAATATTTACAGTACTGAGCAACAAAACAAAGCTCAAATACAAAAAATCCAAACTACATTAAATGTGTGAATTCTTCTAATAAAACCCACAAAAGAAGCAAAAGACACAGAATACACTTTTCCCATTTTTTTGTGATGTTTAGGTGGAATTGCAGATCTAAGCCGACCATTTCCGAAAGTCTTGGACCCTGAACTAAACACGGTGTATTTGCCTAAAGCCCGAGGGCGCAGTGAGCTCGGCCCAAGTGCACTTTTTATTATTACTCCAGCTCTAACACATTTATTAGCACTGCTTGTGTTTCTCTCCCATAAGGAATCATAATATTCATGTTTCATAACTAAATTTGAACTCTTCATATTGTATAAGATAAGATAAGATGAGATAAGATGGTACTTTATTGATCTCACAGATGGAGAAATTGCATTCGATGAGAGAGCATCCGGCAGCAGCACCCATTCAGTGGCACCACTCTTTTTTTTTTTTTTTTTGGCGAAAGATCGTTGTGTCGCGGCCGCCATCTTCACTGTTTTGGTCACAGGAGGAGCACTGGTTGATGGGAAATCCGTAGACCACGGCGGTGGAGCTCTTGCGCTTGGCCACGATGTTCTTGGCCACACAGGTGTAGTTGGCCGTGTGGGACAGACGCGCCTGCTTGATGATCAGGTTGTGGTCCACGGTGATGTAGAAGTTCCTGTCCTCGGCCGGGTCGATGATCTCGTTGTCCTTCAGCCACTCCACCCGCATGACCTTGGAGGATGGAGAAACTGTAGCTGCCCTCTGTCTCCTCTGATCATCTGAAACGGTGCACCGCCTCCTGGGCTTGTCCCCGTCTCAGAGCGTGGTGTCCTGCACTGGTCAGCTCCACCTCGTCCTTCCTCTTCCTCCTGCACAGCTCCCTCCACAGTCTATCACCATCTCCTCGTTGGTCCCTTTTGTTGTTTCCTGTAGCTCCTCTTGTGACGCCTCCTCCGTGCTGCAGGTGTGGGGGCTCTTGGTGCCTCTTCACTGTTCAGTGTCTCAGAAGAAGATGTTTGTAGATCTCAAATGGATTTAGCTGATAAGCTAGCAGTTTGTTTACCTTCAAAAAGCTGCTTTCTTCAGGACCATTTTGGACTCTCAAAGTAAACAAATCCACCAAACCTCCACAATAACACGGTAAAGACGTACAAAAGTATCCAGAAAAACAACGTGGTTCGCTGAAAAAGGCAAACAATTCACTGAAAAAGGCAAACAAATTCAGCTGCACCAGGAGAGAGGGAGGTCACTATCTACAGACATGAAAGTTTTCATCTTCTACACTTGCTCACACATCAAGCTCAAAAATAAATATAGCATTTTACGTTAAGGTTTTGGAGTTTGGAGCGATAGTGTCGTGATTTTTCCAATGTGACAAATATTGAGAAAGTATTTTACTATTTTGTTTTAATTGTTTCCTTTCACTGTTATTTGGTTTGACAAAAACTTTATTTTAGGAAAATGCAAACAAGAAAATACAAAGAGAATTCTTCCAGATGTTCATTTCTTGTAAAAGCCTCAAAATCAAGCTGAAGATTTTTTCTTCTCCTCTTACATCTTTACTCAGTGGATTAGATTCATTAGTCTCTCAGACTCTGAACTTTGAGCCTTTCAGTCATTCATTAAGTTTAAATACAGAAGCCAGTGTTTGATTTGGATTTATTTTAATCTCTTTTTTAAAGCTTTAATGGACTTAAGTCTGTCTTAAATACTGCAGTGATGTTTCAGCAGCGTCGGCTTCAGACTCAGTGAAGTGCGAGCAGCTGCCGCTCAGTTTCACTTCAGTCTGAGGAGGTTTTAGTACGAGGCTTTTTCACTGTGTGAACACATATGGACTGTCATGGAAACTCTGACAGTGATAAACAGTATAATCTTCAGGCTGAACTCCACTGATGGTCAGAGTGAAGCTGGATCCAAATCCACTGCCTGAAAAACGACTGGGAACATCTGACACTCGAGTTGTTGCCCAGTAAAAAAGACCTTAAGGAGTTTCTCCATCTCTCTGTTGGTACCAGGATAAGTCGTGACCAAGAGTACCGTGATAATACACATCCTGACTGACAGAACATGGTATCTTCACGGTGGCCCCCAGGGCGGCGCTCACAGTCTGGGCTTGACTCACTGTCACTGTCTGTCCTCTGGACTCTGTGATGAAGACGCAGCAGAGGACAGTCCACACGAGGACACACACCAAAGTCATGTTGAAGATGAGGAGCTTCATGAAGGAGCTTCAGAGCAAAGAGTCACCTCTGAGGAATATAAAGAGTCACCTCTGAGGAATATAAAGAGTCACCTCTGAGGAATATAAAGAGTCCCACTGGACCATGCAGCTATTCATGCAAAGTGGGAGGAGTCTCTCGGGAGTTGCGTTCAGGAACCGCCCTGAGGTTTGTGCAGCTGCTGAGGCCAGTTTACCATTGGAATTATCGCTCATTGTTTTCGGTTTTGTGGTTATTTTGACAGTTTTTCAAGAAGCTTTAAGATTTAGGTAAAGCCAAAGTGGAGAAAATGTTCTCAGTTCAGGTGGGGGTTAAGAGGTTAAAGTAATGTTTTGGTGACTCTGCCCATCTCTGAAGAATTGGTTAAACTGTGACGACCCTCTCGCTGTTGTGCCTCTAATTGTCCACACGGGGGCGACATCGGCCTCTTTTTAGTTCATGTTCATGACCACACATGAAGCACACGTTTACAATAGGCAGGAACCATTTTCATATTTAAAATCTATAATATTAAAGCATTAATGCAACTCATTCACACCACGTGATTTAGCCTCAAGGCTGCAGGGAAAAAGGTCCCGGGTTCGATTCCCACCTGGACGGGGCCTTTCTGTGGAGTTTGCATGTTCTCCCTGTGTCTGTGTAGGTTTCCTCCGGTTTCCCCTGCCACTAAAAACATGTACAATAAGTGAATCCTCCTGGTGTTTCTGACCATCAGCCTGGCTCCACATCTGGAGGTCCTGCCGTCGCCCACTGCTCCTCCTTTATCACGTGCCCTTACTTTCATATTTATTCATATTATTAGTTATTATTATTATATTGTGAGTTATTTTGACCATTTTCAAACTCCAAACGGTGTCAGACCTAAAGGCTGTTGGTTAAAGTGTCTCGGGTGATTTGTTTGTAATGAGAGGTTTGGTCAAAGCAGGTCCAGAATCAGAATCAGTTAAAGAATTATTATTAAGCAGCTGTTTTCCCTCAAACAAAATATGAAGGAAAAAACATCTGAAACGGCAATAAATCCTCTTCTGATTCTGACTTGTATTAATAGATTATGATTTATTTATTTTGTAGAACATATGCAAACACACACACAGGAACCACTGACCTACTGAGGACACATGTTCAAACACACATACAGGAACCACTGACCTACTGAGGACACATATGCAAACACACACACAGGAACCACTGACCTACTGAGGACACATGTTCAAACACACATACAGGAACCACTGACCTACTGAGGACACAAATATAAAACACTGATTCTGAAGGTCACTCATTTATTTGTCTGTCAGCATTTTATTTTAAAAACCTCACTTTACTTTAATCATTTGAAGTCTCTGCTGTTGAGTCTTTCCAAGTGTCTTAAACCAAAGAATGTTTCCTGAATTAAGTCTCAAATTGAAGCTACTGAGAAACCGTTATTCGTGCACAAAGGGGAAAGTGTTTTTGCAACAGCCACGAATCAACAGCACATATACAGTTAAAAGTGGCAAAAGTATAAAAATCGAGGTCCACATCGTGAATGAGAATTGATTCAATCTGAGGGAAAATAGAAAATCTTAACATAAAAACTGTAATATTCTAAGTAATAGTTTTCCAGATTCAGCCCAGTCTCTTTGGTTCGTTTCCAGTTTGTGTTGAGTTGATTTAAAAAGTGTTTGATTTCAAAGCCCTCTTGTCCTCGTCTGAACTCCAGAATGTTTGTGACTCAGAGCGTTGAGGTGGTTAAATCAGCTCCTGCTGGACTTCCCCAGAGTCAGGACTAAACACTGGGGAGACGGGCCCAGACTCTGGAATAATGGATATCCAGACATAAACCGTCCCTGACTTTGTCCTTTTTAAACCCAGGCTCATTTATTCAGACTGGCTTTAACACTCAGGAACACGGACACGCTTTGCTTCACGGCTTCATCCAAGTCTTTTGAATGTTTTACCCTCATTTCAATTGTTTTATTATCATTTTATACTTTGGTCTTTGAGGATTTAAAGGAGTTCATAACGAGTCGTTAAAAAAGTTTAGTCTGAAAAATCCACTAATGTAGAACAAGACGTATTTAATCAATGCATAACTTGTGTTTTACTGTTGTTTATTTTCAGTTTTATTTTTCATTTGAAGCATTGGAAGTTATTTTATTAATAATAGTCATAATTATGATTTATTTGAATAATTTTGTGTGTGAAGAGTTTTACTTTTATTGTAATAAATATTATAAGTAGATTGTTGGGGTTTTATGGTCGTACGTGTCATAAAGTCTGTGAGTTCAGTGAAGCGAGTCAGTTTCAGTTCAGTCTGAGGAGGTTTTTGTACGAGTCTTTTTCACTGTGTGAACGGTGTGCTGCTCCCCTGCTGACAATAATAAACTCCTGCATCTTCAGCCTCAAATCCACTGATGGTCAAAGAATAATCAGATCCTGAACCACTTCCACTGAAACGACTGGAGACTCCAGTGTGACGAGTTGTAGCAGCATAGATCAGGAGCTTTGGAGGTTCTGTTCCTTTCTGAAGATACCAGGCAAGATAGCTAGAAACAGTTGTACTGGACTGACATCTGACAGAGGTCGAGGCTCCTCTCTCCACAGCTGCAGCTGCAGGAGTCTGAGTCAGGAGGATTTCTGCTCCTGAAGAAGCTGAAAAACACAAGAAGAGTTATTGAGACAGACCCCGCAGGTGTCCAGAGGAGCAGTGTGTGACCCAGAGATGTCCTCACCCCGACCCAGGAGCCCCAGGGCCAGCAGGAACAGCTGCAGGGACATCAGGCTCATTGTGTTGTTGGTGTGGGAGTGTCTCTGAAGGAGCAGCACTGGGCTCTTAACGGCTGGACCACCAAACATATGCAAACACACATACAGGAACCACTGACCTACTGAGGACACATATGCAAACACACATACAGGAACCACTGACCTACAGAGGACACATATGCAAACACACATACAGGAACCACTGACCTACAGAGGACACATATGCAAACACACATACAGGAACCACTGACCTACTGAGGACTGAGGATTAGGTCCAAACCTCCAGATTCACCTTTTGGCTGAAAGTCCTTTAAAACCAACATCACACGCAGGTTTTTCTGCTCTCAGCAGCGTGGCAATAGCTCCTAACAAGCTCCTTGTGATGTTTTATTTATACTCTTTATTAAAACAGCTGCACAGTGAAGGGGAGCAGGTGGAGATTTCGTCAAATATCTCAGAAGTGAAGCTAATGGAAAGTGTAAGATATAGAATGAAGATGTGTTTGAGATTATGCCAAATACTTACAAAAAACAGAATATCCGCTCTTTAAAACTGTTCATCATGGGTTCCCTCAGGGCTCGGTTTTTCCTTCATCACTATTTACTTTGTTTCCCTATTTATGAATAAATATTTACAGTATTGAGCAACAAAACAAAGCTCAAATACAAAAAATCCAAAGTACATTAAATGTGTGCATTATTCTAATAAAACACACAAAAGAAGCAAAAGACACAGAATACACTTTTTCCATTTTTTTGTGATGTTTAGGTGGAATTGCAGATCTAAGCCGACCATTTCAGAAAGTCTTGGACCCTGAACTAAACACGGTGTATTTGCCTAAAGCCCGAGGGCGCAGTGAGCTCGGCCCAAGTGCACTTTTTATTATTACTGCAGCTCTAACACATTTATTAGCACTGCTTGTGTTTCTCTCCCATAAGGAATCATAATATTCATGTTTCATAACTAAATTTGAACTCTTCATATTGTATCTACAGACATGAAATGTTTCATCTTCTACACTTGCTCACACATCAAGCTCAAACATAAATATAGCATTTTACGTTAAGGTTTCGGAGTTTGGAGCGATAGTGTTGGGATTTTTCTAATGTGACAAATATTGAGAACGTTTTTTACTATCTTGTTTTAATTGTTTCCTTTCACTGAAATTTAAATACAGATGCCAGTGTTTGATTTGGATTTATTTTATTCTTTTTTTAAAGCTTTAATGGACTTAAGTCTGTCTTAAATACTGCAGTGATGTTTCAGCAGCGTCGGCTTCAGACTCAGTGAAGTGCGAGCAGCTGCCGCTCAGTTTCACTTCAGTCTGAGGAGGTTTTTGTACGAGGCTTTTTCACTGTGTGAACACAGCCTGACTGTTGATGGTGTGATAACTCTGACAGTAATAAACAGTATAATCTTCAGGCTGAACTCCACTGATGGTCAGAGTGAAGCTGGACCCAGATCCACTGCCTGAAAAACGACTGGGAACATCTGACACTCGACTTGTTGCAAATTTGATAAGAGCTTTAGGAGTTTCTCCATCTCTCTGTTGGTACCAGTATAAGAGGTGACCATAACTGCCGTGATAATACACATCCTGACTGACAGAACACTGTATGTTCACGGTGTCCCCCAGGGCGGCGCTCACAGTCTGGACCTGAGTCACTGTCACTGTCTGTCCTCTGGACTCTGTGATGAAGACGCAGCAGAGGACAGTCCACACGAGGACACACATCAAAGTCATGTTGGAGATGAGGAGCTTCATGAAGGAGCTTCAGAGCAAAGAGTCACCTCTGAGGAATATAAAGAGTCACCTCTGAGGAATATAAAGAGTCACCTCTGAGGAATATAAAGAGTCACCTCTGAGGAATATAAAGAGTCACCTCTGAGGAATATAAAGAGTCACCTCTGAGGAATATAAAGAGTACCACTGGACCATGCAGCTGCCCATGCAAAGTGTCTATGGAAATGAGGCTCCACATCTGATCAGCTGCAGGGTCTGTAACATCAGGATCAGAAAGACACTGCATCCATTTCATTTCATTTATTTAAAGGTTTTCCCCTGGAGTCCCTCAGGGCTGTGTTCTTGCGTCTTCACTGTTTTATGTCCAAGGAGTATTTTATTTTATAAAACTCACTTAAAATGGACAGTATATCTAATGAAAACGATTGTCCTGCAGGAAACGTGTTCAACAAAAGCACAAAAATCATTTTTTTCCGTTGTAAATTTTTTCCCATTTGAATTCCCAAAGATTTAAATACAAAACTCTGTTAATTCACCTGTTTTGTGTTGAATAAATGGCCTCTGACACAAAGTACCATTTTGTGACTTATTTACATTTTAATTAAATGTTTTATAAACCATATCTGAAAACAAGCTTTGTTTACTCATCCCTGACTCGCTGAATGAATTATCAGTGTGAACAGCTGAATGGTCTCTCCAGTCTCTTAGCACTGGGAGGTTTTTGTACGAGCGCTCTGTGAGTTTGTATCACTGTGGGTCACGTTCGGTGGAGGAACCAGACTGGAGCTCAACTGTAAGTCACTTTTTTATACTTTCTCTGAAAATTACTTCAAAACTTGAATCATGTTTTTCTGATTTAACTCTGTTTCATTTTAAAGCCTGACTTTATTTTAATCATTATCCATTTTAAGACGGTCTCTGTGGAAACATCCGTCCGAGCCTCTTGTCGGACTTTTTTTACCCAATAAATAGAATCAAATTCAAGCGTGTATTAAATTACAGCTGTTACTGGAGATGTGACGAGAGGTTTAACATGAGGTTTTAAATAGAACAGGTCCTCATCCACGTCCGTCCTTGGTTTGCCACTGCAGAGACAGAACTTTAGTGTTGAGCTGCTCAGTCAGAGTGTTGTATTGGCAACAGGAGAATCCAAAACGTAAAACAGAACTAACACAAGAAAAACAAACTTTTATCTGTGCAGGAAGTGCTTTTACAACATCCAAAAGACGGCAGTGAATTTAAAAAGTGGTGAATGTATCAAATAGAAATAAGAAAGTCTCTGTTGTGAATGAAAACCCTCAGTGGTAAATTGATAACAAACAAAACATTACAAAATCAGAAGTTTTTTCCCCCCTGAAATTAAAGCAAAAATATGTCTTAATGTCTTTTAATGTGAGGACGGTTTTATTATATGTTACAAAGTGTTTAATATTAAATCTTCCTTATTCTTTAACTTTATCCCCCATTATAATTGTAACAAAGTGAAAAAGCAAAGAGTGGATGTGACTTTGTCTCATGGGAAACTCTGGGGATTTTTCTGTTTATTTGCAGCACTGAAACCTTTCAGTCGTTCCGCTTCACAGAGCTGTTTCTACACCTGCGCAGTTTCAAACAACATCTACAAAAAAGGGAAAATAAATATATTGTGGAAAAAATAAAAATCTTAATAATAATCTTATCTTATTTTTCTTTTTTCTGCTTTTTTTTATTTTCCTTTATTTGTAATATTTTCCAAACACTGACAAACATGTGTTGTGTCTGTGAGTGTCATAAACCCATATGTGTCTCTGATTGGCCCTTGTGCTGTGTCCGCAGTGGGTCGAGTGGCCCCCGCCCTCACAGTGCTGCCCCCCTCCAGGTCGGAGCTGGCCCAGGGGAAGGCCACCCTCATGTGCCTGGCCAACAAGGGCTTCCCGTCAGACTGGAGCGTGTCCTGGAAGGTGTCCGGTATAGAGGGCGCTGTGGAGCAGAGGAGCCCCGCGCTGCCGCTAAAGGACGGCCACTACAGCTGGAGCGTGGGCCTGACGCTGACCGCACAGCAGTGGAGGGAGGGCGCTGTGGCTGTGAGCTGTGAGGCCAGACAGGGCTCCCAGAGTCCAGTGTCCCACACACTGAGCGCACTGCAGTGTTCCCAGGACTGACACAGCGCCCCCTGCTGTCACTGAGCGCACTGCAGTGTTCCCAGGACTGACACAGCGCCCCCTGCTGTCACTGAGCGCACTGCAGTGTTCCCAGGACTGACACAGCGCCCCCTGCTGTCACTGAGCGCACTGCAGTGTTCCCAGGACTGAGACAGCGCCCCCTGCTGTCACTGAGCGCACTGCAGTGTTCCCAGGACTGACACAGCGCCCCCTGCTGTCACTTCTGCTGACATACAGAGCTCTGCATTAACATCTGCTTTAATAAACTCCTCTCTGCTTTCTGCTCATGTCTGCTCCTCTTTTATATAAAAATAAATAATTTACATCTTGAAAATCTTCTCATTAATAAATAAAAAATATCAGAAATTGCAACAATGTCTCTGTTTTTTTAATACATGTTTACATCTTAGGTTTCCATTTTATATATTTCACATATTATATGAATGAATCACACACAGAATCCTGGAGTCAGTGGCATTTACAGTTTCAATGTTAATCCAACACTAATTTAGCTTTAATTGTATCTTATTTATTAAGTCACTTCCAGATGTTATTAGTTTATGGAAAATAATCATTGTTTTAGATTACAGTGTTTGTTTGAATAACAAATAATAATTAAAGCCACAAACCCCCCCTCGGCCTCACACCCAACCGGGCCTCACTCTTGTCCCGGCAGGAAAAGAGAAAGCATTAGAAAAGTGTCAAAGCCATATTTGAACAAACAAACTCCTACACCGAAGACCAGCGCACTATCACTGAGCTGTAACTCCATAATGATGTGGGCCTGATGTGGGCCTGATGTGGGCCTGATGTGGGCCTGATGGTCATTTCAGGTCATTTTTCTAACACAAGCACAGCAATAACAGCCGTACTGAGAAATATCTTACAATGTGTGCACGTAAAAGGAGAAAAGCATTAGAAAAGTGTCACGAGTGTGTTTGAACGAGCTGCCTCTTTCACCTGAGACCACGATCACTGAGCAATAACTCTACACAAATACGGGCTTGCCGAGTCCCAAATAAAAATAAAGAGTTGTGGTTGAAATCGTTCCAGCGGTTTCCAGGATGGGAACCCAGCGCTCTACCATTGGAGCTACACAGCACAACTGAATGACTCAGCCGATTTTAGATTTATTGTAAAAAACTCATTTATTTGCAGAAAACAGGAAACAGAAAATGGAATTACAGTTTAAGCAATATTTATTGAATCATTGTTGAACCACTGACCTACTGAGGACACATATGCAAACACACTTAGTCTCTGCTGTTAAGTTTTCCAAGTGTCTTACACCAAAGAATGTTTCTTGAATTAAGTCTCAAATTGAAGCTACTGAGAAACCCTCATTTCAATTGTTTTATTATCATTTTATACTTTGGTCTTTGAGGGATATAAAGGAGTTCATAACAAGTCGTTAAAAAAGTTTAGTCTGAAAAATCCACTAATGTAGAACAAGACATATTTAATCAATGCATAACTTGTGTCTTACTGTGGTTTATTTATTATTTTATGTTTAAATGTCACAACTACTAAACAGTCCTTAACAGACTTAATTTTTACAAATAAACCATGTCGGAAAACAAAGACGTACAACTTTATTACTGGTATGTCAGATCACAACTTCACATTAATAGTTCGAAAACTACCAAAAATTCACTTGAAAGATCAATATAGCATGGGAAATAATAAAATGGTATCATTTTTGCCACACAGAAACATACCAATGTTTGAAAATGAACTTAAAGAAATAAATTGGATCGATATGACTTCAGACAAAAAATTTGAAGATATCTGCAAAAATGTGATAGAAAAAACTAAATCCTTGATAGAATCTTATTCAAAAACAATACCCCTGAAAAAGAGATCAAAACACAAATTGCCATGGTTTAATAACTCAAACTGGCTCCAGATGAAAAAGAGAGATCTTGCTCTAAAAACATTTTTGAAGTCAGGTCTCACCACCGATCGGTTTGTATATAAAGATTGCAGAAATAAGGTCACATCACTACTCAGAGCAGCAAGAGCAAATTTCTTTTTGGATATAATAAAAGAGGCAAAGGGAAATAATACAATTTTGTGGAAAAATATTGATAATCTTTCAGGAAAAACAAAGTCAGCAAATCAGATTATACATTTAAAAATAAACGAAGAAGAACAACACAACAATTTGGTTGTGGCAGAAAGTTTTAATAATGAATTTTTAAATTCTGTTTTAGAATTAAGTACAAATTTTACAAGTGAATATTCTAATCAAATTGTAGCTAGTGATGAAACTTCTCTCAACCTTAAACCCACAGATGAATTAATGGTGAACAAAGTTCTCTCATCCCTCTCAAACTCTAAAGCTAAGGCTATCTATGGACTTGACACCGTATTTCTCAAAAAATACCAACATTATTTAACGCTTCCAATAACCAAATTAATAAACAGTTCCCTTGAGGAATGTACTTTTCCCACAGCACTAAAATCTGCCATTGTAGCCCCTATTTACAAATCGGGCGATAAACAAGCCATAAGCAACTATAGGCCAATAAGTACTTCCTGTTTTTTCAAAAGCTATAGAGAAAGTGTTTGCTGAACAGTTGACGACACACCTTGAAAATGAGTCCCTATTGCACCCTATGCAGTTTGGCTTCAGAGCCAATCATTCTACTGAAACTGCCTGTTGTTATTTTATGGAATCAATCAAATCAAGCCTTGACACAGGAAAGGTGGTGCAGCAGGTGCTGTATTTTTACACCTACGAAAGGCTTTTGATGCCGTTAATCATCTGGTGTTATTGTCCAAACTAAAACAATATAATTTATCCATCAATACCCTGAGCTGGATTAAACCCTTTATCCGGGCGCTCTCAGTGTGTCCGTGTAAGTGAAGCAGTGTCTCAACTGAGAGAGTGCACTATGGGAGTGCCACAGGGATCTATCTTGGGGCCATTATTGTTCAGTTTATATATAAATGACCTCCCATCCGTGTTTGATGATGTTGATGTCCAGATGTTTGCTGACGACGCCGTTATCTACACGGATGGGAAGGACCATGAACAAGTGGCAACCAAGCGATCCGTGGCAATGGACAACGTTTCTGTATGGTTGAATGATTCCTGTCTGACACTGAATGTGAGTAAAACAACGGCAATGTTTTTCTCAACAAAACCAAACAAAAACCGAACCCCTTAATTACAGCAAAAGGAAAAAAAATGGAAAATGTCAATGAGTTCAGATTCCTTGGCATAATTTTAGACTCGAAACTAAGCTTTAAGAAACACATCACAAAGGTCTGCCATACAATAAAATATAATCTGTTTACATTTAAATCTATAAGAAATTCATTGACAATACAAGGAGCTAAAACGTATTTCAGTGCAATGATATTACCTCACTTACTCTGTGGTGGATCAGGCTGGTCACAAGCAACAAATCCACAATTAAACCTTTAGAATCTCTTTTTAAACAGCACTTAGGATTCTAGAGGAAATCACCACAGTATCATCACTGTCAAATATTAAACAAATATAAAATGCTCAATTTTGAATATATAGTTAAATCAGTCAATCTGAAATTACTATTCAAGATTGTTAATAATGTGGCTCCTCCACTACTAAAAAAGTTTGTCCAATTAACATCTGATCAGAGTCAGAACAACAAGGTCGACAGTCAGAGGCCAATGAACCAAAACAAGAAACAGCATCAGGACAATCGGCATTTTCTTTTGAAACTATCTCTGAATGGAACAAACTTCCAACTGCACTACAATTATGCAAAGACTTAAAACGATTTTGCCTGAGTGTGAAAGAACATTTTCTGGGAAATCAAACATGTCAGCGTTAAAGAAAACAACAACAACTAAATCTGACATCTGAGAAGGGTCGGGGTGGGTATAGACTATAGAGGAACACGTTTTCCTTTTAATAAAATGTACTTTTTAAAAATGTGTATATAAATGTAAATATTGTCTGTAAATATCATGAATTAATGCTCCTGTACATGTCCCTATCAAATAAATAAAGAAACTTTTTAACGCTTTTTTGTTTTTGTCGTCCTCATTTTCTTCTTGTTTTTTGTTGCTGTTTTGAAGAAGCTTTTAGATTTGGAGAATTTGGAGAACAGGAGAAAACATGTTCAGGTGGGAGTTAAGAGGTTAACACATTTATTAAGTCACTGTATATAAATTCCAGATGCTGTTAAGTTTATGACAAATAATCATTATTTTAGATTACAGTGTCTGTGTGAAAAACAAACAATAATAATCAAAATATTTTATTCACGTTCACAAAACTAACTTTGTTTTCAGGATTTGGTCGAGATTTTTCTACAGTTTGTGCGACTCATATTTTTTCACGATTGTAATATATTAAAGATTATTGACTTTGCAGGTTAATTGTTTGTGAACAGCTGCAGGGTCTGTATCATCAGAGTCAGTCTCAGTTTTTTCACACATTTATGATTTTTCGTTTTATGTTTAGATTCATTTCAACAAACACTCACACAACTTTTACGTTTAAGATCATTCAAATATGTGTCATTTCAACTTTACGTTTATTGAGAATAAATAAATCATGAAACCTCCAGATTCCCCTTTTGGCTGAAAGTCCTTTAAAACCAACATCACACCCGGGTTGTTCCTGGTTCGCAGCCGGAGCCTTTGGTCAGCGAGCGCTTGTACCTCGACCACCTTTACGTCCGTGTCTGTCGGCTCGGCTGGTCAGGAACATTTCAAAAGGTTTTTCATGGTGTCCCTCAGGGCTCGTTTCTTGCTCCATCACTATTTATTTTATGTTTACCTTCTGTATAAAAATGCAGTAATTAAAGATTTGCAGTCTTTGTATTGAGCAACAAAACCAAAGTACATTTAACGTGTACTTTATTAAACAGTGATTTTTCAAATGTTTAGAAAGTATTTTGCTCTTTTGTGTTTTTTATTTTTCTCTTTAACTTTTATTAGGCTTGACAAGGACTTATATTTAGGACGGTGCCAACAAGAGAAACAGAGAACTCCTCCAGACAAAGTCAAACTTACAAGAATGTCTTGCATCTTTTGTAGTTCGTGTCATATTGTAGTTTGATTGTTTACTGTGGAGAGCTTTGTGTGTGTTTGTGTATTTGGCTGCTTGAGTGAATGTGTGCGCTGCAGTGGACCAGTGGTGTTTGTGCGGGTGTGTTACTCGTTGTAGGGATTGGTTTGTTTGCTTGTCTTGTGTTTTTTCGTTCCATGCCTTTACTGCTGTATCTGTTACTGTGTTTGTTTGTTTTTGACGACCCTTGAAAACGAGATGGTGCATCTCAAGGGGTCGGACTCAGATTCATTTTATTCTCTTTTTTAAAGCTTTTATGGTTCTTAAATAAGGAGTGATGTTTCAGCAGCGTCGGCTTCAGACTCAGTGAAGTGCGAGCAGCTGCCGCTCAGTTTCACTTCAGTTTAGCTGAGGAGGTTTTTGTACGAGGCTTTTTCACTGTGTGAACACCCACTGACTGTTGATGTAGTGGAGACTCTGACAGTAATAAACAGTATAATCTTCAGGCTGAACTCCACTGATGGTCAGAGTGAAGCTGGACCCAGATCCACTGCCTGAAAAACGACTGGGAACATCTGACACTCGAGTTGTTGCAAAGTAAATGAGAGCTTTAGGAGTTTCTCCATCTCTCTGTTGGTACCAGTGCAAGTAGTGACCGTTTGAATCAGTGTAAACATTCTGACTGACAGAACACGGTATGTTCACGGTGCCCCCCAGGGCGGCGCTCACAGTCTGGGCCTGAGTCACTGTCACTGTCTGTCCTCTGGACTCTGTGATGAAGACGCAGCAGAGGACAGTCCACACGAGGACACACACCAAAGTCATGTTGGAGATGAGGAGCTTCATGAAGGAGCTTCAGAGCAAAGAGTCACCTCTGAGGAATATAAAGAGTCACCTCTGAGGAATATAAAGAGTCACCTCTGAGGAATATAAAGAGTCTGACTGGGCAATGCAGCTGGTCATGCAAAGTGTTAATGGAAATGAGGCTCCACATCTGATCAGCTGCAGGGTCTGTAACATCAGGATCAGAAAGACACTGCATCCATTTAATTTCTTATTTAAAGGTTTTCCCCTGGAGTCCCTCAGGGCTGTGTTCTCGCATTTTCACTGTTTTATACCTAAGGAGTATTTTATTTGATAAAACTCACTTAAAATGGACAGTAAATCTAATGAAAACGAATGTCCTGCAGGAAATGTGTTCAACAAAAGCACAAAAATCATTTTTTCCATTGTACATTTTTCCCATTTGAATTCCCAAAGAATAAATACAAAACTCTTTTAATTCACCTGTTTTGTGTTGAATAAATGGGCTCTTACATAAAGTACCATTTTGTGACTAATTTACATTTTAATTAAATGTTTTATAAACCATATCTGAAAACAAGCTTTGTTTACTCATCCCCGACTCGCTGAATGAATTATCAGTGTGAACAGCTGAATGGTCTCTCCAGTCTCTTAGCACTGGGAGGTTTTTGTACGAGCGCTCTGTGAGTTTGTATCACTGTGGGTCACGTTCGGTGGAGGAACCAGACTGGAGCTCAACTGTAAGTCACTTTTTTATACTTTCTCTGAAAATTACTTCAAAACTTGAATCATATTTTTCTGATTTAACTCCGTTTCATTTTAAAGCCTGACTTTATTTTAATCATTATCCATTTTAAGACGGTCTCTGTGGAAACATCCGTCCGAGCCTCTTGTCGGACTTTTTTACCCAATAATCAAATTCAAGCGTGTATTAAATGACAGCTGTTACTGGAGATGTGACGAGAGGTTTAACATGAGGTTTTAAATAGATCAGGTCCTCATCCACGTCCGTCCTTGGTTTGCCACTGCAGAGACAGAACTTTAGTGTTGAGCTGCTCAGTCAGAGTGTTGTTTTGGCAACAGGAGAATCCAAAACATTAAACAGAACTAACACAAGAAAAACAAACCTTTATCTGTGCAGGAAGTGCTTTAACAACATCCAAAAGACGGCAGTGAATTTAAAAAAGTGGTGAATGTATCAAATAGAAATAAGAAAGTCTCTGTTGTGAATGAAAACCCTCAGTGGTAAATTAATAACAAACAAAACACTACAAAATCAGAAGTTTTTTTCCCCCTGAAATTAAAGCAAAAATATGTCTTAATGTCTTTTAATGTGAGGACGGTTTTATTATATGTTACAAAGTGTTTAATATTAAATCTTCCTTATTCTTTAACTTTATCCCCCATTATAATTGTAACAAAGTGAAAAAGCAAAGAGTGGATGTGACTTTGTCTCATGGGAAACTCTGGGGATTTTTTCTGTTTATTTGCAGCTCTGAAACCTTTCAGTCGTTCCGCTTCACAGAGCTGTTTCTACACCTACGCAGTTTCAAACAACATCGATTTACAAAAAAGAGAAAATAAATCAATTGTGGAAAAAATAAAAATCTTAATAATAATCTTATCTTATTTTTCTTTTTTCTGCTTTTTTTATTTTCCTTTATTTGTAATATTTTCCAAACACTGACAAACATGTGTTGTGTCTCTGTGTCATAAACCCATATGTGTCTCTGATTGGCCCTTGTGCTGTGTCCGCAGTGGGTCGAGTGGCCCCCGCCCTCACAGTGCTGCCCCCCTCCAGGTCGGAGCTGGCCCAGGGGAAGGCCACCCTCATGTGCCTGGCCAACAAGGGCTTCCCGTCAGACTGGAGCGTGTCCTGGAAGGTGTCCGGCGCCGGTGTGAGCGCTGTGGAGCAGAGGAGCCCCGCGCTGCCGCTAAAGGACGGCCACTACAGCTGGAGCGTGGGCCTGACGCTGACCGCACAGCAGTGGAGGGAGGGCGCTGTGGCTGTGAGCTGTGAGGCCAGACAGGGCTCCCAGAGTCCAGTGTCCCACACACTGAGCGCACTGCAGTGTTCCCAGGACTGACACAGCGCCCCCTGCTGTCACTGAGCGCACTGCAGTGTTCCCAGGACTGACACAGCGCCCCCTGCTGTCACTGAGCGCACTGCAGTGTTCCCAGGACTGACACAGCGCCCCCTGCTGTCACTTCTGCTGACATACAGAGCTCTGCATTAACATCTGCTTTAATAAACTCCTCACTGCTTTCTGCTCATGTCTGCTCCTCTTTTATACAAAAATAAATAATTTACATCTTGAAAATCTTGTCATTAATAGATAAAAAATATCAGGAATTTCAACAATGTCTCTGTGTTTTTATTACCACTATAGTTTCATGATTTTATAATATGTTTTATTTTTTCATTAATAAAAAATCATTAAATCATGTTTATATTTTATGAATGAATCACAAACAGAATCCTGGAGTCAGTGACATTTACAGTTTCAATGTTAATCCAAAACTAATTTAGCTTTAATTGTATGTTATTTATTAAGTCACTTTATATAAATTCCAGATGCTGATGTTAAGTTAATGAAAAATGTATAATTATTTTCGATTACAGTGTCTGTATGAAAAACAAATAATAATCAAAAGAGTTTTATTCACGTTCTCAAAATTAACTTTGTTTTAAAAAATTTGGTCTAGATTTTTCTACAGGTTTTTTTCACAACTGTAGTTTTTAAATTAAAGATTATATTAAATTATATTGACTTATTCCTTTACTTTTTGTGAATGAATTGTTTGTGAACAGCTGCAGGGTCTGTATCATCAACGTCAGTCTCTTAATTTATGTCACACATTTATTGATTGTGATTATTTTTCATTTTTTGTAATTATGTTCTTTATATTTAGATTAAGCTCATTTAAAAAAACACTCAAACATCTTTTCAGTTTGCGAACAGTAGCTTTCAGCTCTCCTCCCCTCCCTCTAAAGACAGGAGTACCACAAGCTTCCAGCCTTGGTCCACTGCTCTTTTCTCTCTCCATCAATGACCTTCCCTCCGTTTGTTCCAGTGTCTCCATTCAAATGTAGCCGACGACACAGTTATTTACTCACATGGCAAAAACCCAACTCAAGTGTCAGATAAACTGTCCCAGTGTTTGGCCCATGTTACAAAATGGTTCCATCCGTCCTGCTTAAAACTCAATATCAATGAAACAGTCTCAATGTTCTTCCCAAGGTCCAACATCAAAAATACAACAGCAGAAATATATACGGCAGCTGAAGTGGTGTCAGAAAACAGACGCCTTGGAATTACAACAGACTCAAACCGAACATTTAAAACCCAAGTTAACAAAGTCTGCAATAAAGTCAAGTTCAATATCTCCAACTTCCGGTTCCTCAGGTCAAAACTCTGTCTGAAAGCAGCAAAAACGTTCATGATGTTCCATGGTCCTTTTACACATAACCTACTGTTTAACAACTTGGTCTCAAGCAAACAGAACATCACTAAAACCCTTAGAGTCACTTTACAAACGGACAGGACAAATTCTGGACAAAAAAAAACAATCAGCAATCATCACTACAACATCCTTCAACAGCACAAACTTTGAAGCTGGGAAAATCTGATTAAGTATCACACATAAAATAATCCACAACCAATCATCTCCTCCACTCAGTTTGTCAGCATCAGAAGCCCCACATCTTCACAGCGGGTGACCAGAGTGTTAGGGTGACCAGAGTGTTAGGGTGACCAGAGTGTTAGGGTGACCAGAGTGTTAGGGTGACCAGAGTGTTAGGGTGACCAGAGTGTTAGGGTGACCAGAGAGGCAGCTCCAGGAGAAGGTATTGTCCCGTTTAGGAAAAGTGCCTTTTCTGTAACTGCGGCCAAAGACTGAACTCCATCCCAGCAAACATCAGAGAGCTGTCCACATACTGACTGTTTAAAACACATCTGAAGAACTGGCTCGTTACTGTCATGCAGCCGTTAAGCCCTGTCTGTACATGTATCACGTGACTCTTTTATTGTTTGCACTGTTTTGTATTTGTGTTTACCTGTATAGTGCAGTGACTGTGTCCTACGTTGTATTGTATTGCACTGACATTTAATTTTTTTATTGTTTTAGGAAGAATGTTTATATCTGTCCAGGGACCACAGATGAAAAATAGCCTTTTGGTTCATTTCCGATGCATTTACAGAAATGTTAAATAATGTACAGTGTCCCAGTCAAAAGAATAATTAACGCAGTGTCTGCGTACATTGGTGTATGAATGAGAGTGTGAATGGGTGAGTGGATCCTTGCTGTAAAGCGCTTTGAGTGCCTAATGTAGGTGGAAAAGCGCTATATAAGTTGAGACCATTTACCATACTAAGTTAAAAATCATGCTGCTTTTAATAAATGTGTCATTTCATCGTCAACTCTACATTTATTAAAAAAATATATATATTATTTTAAAACATCTTTTAATTCATTCACGAGCTGAAGTGGTAACTGTCAAAAACATTCATGAAGTCTGTCTGTAAACTGTGCGTTCACTGGAGCGAGTCAGTTTCAGTTCAGTCTGAGGAGGTTTTTGTACGAGTCTTTTTCACTGTGTTGAACCAATCATAACGGGAATTATCAATGTCAGCTTTACAAAAATAAACAGCAAGATCTTCAAGCTGAACTCCACTGATGGTCAGAGTGAAGCTGGAGCCAGATCCACTGCCTGAAAAACGACTGGGAACATCTGACACTCGATTTGTTGCTTGGCGTATAAGAATTTTGGGAGCTTCTCCATCTCTCTGTTGGTACCAGAATAAGAGGTTATTACTCCACACATTGACACTGGTGGAACACTGTATGTTCACGGTGTCCCCCAGGGCGGCGCTCACAGTCTGGGCCTGAGTCACTGTCACTGTCTGTCCTCTGGACTCTGTGATGAAGACGCAGCAGAGGACAGTCCACACGAGGACACACACCAAAGTCATGTTGGAGATGAGGAGCTTCATGAAGGAGCTTCAGAGCAAAGAGTCACCTCTGAGGAATATAAAGAGTCACCTCTGAGGAATATAAAGAGTCTCACTGGATCATGCAGTTGCTTATGCAAAGAGTGAGACTCTGCAGATACATGGTTTGGTGTGAGCAGCTGCAGGGTCGCCTCTCAGAACTGGACCATGCAGCCGCTCATGTGGAAAGTGTGAGGAGTCTCTTGGGAGCTGCGTTCAGGAACCGCCCTGATCGTCAAGAGAAATTGTGCAGCTGCTGATGCCCATTTACCATTGGAATTATCGCTCGCTGTTTTCGGTTTTGTGGCTATTTTGACAGTTTTTCAAGAAGCTTTTAGATTTAGGTAAAGCCAAAGTGGAGAAAATGTTCTCAGTTCAGGTGGGGGTTAAGAGGTTAAAGTACTGTTTTGGTGACTCGGCCCATCTCTGAAGAATTGGTTAAACTGTGACGACCCTCTCGCTGTTGTGCCTCTAATTGTCCACACGGGGGCGACATCGGCCTCTTTTTAGTTCATGTTCATGACCACACATGAAGCACATGTTTACAATAGGCAGGAACCATTTTCATATTTAAAATCTATAATATTAAAGCATTAATACAACTCATTCATACCACGTGATTTAGCCTCAAGGCTGCAGGGAAAAAGGTCCCGGGTTCGATTCCCACCTGGACGGGGCCTTTCTGTGGAGTTTGCATGTTCTCCCTGTGTCTGTGTAGGTTTCCTCCGGTTTCCCCTGCCACTAAAAACATGTACAATAAGTGAATCTTCCAGGTGTTTATGACCATCAGCCTGGCCTTAAATCCTCCTCTGATTCTGACTTGTATTAATAGATTATGATTTATTTATTTTGTAGAACATTTGCAAACACACATACAGGAACCACTGACCTACTGAGGACACAAATATAAAACACTGATTCTGAAGGTCACTCATTTATTTATCAGCATTTTATTTTAAAAACCTCACTTTACTTTAATCATTTGAAGTCTCCGCTGTTAAGTCTTTCCAAGTGTCTTAAACCAAAGAATGTTTCCTGAATTAAGTCTCAAATTGAAGCTACTGAGAAACCGTTATTCGTGCACAAAGGGGAAAGTGTTTTTGCAACAGCCACGAATCAACGGCACATATAGAGTTAAAAGTGGCAAAAGTATAAAATTCGAGGTCCACATTGTGAATGAGAATTGATTAAATCTGAGGGAAAATAGAAAATCTTAACATAAAAACTGTAATATTCTAAGTAATAGTTTTCCAGACTTCAGCCCAGTCTCTTTGGTTCGTTTCCAGTTTGTGTTGAGTTGATTTAAAAAGTGTTTGATTTCAAAGCCCTCATGTCCTCGTCTGAACTCCTGAATGTTTGTGACTCAGAGCGTTGAGGTGGTTAAATCAGCTCCTGCTGGACGTCCCCAGAGTCAGGACTAAACACTGGGGAGACTGGCCCAGACTCTGGAATAATGGATATCCAGACATAAACCGTCCCTGACTTTGTCCTTTTTAAACCCAGGCTCATTTATTCAGACTGGCTTTAACATTCAGGAACACGGACACGCTTTGCTTCACGGCTTCATCCAAGTCTTTTCAATGTTTTACCCTCATTTCAATTGTTTTATTATCATTTTATACTTTGGTCTTTGAGGGATTTAAAGGAGTTCATAACGAGTCGTTAAAAAAGTTTAGTCTGAAAAATCCACTAATGTAGAACAAGACATATTTAATCAATGCATAAATTGTGTTTTACTGTTGTTTATTTTCAGTTTTATTTTTCATTTGAAGCATTGGAAGTTATTTTATTAATAATAGTTATAATTATGATTTATTTGAATAATTTTGTGTGTGAAGAGTTTTACTTTTATTGTAATAAATATTATGAGTAGATTGTTGGAGTTTTATGGTCGTACGTGTCATAAAGTCTGTGAGTTCAGTGAAGCGAGTCAGTTTCAGTTCAGTCTGAGGAGGTTTTTGTACGAGGCTTTTTCACTGTGTGAACCCGCTGTAACCCTGCTGACAATAATAAACTCCTGCATCTTCAGCCTCAAATCCACTGATGGTCAAAGAATAATCAGATCCAGAACCACTTCCACTGAAACGACTGGAGACTCCAGACTGACGAGTTGTAGCAGCATAGATCAATAGCTTTGGAGACTCTGAGCCTTTCTGAAGATACCAGGCAAGAAACTTATTAACACTTGTACTGGTGTGACATCTGACAGAGGTCGAGGCTCCTCTCTCCACAGCTGCAGCTGCAGGAGTCTGAGTCAGGAGGATTTCTGCTCCTGAAGAAGCTGAAAAACACAAGAAGAGTTATTGAGACAGACCCCGCAGGTGCCCAGAGGAGCAGTGTGTGACCCAGAGATGTCCTCACCCCGACCCAGGAGCCCCAGGGCCAGCAGGAACAGCTGCAGGGACATCAGGCTCATTGTGTTGTTGGTGTGGGAGTGTCTCTGAAGGAGCAGCACTGGGCTCTTAACGGCTGGACCAACAAACATATGCAAACACACATACAGGAACCACTGACCTACTGAGGACACATATGCAAACACACATACAGGAACCACTGACCTACTGAGGACACATATGCAAACACACTTACAGGAACCACTGACCTACTGAGGACACATATGCAAACACACTTACAGGAACCACTGACCTACTGAGGACACATATGCAAACACACATACAGGAACCACTGACCCACTGAGGACACATATGCAAACACACACACAGGAACCACTGACCCACTGAGGACTGAGGATTAGGTCCAAACCTCCAGATTCACCTTTTGGCTGAAAGTCCTTCAAAACCAACATCACACGCAGGTTTTTCTGCTCTCAGCAGCGTGGCAATAGCTCCTAACAAGCTCCTTGTGATGTTTTATGTATACTCTTTATTAAAACAGCTGCACAGTGAAGGGGAGCAGGTGGAGATTTTGTCAAAGATCTCTGAAGTGAAGCTACTGGAAAGTGCAAGATATAGAAGATGTGTTTGAGATTATTGCCAAATACCTGCAAAAAACAGAATATCCGCTCTTTAAGACTGTTCATCATGGGTTCCCTCAGGGCTCGGTTTTTGCTTCATCACTATTTAATTTGTTTCCCTATTCATGAATAAATATTTACAGTATTGAGCAACAAAACAAAGCTCAAATACAAAAATCCAAAGTACATTAAATGTGTGCATTATTCTAATAAAACACACAAAAGAAGCAAAAGACACAGAATACACTTTTCCCACTTTTTTGTGATGTTTAGGTGGAATTGCAGATCTAAGCCGACCATTTCAGAAAGTCTTGGACCCTGAACTAAACACGGTGTATTTGCCAAAAGCCCGAGGGCGCAGTGAGCTCGGCCCAAGTGCACTTTTTATTATTACTGCAGCTCTAACACATTTATTAGCACTGCTTGTGTTTCTCTCCCATAAGGAATCATAATATTCATGTTTCATAACTAAATTTGAACTCTTCATATTGTATCTACAGACATGAAAGGTTTTATATTCTACACTTGCTCACACATCAAGCTCAAACATAAATATAGCATTTTACGTTAAGGTTTTGGAGTTTGGAGCGATAGTGTCGGGATTTTTCCAATGTGATAAATATTGAGTATTGTTTTTTACTATTTTGTTTTAATTGTTTCCTTTCACTGTTATTTAAATACAGATGCCAGTGTTTGATTTGGATTCATTTTATTCTTTTTTTTAAGGCTTTAATGGACTTAAGTCTGTCTTAAATACTGCAGTGATGTCTCAGCAGCGTCGGCTTCAGACTCAGTGAAGTGCGAGCAGCTGCTGCTCAGTTTCACTTCAGTCTGAGGAGGTTTTTGAACGAGGCTTTTTCACTGTGTGAACATATGCTGACTGTTGATGTAGTGATAACTCTGACAGTAATAAACAGTAGAGTCTTCAGGCTGAACTCCACTGATGGTCAGAGTGAAGCTGGACCCAGATCCACTGCCTGAAAAACGACTGGGAACATCTGACACTCGAGTTGTTGCCCTGTAAAAAAGACCTTTAGGAGTTTCTCTATCTCTCTGTTGGTACCAGTGCAAGTAATGACCGTTTGAATTCACGTGCACATTCTGACTGACAGAACACTGTATGTTCACGGTGGCCCCCAGGGCGGCGCTCACAGTCTGGGCCTGACTCAGAGTCACTGTCTGTCCTCTGGACTCTGTGATGAAGACGCAGCAGAGGACAGTCCACACGAGGACACACACCAAAGTCATGTTGGAGATGAGGAGCTTCATGAAGGAGCTTCAGAGCAAAGAGTCACCTCTGAGGAATATAAAGAGTCACCTCTGAGGAATATAAAGAGTCACCTCTGAGGAATATAAAGAGTCACCTCTGAGGAATATAAAGAGTCACCTCTGAGGAATATAAAGAGTCACCTCTGAGGAATATAAAGAGTCACCTCTGAGGAATATAAAGAGTCCCACTGGACCATGCAGCTGGTCATGCAAAGTGTCTATGAAAATGAGGCTCCACATCTGAGCAGCTGCATGGTCTGTAACATCAGGATCAGTAAAAGACACTGTCTCCATTTTAGGTCTAGTTTAAAGGTTTCCCATAGAGTCCCTCAGGGCTGTGCTCTTGCTTCTTCAATGTTTATTGTTTTAAGACTATTTTTAGTTTGCAATAATAACTTCAAAATGACAATATATCCACTAAAAATGATCGTCGCTGCATTAAATGTGTTGAACAAAAGAATATGTAGTTTATTTTTCCCATTTTAATCCCCAATGAATAAATACTATACTAGTTATTTACAGAGAATTATTTCATTCCTTTATTTGAGTTCCTTGTGGAGGGTTTATATGTTGCATAATCCATGTCTAAAAGCAAGCTTTGTTTACACATCCCTGACTCGCTGAATGTTTTTACTAGTGTGAACAGCTGAATGGTCTCTCCAGTCTCTTAGCGCTGGGAGGTTTTTGTACGAGCGCTCTGTGAGTTTGTATCACTGTAGTGGACGTTCGGTGGAGGAACCAGACTGGAGCTCAACTGTAAGTCACTTCTTTTTCTTATTCATGAGAAAAATATGTTTAAACTTCATTAATGTCTTTTTCTAATTCATCTCATTTGCAAAGTTTGAGTGTCTTTTATTAATTATAGAATGTAAACGTACCGTTATCCGTGTCTGTGCGTTTCTATCGTCCACAAACAAGTTTAAGTTAAACAGATCTTTGACTCGGTGAAGATTTGCAGCAGTAAATGGAGACGGTAAAGACGGAGTCGCAAATATAGACTTAAAAATATTCATACAAATATAAATGTATTACTCAGTTTTTTTATATGAAATATTATGAAAATGTTTCATCTTAATTTTGTGTCAAATCTATTTTGGCTGATTTTGATTTATCTACTTTTCATTTTAAAGTGAGTTTATATAAAATAGTCTGTAGTTAAATCCGTCTTTGGCTCTTGTTGTTCCTGACGTTTGTTTGATCTAAAACAGAGACACGAGAGAAATTAAATATTTGTCCCACAGAGAAAATCCGTTTTTGCAAAAGCAAAATAAATCTAGAAAATTGTGAAAAACCAACAAAATGATGAAATTTCAAACAAATAAAATCTGAAATGTAAAAGTTTTGTTCTACATCTTTTCAAACTGAACTAAGTTAAAGGTTTTACATAAAATATTTCCCTTATTTTTGTTTCTTCCAAAATGAATAAACTTAAACTTTCATCAGTTTCATTAGTTTTATCTTTTATCTGTAAAGCGTTTTCTCTCAGATTAGTTTAAAAATATAAAAGTGAAGTGACTCTGTCTCAGGGGAAACTCTGGGGACGTTTGTCTTTAGCTCTGAAACCTTTCAGTGGTTCAGCTTCAGTGGAGTCTGTGGCAGCCTTTTTTTCAAACCACATTCATTACAAAAGAGAGAAACATCATTTCATCTTTGTCCAAACTCCTGATTCTTTGTTTCTTTGTTTGTGCCGCTTTTCTTGAGTCAAAAGGATCTTTGTGGTGACTCTGTGTCTCTGTGTCATAAACCCATATGTGTCTCTGATTGGCCCTTGTGCTGTGTCCGCAGTGGGTCGAGTGGCCCCCGCCCTCACAGTGCTGCCCCCCTCCAGGTCGGAGCTGGCCCAGGGGAAGGCCACCCTCATGTGCCTGGCCAACAAGGGCTTCCCGTCAGACTGGAGCGTGTCCTGGAAGGTGTCCGGTATAGAGGGCGCTGTGGAGCAGAGGAGCCCCGCCCTGAAGCGACCGGACGGCCTCTACAGCTGGAGCGTGGGCCTGACGCTGACCGCCCAGCAGTGGAGGGAGGGCGCTGTGGCTGTGAGCTGTGAGGCCAGACAGGGCTCCCAGAGTCCAGTGTCCCACACACTGAGCGCACTGCAGTGTTCCCAGGACTGACACAGCGCCCCCTGCTGTCACTGAGCGCACTGCAGTGTTCCCAGGACTGACACAGCGCCCCCTGCTGTCACTTCTGCTGAGATACAGAGCTCTGCATTAACATCTGCTTTAATAAACTCCTCACTGCTTTCTGCTCATGTCTGCTCCTCTTTTATATGAAAATAAATAATTTACATCTTGAAAATCTTCTCATTAATAAATAAAAAATATCAGAAATTGCAACAATGTCTCTGTTTTTTTAAAACATGTTTACATCATAGGTTTTTACATTTTATATATTTCACATAATAAATGAAAGAACTCACACACAGAATCCTGGAGTCAGTGGCATTTACAGTTTCAATGTTAATCCAACACTAATTTAGCTTTAATTGTATCTTATTTATTAAGTTATTAAGTTTATGGAAAATAATCATTGTTTTAGATGACAGTGTTTGTTTGAATAACAAATCATAATTAAAGCCACAAACCCCCCCTCGGCCTCACACCCAACCGGGCCTCACTCTTGTCCCGGCAGTAAAAGAGAAAGCATTAGAAAAGTTACACGTGTGTGTTTGAACTCTTTCACCTGAGACCACGATCACTGAGCAATAATTCTATACAAATATGGGCTTGCCGAGTCCAAAAAAAGAATAAAGACTTGTGGTTGAAATCGATCCAGCGATTTTAGATTTATTGTAAAAAACTCATTTATTTGCAGAAAACAGAAAATGGAATTACAGTTTAAGCAGTATTTTTTGAATTATTTTGTAATTATAATTAGGGCAAATTCCCTGGGGCCCCAAAGATTTGAGAGAGTGCTCCAGCCCTGCAGAACACTCGATAGATGAAGCAATTTTCTGGTGAGACCCATATAGTACAAGGAACACACAGAGAGATGGACAGGAAACAGCCAAACTGAACTTCGTGTGATTGTACAGTTAAAAAAAACTGAATTTGGAGCCAAAAACGTTCAAATTAAAGCTTCTTTCTGGGAGAGAGGGGTAGTATATGTACGAGTCTAAAACTGTGGCTTTTGTGAATAAAATGGGAAAGTGGGAAAATTGACGAATTTCAGGAGAAACTGACAGAGGGCAACATGCTGCCAGAATAAGAACTCTGTGTATTTTCACAGAGGATGGGCGGGCCACTTAACAAGCCACTTAACAAGCCACTTAAAGGAATAGGCCACCGTTTTTACATACTAAGATATGTTCTTACCTCACTTTAGACGTGTTAATATATCCCCGTCTGGTCTTTGTCCGTGCGCTCTGCCAGGCAAACGGAGCACATACGCAGCCTCTCCCACATGTCATATAGCTCCAAAAAAGCTCACGATAGAAGCTACCAAGCTCTTCCACGTGTTCCCTATTTAAATAAAGTTACGTGAAGTGTTTTCATGCGAAGTATATTTACCCAGAAATGTAGCATGTCGATTTTATAAGCAGATAAAAAGGGGGACTATATTGTGAGGCGTAATGATACGAGGAGTAAAACGTCCGCGCAGTAACTCCTAAAGGTTATTGACGGAAGTGAGCGGGGGAAGTCTTTAGGAGTTACTACGCGGACGCTGTGCTCCTCGTATCATTACGCCTCACAATATAGTCCCCCTTTTTATTTGCTTATAAAATCGACATGCTACATTTCTGGGTAAATATACTTCGCATGAAAACACTTCACGTAACTTTATTTAAATAGGGAACACGTGGAAGAGCTTGGTAGCTTCTATCGTGAGCTTTTTCGGAGCTATGTGACATGTGGGAGAGGCTGCGTATGTGCTCCGTTTGCGTGACAGAGCGCACGGACAAAGACCAGACGGGGATATATTAACTCGACTAAAGTGAGCTAAGAACATATCTTAGTATGTAAAAACGGTGGCCTATTCCTTTAACAAGCCACTTAACAAGCCACTTAACAAGCCACTTAAAAAGCCAATTGAAAGTCAAAATGGCTGACATCCTGTGCGTCCAAACTGCAATTTTCAAGGTATAGCTAGGGGGCGCTGAAAAACCAGGGACGAGTTTGTGAAAACATAAGATGAGTCCAGACGGTTTCCATACACACACATACAGGAACCACTGACCCACTGAGGACACATATGCAAACACACATACAGGAACCACTGACCTAGTGAGGACACATGTTCAAACACAGGAGGGCTGGGGATCCATTCAGATTCACCAAATCGATTAGATTCATGATTCAAATTGATTGATTTTAGATGCAGTTAAGGAAATCACGCAGAACCAACTTTACTCGGATATGGAAGACATTCGCAGAAGAACTAGTGCTGTAAAAAGTGGAAAACTGGGAAAATTTGTAAAAAATATGAATATGTACATTAAGAATTTAATCCCTCTTTGTTGCCATGGTGATGACACACTGGCTCAGCCAATCAGGCCTTTGACAGAAAACAACATGGCTGCCCCAGAGTGAAGCTGTCCATGGCAAGATTTCTGGAAACAAACCACGAAATCTAAAACATGTGGGACAAGGAAACATGTGCAAAAGGGGGAGTTTTTTTTTTTTTTTTTTACTGTTTACTGTGTTTCTTTTTTAGTGTTTTTTTTGTCATACTGTCACTTTGCTTCCCAGAGGGTCAGAGTGACGAGCTCAAAATAAAGAGCAGAACGTGTACATCTCATTTTGTTCTGAAGTCGTGATCGATTGAAATAAACATAGAGTCAAACTCCACTCAGATCGACTGGAGTTTCCTCTGTGTGAGGATCAGAGACGCACTTACAGCCACAGCAGCACTTTCTATTTTAGCTTCACTTTAAAATCCTTTGTGTGGAGTCCCTCAGGGCTCACTTTTTGCTCCATCACTGTTTTGTTTCATATGTTTATTTATGTCTTTCAAATAAAATGCAGAATAAATATTAACAGAGTTGGTTTTAAACAATAAAAAAAGTTAAAATAAAGAAATTCAAAGAACAGTCGACATCTGTCATATATGATCCATCCAGTTTCTTCCACTTGTCCGTTGCCGGGTCGTGGGGGCAGTTGTTGGAGCTGCCCAAATCCCACTGCACCAGCCCCTTAGCTCCTCCTGCAGGTGGTGGGTCCACTGAAGGACGGCCATGGTTCAAACCGGGCCTGTTGGTCTCTTATAAGGGGCTTCTGAACCGCTCTTTGTTTGACCCGTCACCAAGGACCTGTTTGCCCAGGGAGACCCTACAGGGGCATGAAGCCCCGACAACAGAGCTCCAGGATCATTCAGGTGCTCAAACCCCTCCCCCACGTCAAGGTAGCGGTTCCAGGAGGGGTGTCATATATGAATAAAACACAATTTTGTCACATATATTTAAGTTGAATCTAACAAATAGTTTGAGTAAGAATCCGCTTTACAGATGATCACCTTGAGGAAACACATTCATCATAAATAAAGATCATTTCTATCGTTCCTGTTTAATAATGTTGTGTTTGTGGCTGTTGTCGTGACTGAGGATAAACCGCTGGACATGTCTGAACATCTGGAGTGTGGAGACGTCCCTGAGGAGAGTTATTCTGGACAGAGTGGACGTTGAGACACTTTCAGAAAGTCTACAAGCCTCAACCAAACACTGAGCGCAGCACAGTGATCGTCTCTGAGGCCAATGTGCACTTTTTATTCTCCTGCAGCTCCGTCACACGTTTATCAGCACCATTTACCTCAACTCACTTTGATTAAGACTTTACATGGACCGTAATGTTCACGCTTCATATTTGAATCTAATCTCTTCATATCGTTGGAATCTACAAACACCTCAACATCAGCTCAAAACTAAATATAGAACTTTGTAAATAAAGAACAAAGAGTTTAAGCTTTTATTTACTTTAACAAATATTGATGTTTCTGATGTACCAAATGTGAAGGAAATTTATTTTTATTTTGCTCTTATTAAACTTGACAAAGACAGATCTTCAGGAAAAGAGAGAAAAGGAACTACTCCAGACTTTGTGATTTTATGTTAAAAACATCTAAATTTGAGTTTACAATGTCTTGTTTGTCCTTTAGTTCCTTTACTCAGTGGAATCTATTGATTGGTCATTTTAACACAATCTGGGCCTTTCAGTCGTCCAGTTTGTTCAAACACAGATGCCATTGTTGTAGTTTAGTTTATGTATTTATTTTTCTTTAAAGTTATTATATCTTTAAGTCTGTCTTAAATACTGCAGTGAAGTTTCAGCAGCGTCGGCTTCAGACTCAGTGAAGTGCGAGCAGCTGCCGCTCAGTTTCACTTCAATCTGAGGAGGTTTTTGTACGAGGCTTTTTCACTGTGTGAACACATTCTGACTGTTGATGTAGTGCTCACTCTGACAGTAATAAACAGTAAAATCTTCAGACTGAACTCCACTGATGGTCAGAGTGAAGCTGGACCCAGATCCACTGCCAGAAAAACGACTTAGGGCATCAGGTGTTCGGTTTGAGATGCGATAAATGAGAGCTTTGGGGGTTTCTCCATCTCTCTGTTGGTACCAGTTTAAGATGTAACCTTGCCTAAATTTGTACAGATCTTGACTGAGAGAACACTGTATGTTCACGGTGGCCCCCAGGGCGACGCTCACAGTCTGGGCCTGACTCACTGTCACTGTCTGTCCTCTGGACTCTGTGATGAAGACGCAGCAGAGGACAGTCCACACGAGGACACACACCAAAGTCATGTTGGAGATGAGGAGCTTCATGAAGGAGCTTCAGAGCAAAGAGTCACCTCTGAGGAATATAAAGAGTCACCTCTGAGGAATATAAAGAGTCACCTCTGAGGAATATAAAGAGTCCCACTGGACCATGCAGCTACTCATGCAAAGTGTCTATGGAAATGAGGCTCCACATCTGGGCAGCTGCAGGGTCTGTAACATCAGGATCAGAAAGACACTGCATCAATTTCATTTATTTAAATGTTTTCCCCTGGAGTCCCTCAGGGCTGTGTTCTTGCTTCTTCACTGTTTTATATCTAAGGAGTATTTTATTTTATAAAACTCACTTAAAATTGACAGTTTATCTAATAAAAACGATTGTCCTGCAGGAAATGTGTTCAACAAAAGCATAAAAATATTTTTTAATTAAATGTAAATTTTTCCCATTTGAATTCCCAAAGAATAAATACAAAACTCTGTTAATTCACCTGTTTTGTGTTGAATAAATGGGCTCTTACATAAAGTACCATTTTGTGACTTATTTACATTTTAATTAAATGTTTTATGAACCATATCTGAAAACAAGCTTTGTTTACTCATCCCCGACTCGCTGAATGAATTATCAGTGTGAACAGCTGAATGGTCTCTCCAGTCTCTTAGCGCTGGGAGGTTTTTGTACGAGCGCTCTGTGAGTTTGTATCACTGTGGGTCACGTTCGGTGGAGGAACCAGACTGGAGCTCAACTGTAAGTCACTTTTTTATACTTTCTCTGAAAATTACTTCAAAACCTGAATCATATTTTTCTGATTTAACTCCGTTTCATTTTAAAGCCTGACTTTATTTTAATCATTATCCATTTTAAGACGGTCTCTGTGGAAACATCCGTCCGAGCCTCTTGTCGGACTTTTTTACCCAATAATCAAATACAAGCGTGTATTAAAGTACAGCTGTTACTGGAGATGTGACGAGAGGTTTAACATGAGGTTTTAAATAGAACAGGTCCTCATCCACGTCCGTCCTTGGTTTGCCACTGCAGAGACAGAACTTTAGTGTTGAGCTGCTCAGTCAGAGTGTTGTTTTGGCAACAGGAGAATCCAAAACGTTAAACAGAACTAACACGAGAAAAACAAACCTTTATCTGTGCAGGAAGTGCTTTTACAACATCCAAAAGACGGCAGTGAGTTTAAAAAAGTGGTGAATGTATCAAATAGAAATAAGAAAGTCTCTGTTGTGAATGAAAACCCTCAGTGGTAAATTAATAACAAACAAAACACTACAAAATCAGAAGTTTTTTTCCCCCTGAAATTAAAGCAAAAATATGTCTTAATGTCTTTTAATGTGAGGACGGTTTTATTATATGTTACAAAGTGTTTAATATTAAATCTTCCTTATTCTTTAACTTTATCCCCCATTATAATTGTAACAAAGTGAAAAAGCAAAGAGTGGATGTGACTTTGTCTCATGGGAAACTCTGGGGATTTTTCTGTTTATTTGCAGCACTGAAACCTTTCAGTCGTTCCGCTTCACAGAGCTGTTTCTACACCTGCGCAGTTTCAAACAACATCTACAAAAAAGGGAAAATAAATATATTGTGGAAAAAATAAAAATCTTAATAATAATCTTATCTTATTTTTCTTTTTTCTGCTTTTTTTTATTTTCCTTTATTTGTAATATTTTCCAAACACTGACAAACATGTGTTGTGTCTGTGAGTGTCATAAACCCATATGTGTCTCTGATTGGCCCTTGTGCTGTGTCCGCAGTGGGTCGAGTGGCCCCCGCCCTCACAGTGCTGCCCCCCTCCAGGTCGGAGCTGGCCCAGGGGAAGGCCACCCTCATGTGCCTGGCCAACAAGGGCTTCCCGTCAGACTGGAGCGTGTCCTGGAAGGTGTCCGGCGCCGGTGTGAGCGCTGTGGAGCAGAGGAGCCCCGCGCTGCCGCTAAAGGACGGCCACTACAGCTGGAGCGTGGGCCTGACGCTGACCGCACAGCAGTGGAGGGAGGGCGCTGTGGCTGTGAGCTGTGAGGCCAGACAGGGCTCCCAGAGTCCAGTGTCCCACACACTGAGCGCACTGCAGTGTTCCCAGGACTGACACAGCGCCCCCTGCTGTCACTGAGCGCACTGCAGTGTTCCCAGGACTGACACAGCGCCCCCTGCTGTCACTGAGCGCACTGCAGTGTTCCCAGGACTGACACAGCGCCCCCTGCTATCACTGAGCGCACTGCAGTGTTCCCAGGACTGACACAGCGCCCCCTGCTGTCACTGAGCGCACTGCAGTGTTCCCAGGACTGACACAGCGCCCCCTGCTGTCACTGAGCGCACTGCAGTGTTCCCAGGACTGACACAGCGCCCCCTGCTGTCACTGAGCGCACTGCAGTGTTCCCAGGACTGACACAGCGCCCCCTGCTGTCACTTCTGCTGACATACAGAGCTCTGCATTAACATCTGCTTTAATAAACTCCTCACTGCTTTCTGCTCATGTCTTCTCCTCTTTTATATAAAAATAAATAATTTACATCTTGAAAATCTTCTCATTAATAAATAAAAAATATCAGAAATTGCCACAATGTCTCTGTTTTTTTAATACATGTTTACATCATAGGTTTCCATTTTATATATTTCACATATTATATGAAAGAACTCACACACAGAATCCTGGAGTCAGTGGCATTTACAGTTTCAATGTTAATCCAACACTAATTTAGCTTTAATTGTATCTTATTTATTAAGTTATTAAGTTTATGGAAAATAATCATTGTTTTAGATGACAGTGTTTGTTTGAATAACAAATAATAATTAAAGCCACAAACCCCCCTCGGCCTCACACCCAACCGGGCCTCACTCTTGCCCCGGCAGGAAAAGAGAAAGCATTAGAAAAGTGTCAAAGCCATATTTGAACAAGCAAACTCCTACACCGAAGACCAGAACACTATCACTGAGCTGTGACTCTATACTGATGTGGGCCTGATGTGGGCTTGATGTGGGCCTGATGTGGGCCTGATGTGGGCCTAATGTGGGCCTGATGTGGGCCTGGAGGAGAGAGGTCATTTCAGGTCATTTTTCCAACACAAGCACAGCAATAACAGCCGTACTGAGAAATATCTTACAATGTGTGCACGTAAAAGGAGAAAAGCATTAGAAAAGTGTCAAGTGTGTGTTTGAACGAGCTTCCTCTTTCACCTGAGACCACGATCACTGAGCAATAACTCTATACAAATATGGGCTTGTCGAGTCCCAAAAAAAATAAGAGTTGTGGTTGGAATCGATCCAGCGGTTTCCAGGATGGGAACCCAGCGCTCTACCATTGGAGCTACACAGCACAACTGAAAGATTTTAGATTTATTGTAAAAAACTCATTTATTTGCAGAAAACAGGAAACAGAAAATGGAATTACAGTTTAAGCAATATTTATTGAATCATTGTTGAACCACTGACCCACTGAGGACACATATGCAAACACACATAGTCTCTGGTGTTAAGTCTTTCCAAGTGTCTTAAACACTTTTTTCTTGAATTACGTCTCAAATTGAAGCTACTGAGAAACCCTCATTTCAATTGTTTTATTATCATTTTATACTTTGGTCTTTGAGGGATTTAAAGGAGTTCATAACGAGTCGTTAAAAAAGTTTAGTCTGAAAAATCCACTAATGTAGAACAAGACATATTTAATCAATGCATAACTTGTGTCTTACTGTGGTTTATTTATTATTTTATGTTTAAATGTCACAACTACTAAACAGTCCTTAACAGACTTAATTTTTACAAATAAACCATGTCGGATAACAAAGACATACAACTTTATTACTGGTATGTCAGATCACAACTTCACATTAATAGTTCGAAAACTACCAACAATTCACTTGAAAGATCAATATAGCATGGGAAAAAATAAAATGGTATCATTTTTGCCACACAGAAACATACCAATGTTTGAAAATGAACTTAAAGAAATATATTGGATCGATATGACTTCAGACAAAAAATGTGAAGGTATCTGCAAAAATGTGATAGAAAAAACTAAATCCTTGATAGAATCTTATTCAAAAACAATACCCCTGAAAAAGAGATCAAAACACAAATTGCCATGGTTTAATAACTCAATCTGGCTCCAGATGAAAAAGAGAGATCTTGCTCTAAAAACATTTTTGAAGTCAGGTCTCACCACCGATCGGTTTGTATATAAAAATTGCAGAAATAAGGTCACATCACTACTCAGAGCAGCAAGAGCAAATTTCTTTTTGGATAGAATAAAAGAGGCAAAGGGAAATAATAAAAGCTTGTGGAAAAATATTGATAATCTTTCAAGAAAAACAAAGTCAGCAAATCAGATTATACTTTTAAAAATAAACGGAGAAGAACAACACAACAATTTGGTTGTGGCAGAAAGTTTTAATAATTATTTTTTAAATTCTGTTTTAGAATTAAGTACAAATTTTACAAGTGAATATTCTAATCAAATTGTAGCTAGTGATGAAACTTCTCTCAACCTTAAACCCACAGATGAATTAATGGTGAACAAAGTTCTCTCATCCCTCTCAAACTCTAAAGCTAAGGATTTCTATGGACTTGACACCGTATTTCTCAAAAAATACAAACATTATTTAACGCTTCCAATAACCAAATTAATAAACAGTTCCCTTGAGGAATGTACTTTTCCCACAGCACTAAAATCTGCCATTGTAGCCCCTATTTACAAATCGGGCGATAAACAAGCCATAAGCAACTATAGGCCAATAAGTACTTCCTGTTTTTTCAAAAGCTATAGAGAAAGTGTTTGCTGAACAGTTGACGACACACCTTGAAAATGAGTCCCTATTGCACCCTATGCAGTTTGGCTTCAGAGCTGATCATTCTACTGAAACTGCCTGTTGTTATTTTATGGAATCAATCAAATCAAGCCTTGACACAGGAAAGGTGGTGCAGCAGGTGCTGTATTTTTACACCTACGAAAGGCTTTTGATACCGTTAATCATCTGGTGTTATTGTCCAAACTAAAACAATATAATTTATCCATCAATACCCTGAGCTGGATTAAATCCTATTTATCCGGGCGCTCTCAGTGTGTCCGTGTAAGTGAAGCAGTGTCTCAACTGAGAGAGTGCACTATGGGAGTGCCACAGGGATCTATCTTGGGGCCATTATTGTTCAGTTTATATATAAATGACCTCCCATCCGTGTGTGATGATGTTGATGTCCAGATGTTTGCTGACGACGCCGTTATCTACACGGATGGGAAGGACCATGAACAAGTGGCAACCAAGCCATCCGTGGCAATGGACAAAGTTTCTGTATGGTTAAATGATTCCTGTCTGACACTAAATGTGAGTAAAACAACGGCAATGTTTTTCTCAACAAAACCAAACAAAAACCGAACCCATTAATTACAGCAAAAGGAAAAAAAATGGAAAATGTCAATGAGTTCAGATTCCTTGGCATCATTTTAGACTCGAAACTAAGCTTTAAGAAACACATCACAAAGGTCTGCCATACAATAAAATATAATCTGTTTACATTTAAATCTATAAGAAATTCATTGACAATACAAGGAGCTAAAACGTACTTCAATGCAATGATATGACCTCACTTACTCTATGGTGTATCATGCTGGTCACAAGCAACAAATCCACAATTAAACCTTTAGAATCTCTTTATAAACAAGCACTTAGGATTCTAGAGGAAATCACCACAGTATCATCACTGTCAAATATTAAACAAATATAAAATGCTCAATTTTGAATATATAGTTAAATCAGTCAATCTGGAATTACTATTCAAGATTGTTAATAATGTGGCTCCTCCACCACTAAAAAAGTTTGTCCAATTAACATCTGATCAGAGTCAGAACAACAAGGTCAACAGTCAGAGGCCAATGAACCAAAACAAGAAACAGCATCAGGACGATCGGCATTTTCTTTTGAAACTATCTCAGAGTGGAACAAACTTCCAACTGCACTACAATTATGCAAAGACTTAAAACGATTTTGCCTGAGTGTGAAAGAACATTTTCTGGGAAATCAAACATGTCAGCGTTAAAGAAAACAACAACAACTAAATCTGACATCTGAGAAGGGTCGGGGTGGGTATAGACTATAGAGGAACACGTTTTCCTTTTAATAAAATGTACTTTTTAAAAATGTGTATATAAATGTAAATATTGTCTGTAAATATCATGAATTAATGCTCCGGTACATGTCCCTATCAAATAAATAAATAAACTTTTTAGCGCTTTTTTGTTTTTGTCGTCCTCATTTTCTTCTCGTTTTTTGTCGCTGTTTTGAAGAAGCTTTTAGATTTGGAGAATTTGGAGAACAGGAGAAAACATGTTCAGGTGGGAGTTAAGAGGTTAACACATTTATTAAGTCACTTTATATAAATTCCAGATGCTGTTAAGTTTATGAAAAATAATCATTATTTTAGATTACAGTGTCTGTTTGAATAACAAATAATAATAATCAAAATATTTTATTCACGTTCACAAAACTAACTTTGTTTTAAGGATTTGGTCGAGATTTTTCTACAGTTTGTGCCTCTCATTTTTTTTACGATTGTAATATATTAAAGTTTATTGACTTTGCAGGTTAATTGTTTGTGAACAGCTGCAGGGTCTGTATCATCAGAGTCAGTCTCAGTTTTTTCACACATTTGTTTATTCTGATGATTTTTCGTTTTATATTTATATTTATTTCAACAAACTCTCACGACTTTTTAGTTTACGATCAGGACTGAGTTAAAATATGTGTCATTTCAACTTCACGTTTATTGAGAGTAAATAAATCATGAAACCTCCAGATTCCCCTTTTGGCTGAAAGTCCTTTAAAACCAACATCACACCCGGGTTTTTCCTGGTTCGCAGCCGGAGCCATTGGTCAGCGAGCACTTGTACCTCGACCACCTTTACGTCCGTGTCTGTCGGCTCGGCTGGTCAGGAACATTTCAAAAGGTTTTTCATGGTGTCCCTCAGGGCTCGTTTCTTGCTCCATCACTATTTATTTTATGTTTACCTTCTCTATAAAAATGCAGTAATTAAAGATTTGCAGTCTTTGTATTGAGCAACAAAACCAAAGTATATTTAACGTGTACTTTATTAAACAGGGATTTTTCAAATGTTTAGAAAGTATTTTGCTCTTTTGTGTTTTTTAGTTTTCTCTTGTACTTTTATTGGGCTTGACAAAGACTTATATTTAGGACGGTGCCAACAAGAGAAACAGAGAACTCCTCCAGACAAAGTCAAACTTACAAGAATGTCTTGCATCTTTTGTAGTTCGTATCATATTGTAGTTTGATTGTTTACTGTGGAGAGCTTTGTGTGTGTGTGTGTATTTGGCTGCTTGAGTGAATGTGTGCGCTGCAGTGGACCAGTGGCGTTTGTGCGGGTGTGTTACTCGTTGTAGGGATTGGTTTGTTTGCTTGTCTTGTGTTTTTTCGTTTCATGCCTTTACTGCTGTATCTGTTTCTGTGTTTGTTTGTTTTTGACGACCCTTGAAAACGAGATGGTGCATCTCAAGGGCTCAGACTCAGATTTATTTTATTCTATTTTTTAAAGCTTTTATGGTTCTTAAATAAGGAGTGATGTTTCAGCAGCGTCGGCTTCAGACTCAGTGAAGTGCGAGCAGCTGCCGCTCAGTTTCACTTCAGTCAGAGGAGGTTTTTGTACGAGGCTTTTTCACTGTGTGAACGTCCACTGACTGTAATGGAAACTCTGACAGTAATAAACAGTATAATCTTCAGGCTGAACTCCACTGATGGTCAGAGTGAAGCTGGACCCAGATCCACTGCCTGAAAAACGACTGGGAACATCTGACACTCGATTTGATGCTCGATAAATAAGAGCTTTAGGAGTTTCTCCATCTCTCTGTTGGTACCAGTACAAGTAGTGACCATAACTACTGCGATAATACACATCCTGACTGACAGAACACTGTATGTTCACGGTGGCCCCCAGGGCGGCGCTCACAGTCTGGGCCTGAGTCACTGTCACTGTCTGTCCTCTGGACTCTGTGATGAAGACGCAGCAGAGGACAGTCCACACGAGGACACACATCAAAGTCATGTTGGAGATGAGGAGCTTCATGAAGGAGCTTCAGAGCAAAGAGTCACCTCTGAAGAATATAAAGAGTCACCTCTGAGGAATATAAAGAGTCACCTCTGAGGAATATAAAGAGTCACCTCTGAGGAATATAAAGAGTCACCTCTGAGGAATATAAAGAGTCACCTCTGAGGAATATAAAGAGTCACCTCTGAGGAATATAAAGAGTCACCTCTGAGGAATATAAAGAGTCACCTCTGAGGAATATAAAGAGTCACCTCTGAGGAATGTATAGAGTCCCACTGGACCATGCAGCGGCTCATGCAAAGTGTCTATGGAAATGAGGCTCCACATCTGACTAGCTGCAGGGTCTGTAACTCAGGAACAGAAAGACACTGTCTTCATTTTCGGTCAAATTTAAAGGTTTTCCCATAGAGTCCCTCAGGGCTGTGCTCTTGCACCGTTAATATTTAATGTTTTAAGACTATTTTTACTTGGCAATAATAACTTCAAAATGACAGTATTTCCACTAAAAATGATCGTCGCTGCATTAAATGTGTTCAACAAAAGAATATGTAGTTTATTTTTCCCATTTTAATCCCCAATGAATAAATACTATACTAGTTATTTACAGAGACTTATTTCATTCCTTTATTTGAGTTCCTTGTGGAGGGTTTATATGTTGCATAATCCATGTCTAAAAACAGGCTTTGTTTACACATCCCTGACTCGCTGAATGTTTTTACTATTGTGATCAGCTGAATGGTCTCTCCAGTCTCTCAGCGCTGGGAGGTTTTTGTACGAGCGCTCTGTGAGTTTGTATCACTGTGGTTCACGTTCGGTGGAGGAACCAGACTGGAGCTCAACTGTAAGTCACTTCTTTTTCTTATTCATGAGAAAAATATGTTTAAACTTCATTAATGTCTGTTTCAAATTCATCTCATTTGTAAAGTTTGAGTGTCTTTTATTAATTATAGAATGTAAACGTACCGTTATCCGTGTCTGTGCGTTTCTATCGTCCCCAAACAAGTTTAAGTTAAACAGATCTTTGACTCGGTGAAGATTTGCAGCAGTAAATGGAGACGGTAAAGACGGAGTCGCAAATATAGATTTAAAAATATGCATACAAATATAAATGTATTACTCACAGTTTTATATGAAATATTATAAAAATGTTTCATCTTATTTTTGCGTCAAATCTATTTTGGCTGATTTTGATTTATCTACTATTTGTTTTAAAGTGAGTTTATATAAAATAGTCTGTAGTTAAATCCGTCTTTTGCTCTTGTTGTTCCTGACGTTTGTTTGATCTAAAACACAGAGACACGAGAGAAAATAAATATTTGTCTCACATGGAAAATGTGACAGAAAATAGTGAAAACCAACAAAATGATGAATTATCAAATAAATAGTTTATTTTAACTGACAGTTTGTTTTTTCTAAGTTAAAGGTTTTATATAAAACATTTCCCTTATTTTTGTTTCTTCCAAAATGAAGAAACTTAAACTTTCATTAGTTTCATTAGTTTTATCTTTTATTTGTAAAGCGTTTTCTCTCAGATCAGTTTAAAAATATAAAAGTGAAGTGACTCTGTCTCAGGGGAAACTCTGGGGACGTTTGTCTTTAGCTCTGACACCTTTCAGTGGTTCAGCTTCAGTGGAGTCTGTGGCAGCTGTTTTTCAAACCACATTCATTACAAAAGAGAGAAACATCATTTCATCTTTGTCCAAACTCCTGATTCTTTGTTTCTTTGTTTGTGCTGCTTTTATTGAGTCAAAAGGATCTTTGTGGTGACTCTGTGTCTCTGTGTCATAAACCCATATGTGTCTCTGATTGGCCCTTGTGCTGTGTCCGCAGTGGGTCGAGTGGCCCCCGCCCTCACAGTGCTGCCCCCCTCCAGGTCGGAGCTGGCCCAGGGGAAGGCCACCCTCATGTGCCTGGCCAACAAGGGCTTCCCGTCAGACTGGAGCGTGTCCTGGAAGGTGTCCGGCGCCGGTGTGAGCGCTGTGGAGCAGAGGAGCCCCGCGCTGCCGCTAAAGGACGGCCACTACAGCTGGAGCGTGGGCCTGACGCTGACCGCACAGCAGTGGAGGGAGGGCGCTGTGGCTGTGAGCTGTGAGGCCAGACAGGGCTCCCAGAGTCCAGTGTCCCACACACTGAGCGCACTGCAGTGTTCCCAGGACTGACACAGCGCCCCCTGCCGTCACTGAGCGCACTGCAGTGTTCCCAGGACTGACACAGTGCCCCCTGCTGTCACTGAGCGCACTGCAGTGTTCCCAGGACTGACACAGCGCCCCCTGCTGTCACTTCTGCTGAGATACAGAGCTCTGCATTAACATATGCTTTAATAAACTCCTCACTGCTTTCTGCTCATGTCTGCTCCTCTTTTATATGAAAATAAATAATTTACATCTTGAAAATCTTGTCATTAATAAATAAAAAATATCAGAAATTGCAACAATGTCTCTGTTTTTTTAATACATGTTTACATCATAGGTTTTTACATTTTATATATTTCACATATTACATGAAAGAACTCACACACAGAATCCTGGAGTCAGTGGCATTTACAGTTTCAATGTTAATCCAACACTAATTTAGCTTTAATTGTATCTTATTTATTAAGTCACTTCCAGATGTTATTAAGTTTATGGAAAATAATCATTATTTTAGATTACAGTGTTTGTTTGAATAACAAATAATAATTAAAGCCACAAACCCCCCCTCGGCCTCACACCCAACCGGGCCTCACTCTTGCCCCGGCAGGAAAAGAGAAAGCATTAGAAAAGTGTCAAAGCCATGTTTGAACAAGCAAACTCCTACACCGAAGACCAGCACACTATCACTGAGCTGTAACTCCATACTGATGTGGGCCTGATGTGGGCCTGATGTGGGCCTGATGTGGGCCTGATGGTCATTTCAGGTCATTTTTCTAACACAAGCACAGCAATAACAGCCGTACTGAGAAATATCTTACAATGTGTGCACGTAAAAGGAGAAAAGCATTAGAAAAGTGTCAAGTGTGTGTTTGAACGAGCTGCCTCTTTCACCTGAGACCACGATCACTGAGCAATAACTCTATACAAATACGGGTTTGCTGAGTCCCAAACAAAAATAAAGAGTTGTGGTTGGAATCGATCCAGCGGTTTCCAGGATGGGAACCCAGCGCTCTACCATTGGAGCTACACAGCACAACTTAATGACCGGCCGATTTTAGATTTATTGTAAAAAACTCATTTATTTGGAGAAAACAGGAAACAGAAAATGGAATTACAGTTTAAGCAATATTTATTAAATCATTTTTTAATTATTCGGTCGGCCTCGAAGAGATTCTGGCAAACCATCCGACGCCTCAGGAGGGGGAAGCAGTGCTTCACCAACACTGTTTACAGTGCGGGTGGGGGGCTGCTGACCTCGACTGGGGATGTCGTCGGGCGGTGGAAGGAGTACTTCGAGGACCTCCTCAATCCCGTCGTCACGTCTTCCAATGAGGAAGCAGAGGCTGGGGACTCGGAGGTGGGCTCGCCCATCACCGGGGCTGAAGTCACCAAGGTGGTGAGAAAGCTCCTCGGTGGCTCCGGGGGTGGATGAGATTCGCCCTGAGTACCTTAAGTCTCTGGATGTTGTAGGACTGTCTTGGCTGACACGTCTCTGCAACATCGCGTGGCGGTCGGGGACAGTGCCCCTGGATTGGCAGACCGGGGTGGTGGTCCCTCTCTTTAAGAAGGGGGACCGGAGGGTGTTTTCCAATTACAGAGGGATCACCCTCCTCAGCCTCCCCGGTAAGGTCTACTCCGGGGTGCTGGAGAGGAGGATCCGGCCGATAGTTGAACCTCGGATCCAGGAGGAACAATGCGGTTTTCGTCCTGGTCGTGGCACACTGGACCAGCTCTATACCCTCCGTCGGGTGCTCGAGGGTTCGTGGGAGTTCGCCCAACCAGTCCACATGTGTTTTGTGGATCTGGAGAAAGCGTTCGACCGCGTCCCTCGTGGTGCCCTGTGGGGGGTGCTCCGGGAGTATGGGGTCCGGGGCCCTCTGCTAAGGGCTGTCCGTTCCCTGTATGAGCAGCAGGAGCTTGGTTCGCATTGCCGGCAGTAAGTCAGACCTGTTCCCGGTGCGTGTTGGTCTCCGCCAGGGCTGCCCTTTGTCACCGGTTCTGTTCATTACTTTTATGGACAGAATTTCTAGGCGCAGCCAGGGGCCGGAGGGTGTCCGGTTTGGGAGCCTCAGAGTCTCATCTCTGCTGTTTGCGGACGATGTTGTTCTGATGGACCTTCAGCTGCCCTGGGGCGGTTTGCAGCCGAGTGTGTAGCGGCCGGGATGAGGATCAGCACCTCCAAATCCGAGGCCATGGTTCTCCACCGGAAAAAGGTGCTTCCCCTCTACAGGTCGGTGGGGTCCTTGCCTCAAGTGGAGGAGTTCAAGTATCTCGGGGTCTTGTTCACGAGTGAGGGGCGGATGGAGCGTGAGATGGACAGACGGATCGGTGCGGCGTCAGCAGTGATGCGGTCGCTGTATCGGTCTGTCGTGGTGAAGAGGGAGCTGAGTCGGGGCAAAGCTCTCGATTTACCGATCGATCTACGTTCCCACCCTCACCTATGGTCATGAGATTTGGGTAATGACCGAAAGGACAAGATCGCGAATACAAGCGGCCGAAATGAGTTTCCTCCGCAGGGTGGCTGGGCGCACCCTCCGAGATCGGGTGAGGAGCTCAGTTACCCGGGAGGAGCTCGGAGTAGAGTCGCTGCTCCTTCACGTCGAAAGGAGCAGCTGAGGTGGCTCGGGCATCTGTTCCGGATGCCTCCTGGTCGCCTCCCACGGGAGGTGTTCCAGGCATGTCCTAGTGGGACAAGGCCTCGTGAAAGACCCAGGACACGCTGGTGGGACTATGTCTCCGAGCTGGCCTGGTGTCGTCTCGGGGTCAGAACAGCTGGAGGAGGTGTGTGTGGATCGGGAAGTTTGGGCATCTCTGCTGAGACTGCTGCCCCCGCGACCCGGCCCCGGATAAAGCGGAAGAAAATGGATGGATGCATTTTGTAATTATAATTAGGGTAAATTTCCTGGTGAGACCCATATAGTACAAGGAACACACAGAGAGACGGACAGGAAACAGCCAAACTGAACTTCCTGTGATTGTACAGTTCAAAAAACCTGAATTTGGAGCCAAAAACATTTAAATTAAAGATTCTTTCTGGGAGAGAGGGGTAGTATATGTACGAGTCTAAAACTGTGGCTTTTGTGAATAAAATGGGAAAGTGGCAAATTCATCCATTTTCATAAATTTTGAGGAAGCCCGAAAGTCTCCACCAAATTTCGTGAATTTCGGCAACGTTTAGAGGGTCAAAAATGCGATCACTTACGGAGAGAAATTGTGGAAAGCCAAAAACAATAGTCCCTTGCCCCGGGACATCTGACTCAGGCCTAAAAATTCTAAAGATTTTATTCACGTTGTCAAAATTGACGTTAAGAATTTGGTTGAGATTTTTCTACAGTTTGTACGTCTCATATTTTTTTCCACAATTGCAATATTCCAGGGTGGGAGAACACGTGGCCGTCGAGCCGCATGCGGCTCTTGGCCAATCAGATAATCCAATGCTGCTCTTTACAAGAGTATAGGTACATATTTCCCATAAACTGTAGAACAGTCTTTAAGAATCTTGACCAAAAATCCAACTCTACTCCTACAGACCCTGTTTCCATCTCTACACACATGAATGAGAGCCCGTATCACCCTTGTTTTTGAGGCGGCGTGAAAAGGTGCCTGCCTCACTCAAAGCAGGATGTAGGTTAAACAACAAGCAGGCAGATCGTGGCTCTGGGATCAGCTTCGGTGCTTTTCAGATTTCTGATCAGCTACTTTTATTTTTTTATTTGACTCTTAATTTGGCCTCATATTCACAGAAAAAGATCAAAATTAGGAAATGGAAAAAAGCGGAGCTCCAACGAAGCATATGATGCGAAGCGCGACATCGCGTGTCGCGGAAATACGCAAAGTCATTGACTTTTTCTTCCACATGTGACAGAAACTGTAACAAATACAACATAAAACAGAACCTCAGACGTCCAGAGGCTCCTGATTAAAGTTTATGAACTTTGTGCACTGTGCAGCCTAGAGTGCCTTCTCTCTGCGCAGTCCAGTCAGGACCGAGCGCAAAGGCCAGGGGCGACTCAGAAGAGGGGCTCAGTGGGCAGGGCCCCACATACAAACACACCCCAGCATTAAAAAAAAAATTAAGTATTTGAGAAACTTCATCTTCGGTTTTTAATATACATCTTAAAAGTAAAAATGAGCACTTGCAGTAACATGGTGTACGGGGAGCTGGGACGATTCCCTTTGTCAATAATGATTAAGAAGAGAATGATCGGATTCTGGGGAAACCAAGTACAGCCACAAAATGTACAACCTGTTGTTGGACTCGTTTAGAAAAGGTGAAAATGCGTCACCATGGTTACTGCAAGTGAAACAGATCCTCGACGACTGCGGTCTCTCCTATATTTGGAGATCCCAGAAAATCACCAATGTTAAGTGGCTGAAACTCAAAGTGGAACGAACCCTAAAGGACCAGTTTATACAGAAATGGAGAGGAGAATGTGGCACTAAGTCGTCTTGTGATGTTTATGTGTAATTTAAAACTTTATTTGAATTAGAAAAGTATCTTTTGTGTGAGAATGTCTCCCACAGACGCCATTTGTAATTTAAGAACCGGAAACAATCGACTGGCAAAAGTAGTGGCCGATACAAAGGCATTGACAGAAAATGTCGCTATTGTAATCTCTGTAATGATAATGTTGTCGGTGATGAGTTTAATTTACTGTTTGAATGTTCAAATGCGGAAGTCGTCATCAATAGAGAAAAATATTTGCCAACATTTTATGTAAGACGCCCTTCAATGTTTAAATTAATTTCACTTATGCAAAATCAAAGGCAAAATGTGATTAGTCAATTTGGTACCTTTTTGAAAAAGGTTCTTCTTCTGTTAAAATGATATCTGTTATTACTTTGTTCTGTTTTGTTTTTGTGAACTTGTGCTCTATACCATGGGTATGGTCATGAGCACTGAAAAAAAAAAGAAAGAAAAAAATAAAATAAATCTAATTCTGTCCCAGTCAGAACAGAACAAAATGTCAGGTTATTTAATATATGTTTATTTCAATCTTGGTTAGGAGTAAAAACAATACATCTAATACAATTATTGAAAAAAAAAAAAAAAAAGGCCAGGCATAAAGTTATAGATTATTGTGATTAAATATAAAAGTCACATTATATTTAATCACAATAAACTACCACCCTTGGATCTCGCAAATGGTCGGTGCCTTTGTGGCTCTTCACAGGATCAAGGTTGAAAATTTCGGCTCTTGGTCTCTGACTAGTTAGCCACCCCTGCAATATTCCAAGATTATTGTCTTTACTTTTCTTAATTGTTTGTGAACAGCTGCAGGGTCTGTATCATCAGAATCCGTCTCTCAGTTTAGGTCACACATTTATTCATATTATGTTTCATTTTTTGTTATGACGTTCTTTATTATATTTCGATCAAGCTCATTGATTAATATTCACAAATATCTTTTAATTCATTCTCAATATGAAGTGTTAACTGTCAAAAACACTCATAAAGTCTGTCTGTAAACTGTGCGTTCACTGAAGCATGTCAGTTTCAGTTCAGTCTGAGGAGGTTTTTGTACGAGGCTTTTTCACTGTGTGAACAGGTCATAACGGGAAGAATCAACATCAGCTTTACAATAATAAACAGCAAGATCTTCAGGCTGAACTCCACTGATGGTCAGAGTGAAGCTGGACCCAGATCCACTGCCTGAAAAACGACTGGGAACATCTGACACTCGAGTTGATGCAAGATAAATCAGAGCTTTAGGAGTTTCTCCATCTCTCTGTTGGTACCAGTGCAAGCGATTATTACTATACACATTGACACTGGTGGAACACTGTATGTTCACGGTGGCCCCCAGGGCGGCGCTCACAGTCTGGGCCTGACTCACTGTCACTGTCTGTCCTCTGGACTCTGTGATGAAGACGCAGCCGAGGACAGTCCACACGAGGACACACACCAAAGTCATGTTGGAGATGAGGAGCTTCATGAAGGAGCTTCAGAGCAAAGAGTCACCTCTGAGGAATATAAAGAGTCACCTCTGAGGAATATAAAGAGTCACCTCTGAGGAATATAAAGAGTCACCTCTGAGGAATATAAAGAGTCACCTCTGAGGAATATAAAGAGTCCCGCTGGACCATGCAGCGGGTCATGCAAAGTGTCTATGGAAATGAGGCTCCACATCTGAGCAGCTGCAGGGTCTGTAACGTCAGGATCAGAAAAAGACACTGTCTCCATTTTAGGTCTAATTTAAAATGTCCCATAGAGTCCCTCAGGGCTGTGCTCTTGCACCGTTAATATTTAATGTTTTAAGACTATCTTTACTTGGCAATAATAACTTCAAAATGACAATATATCCACTAAAAATGATCGTCGCTGCATTAAATGTGTTCAACAAAAGAATATGTAGTTTATTTTTCCCATTTTAATCCCCAATGAATAAATACTATACTAGTTATTTACAGACTTATTTCATTCCTTTATTTGAGTTCCTTGTGGAGGGTTTATATGTTGCATAATCCATGTCTAAAAACAGGCTTTGTTTACACATCCCTGACTCGCTGAATGTTTTTACTATTGTGATCAGCTGAATGGTCTCTCCAGTCTCTTAGCGCTGGGAGGTTTTTGTACGAGCGCTCTGTGAGTTTGTATCACTGTGGTTCACGTTCGGTGGAGGAACCAGACTGGAGCTCAACTGTAAGTCACTTCTTTTTCTTATTCATGAGAAAAATATGTTTAAACTTCATTAATGTCTTTTTTTAATTCATCTCATTTGCAAAGTTTGAGTGTCTTTTATTAATTATAGAATGTAAACGTACCGTTATCCGTGTCTGTGCGTTTCTATCGTCCACAAACAAGTTTAAGTTAAACAGATCTTTGACTCGGTGAAGATTTGCAGCAGTAAATGGAGACGGTAAAGACGGAGTCGCAAATATAGATTTAAAAATATTCATACAAATATAAATGTATTACTCAGTTTTTTATATGAAATATTATGAAAATGTTTCATCTTATTTTTGCGTCAAATCTATTTTGGCTGATTTTGATTTATCTTCTTTTTAATTTAAAGTGAGTTTATATAAAATAGTCTGTAGTTAAATCCGTCTTTGGCTCTTGTTGTTCCTGACGTTTGTTTGATCTAAAACACAGAGACACGAGAGAAAATAAATATTTGTCTCACATGGAAAAAGTGACAGAAAATAGTGAAAACCAACAAAATGATGAATTATCAAATAAATAGTTTATTTTAACTGACAGTTTTTTTTTTCTAACTGAACTAAGTTAAAGGTTTTATATAAAACATTTCCCTTATTTTTGTTTCTTCCAAAATGAAGAAACTTAAACTTTCATTAGTTTCATTAATTTTATCTTTTATTTGTAAAGCGTTTTCTCTCAGATCAGTTTAAAAATATAAAAGTGAAGTGACTCTGTCTCAGGGGAAACTCTGGGGACGTTTGTCTTTAGCTCTGAAACCTTTCAGTGGTTCAGCTTCAGTGGAGTCTGTGGCAGCTGTTTTTCAAACCACATTCATTACAAAAGAGAGAAACATCATTTCATCTTTGTCCAAACTCCTGATTCTTTGTTTCTTTGTTTGTGCTGCTTTTATTGAGTCAAAAGGATCTTTGTGGTGACTCTGTGTCTCTGTGTCATAAACCCATATGTGTCTCTGATTGGCCCTTGTGCTGTGTCCGCAGTGGGTCGAGTGGCCCCCGCCCTCACAGTGCTGCCCCCCTCCAGGTCGGAGCTGGCCCAGGGGAAGGCCACCCTCATGTGCCTGGCCAACAAGGGCTTCCCGTCAGACTGGAGCGTGTCCTGGAAGGTGTCCGGTATAGAGGGCGCTGTGGAGCAGAGGAGCCCCGCCCTGAAGCGACAGGACGGCCACTACAGCTGGAGCGTGGGCCTGACGCTGACCGCACAGCAGTGGAGGGAGGGCGCTGTGGCTGTGAGCTGTGAGGCCAGACAGGGCTCCCAGAGTCCAGTGTCCCACACACTGAGCGCACTGCAGTGTTCCCAGGACTGACACAGCGCCCCCTGCTGTCACTGAGCGCACTGCAGTGTTCCCAGGACTGACACAGCGCCCCCTGCTGTCACTGAGCGCACTGCAGTGTTCCCAGGACTGACACAGCGCCCCCTGCTGTCACTTCTGCTGACATACAGAGCTCTGCATTAACATCTGCTTTAATAAACTCCTCTCTGCTTTCTGCTCATGTCTGCTCCTCTTTTATATGAAAATAAATAATTTACATCTTGAAAAACTTCTCATTAATAAATAAAAAAAATCAGAAATTGCAACAATGTCTCTGTTTTTTTAATACATGCTTTCATAGGTTTCCATTTTATATATTTCACATATTATATGAAAGAACTCACACACAGAATCCTGGAGTCAGTGGCATTTACAGTTTCAATGTTAATCCAACACTAATTTAGCTTTAATTGTGTCTTATTTATTAAGTCACTTCCAGATGTTATTAAGTTTATGGAAAATAATCATTGTTTTAGATTACAGTGTTTGTTTGAATAACAAATAATAATTAAAGCCACAAACCCCCCTCGGCCTCACACCCAACCGGGCCTCACTCTTGCCCCGGCAGGAAAAGAGAAAGCATTAGAAAAGTGTCAAAGCCATATTTGAACAAGCAAACTCCTACACCGAAGACCAGCGCACTATCACTGAGCTGTAACTCCATACTGATGTGGGCCTGATGTGGGCCTGATGTGGGCCTGATATGGGCCTGATGGTCATTTCAGGTCATTTTTCTAACACGAGCACAGCAATAACAGCCGTACTGAGAAATGTCATACAATGTGTGCACGTAAAAGGAGAAAAGCATTAGAAAAGTGTGACCTCTGTGTTTGAACAAGAGTTGTGGTTGGAATCGATCCAGCGGTTTCCAGGATGGGAACCCAGCGCTCTACCATTGGAGCTACACAGCACAACTGAATGACCCGGCCGATTTTAGATTTATTGCAATATTTATTGAATCATTTTGTATTTATAATTTTGGCAAATTCCCTGGGGCCCCAAAGATTTGAGAGAGTACTTAAGCCCTGGAGAACACTGGAGAGATGAAGCATTTTTCTGGTGAGACCCATATAGTACAAGGAACACACAGAGAGACGGACAGGAAACAGCCAAACTGAACTTCCTGCGATTGTACAGTTAAAAAAAAACTGAATTTGGAGCCAAAAACTTTCAAATTGAAGCTTCTTTCTGGGAGAGAGGGGTAGCATATGTACGAGTCTAAAACTGTGGCTTTTGTGAATAAAATAGGAAAGTGGGAAAATTGACGAATTTCAGGAGAAACTGACAGAGGCCAACATGCTGCCAGAATAAGAACTCTGTGTATTTTCACAGAGGATGGGCGGGCCACTTAACAAGCCACTTAACAAGCCACTTAACAAGCCACTTAACAAGCCACTTAACAAGCCACTTAAAAAGCCAATTGAAAGTCAAAATGGCTGAATTCCTACACGTCCAAACTGCAATTTTCAAGGTATAGCTAAGGGGCACTTTCCTGAGAGCAGGCTATACATTAATGGCTGCATTCTGTTCACTTTCGGCTGGTGCATTAGTGACCTGGATATGAGCTCTGTGGGCTTATGCCTCTGAGCGTTCTTCACCGCGGCGTTATGAGTAGACGGTGTAAGAGTTTCAAAAAAACGTCATGGGAGCTGCGTTCGAGCTGCGTTCGAGAAAAATTGTGCAGCTGCTGATGCCCATTTACCATTGGAATTATAGCTCGTTGTTTTCGGGTTTGTGGTTATTTTGACAGTTTTTCAAGAAGCTTTTAGATTTAGGTAAAGCCAAAGTGAAGAAAATGTTCTCAGTTCAGGTGGGGGTTAAGAGGTTAAAGTAATGTTTTGGTGACTCTGCCCATCTCTGAAGAATTGGTTAAACTGTGACGACCCTCTCGCTGTTGTGCCTCTAATTGTCCACACGGGGGCGACATCGGCCGTCTTTTTAGATCATGTTCATGACCACACATGAAGCAGACGTTTACAATAGGCAGGAACCATTTTCATATTTAAAATCTATAATATTAAAGCATTAATACAACTCATTCACACCACGTGATTTAGCCTTAAGGCTGCAGGGAAAAAGGTCCCGGGTTCGATTCCCACATGGACGGGGCCTTTCTGTGGAGTTTGCATGTTCTCCCTGTGTCTGTGTAGGTTTCCTCCGGTTTCCCCTGCCACTAAAAACATGTACAATAAGTGAATCCTCCAGGTGTTTCTGACCATCAGCCTGGCTCCACATCTGGAGGTCCTGCCGTCGCCCACTGCTCCTCCTTTATCACATGCCCTTACTTTCATATTTATTCATATTATTAGTTATTATTATTATATTGTGAGTTATTTTGACCATTTTCGAACTCCAAACGGTGTCAGACCTAAAGGCTGTTGGTTAAAGTGTCTCCGGTGATTTGTTTGTAATGAGAGGTTTGGTCAAAGCAGGTCCAGGCTCAGAATCAGGGAAAGAATTATTATTATGCAGCTGTTTTCCCTCAAACAAAATATGAAGGAAAAAACATCTGAAACGGCAATAAATCCTCTTCTGATTCTGACTTGTATTAATAGATTATGATTTATTTATTTTGTAGAACATATGCAAACACACACACAGGAACCACTGACCTACTGAGGACACATATGCAAACACACTTACAGGAACCACTGACCTACTGAGGACACATATGCAAACACACATACAGGAACCACTGACCTACTGAGGACACATTTGCAAACACACATACAGGAACCACTGACCTACTGAGGACACAAATATAAAACACTGATTCTGAAGGTCACTCATTTATTTATCAGCATTTTATTTTAAAAACCTCACTTTACTTTAATCATTTGAAGTCTCTGCTGATAAGTTTTTCCAAGTGTCTTAAACCAAAGAATGTTTCCTGAATTAAGTCTCAAATTGAAGCTACTGAGAAACCGTTATTCGTGCACAAAGGGGAAAGTGTTTTTGCAACAGCCACGAATCAACGGCACATATAGAGTTAAAAGTGACCAAAGTATAAAAATCGAGGTCCACATCGTGAATGAGAATTGATTCAATCTGAGGGAAAATAGAAAATCCTGACATAAAAACTGTAATATTCTAAGTAATAGTTTTCCAGACTTCAGCCCAGTCTCTTTGGTTCGTTTCCAGTTTGTGTTGAGTTGATTTAAAAAGTGTTTGATTTCAAAGCCCTCATGTCCTCGTCTGAACTCCTGAATGTTTGTGACTCAGAGCGTTGAGGTGGTTAAATCTGCTCCTGCCGGACGTCCCCAGAGTCAGGACTAAACACTGGGGAGACGGGCCCAGACTCTGGAATAATGGATATCCAGACATAAACCGTCCCTGACTTTGTCCTTTTTAAACCCAGGCTCATTTATTCAGACTGGCTTTAACACTCAGGAACACGGACACGCTTTGCTTCACGGCTTCATCCAAGTCTTTTCAATGTTTTACCCTCATTTCAATAGTTTTATTATCATTTTATACTTTGGTCTTTGAGGGATTTAAAGGAGTTCATAACGAGTCGTTAAAAAAGTTTAGTCTGAAAAATCCACTAATGTAGAACAAGACGTATTTAATCAATGCATAACTTGTGTTTTACTGTTGTTTATTTTCAGTTTTATTTTTCATTTGAAGCTTTGAAAGTAATTTTATTAATAATAGTTATAATTATGATTTATTTTAATAATTTTGTGTGTGAAGAGTTTTACTTTTATTGTAATAAATATTATAAGTAGATTGTTGGGGTTTTATGGTCGTACGTGTCATAAAGTCTGTGAGTTCAGTGAAGCGAGTCAGTTTCAGTTCAGTCTGAGGAGGTTTTTGTACGAGTCTTTTTTACTGTGTGAGCGGGTAGCTGCTATGCTGCTGACAATAATAAACTCCTGCATCTTCAGCCTCAAATCCACTGATGGTCAAAGTGAAGTCAGTCCCAGAACCACTTCCACTGAAACGGCTGGAGACCCCAGTGTGACGAGTTGTAGCAGAATAGATCAATAGCTTTGGAGAGTCTGAGCCTTTCTGAAGATACCAGGCAAGATAGCTAGAAACAGTTGAACTGGACTGACATCTGACAGAGGTCGAGGCTCCTCTCTCCACAGCTGCAGCTGCATGAGTCTGAGTCAGGAGGATTTCTCCTGAAGAAGCTGAAAAACACAAGACGAGTTATTGAGACAGACCCCGCAGGTGTCCAGAGGAGCAGTGTGTGACCCAGAGATGTCCTCACCCCGACCCAGGAGCCCCAGGGCCAGCAGGAACAGCTGCAGGGACATCAGGCTCATTGTGTTGTTGGTGTGGGAGTGTCTCTGAAGGAGCAGCACTGGGCTCTTAACGGCTGGACCACCAAACATATGCAAACACACCAGGGCTGAAAATCCATTCAGATTCACCAAATCAATTAGATTAACGATTCAGTTTGACTGATTTTAGATTCATTTAAGGAAATCACGCAGAACCAACTTTCCGTGGCGATGGACGACATTCTCAGAAGAACTAATGCTGCAAATGGTAGAAACTAAACTTGTTAATTAGTAAAAAATATGAATATTTACATTGAAGAATTGAACCCCTTTTGTTGCCATGGTGATGATGCACCGGCTCAGCCAATCAGGCCTTTGACAGTAAACAACATGGCTGCCCCAGAGTGAACCTGTTTGGAAATAAATCACTAAATCTTTGTTTGGAAGAAATGCAGGAGCAGGAAACATGTGCAGAAGCCGTTTTCTACCCAGGGGAGCTCCTTCACTCGTTTTTAGCCACGCTGTGATTCCTGGAGGGCGAGAGGGACCAGCTCAAAATGAAGAGCACAACTATTGAAATAAACAGAGTTCACATGAAAATGGATCAGTCCAATGTGTTCCTTAGAGACACGGAGCTCGACCTTGTTAAGAAGTTGAAGTGTCTCGGGGAAACTCTGGATCCAACAGTGAAAACAAACACATTTGGGTGCAGTGGTTCAGATGAAGAAGGTGCTTTACTTTTGTCATGATACAAAAACTGTATAACATAGTTGGTCCTCTGCGTTTGACTCATCCTTCGCTGGGACGACCTGTAGGAGCAGTGGATGTCTCCAGATGTGGAGCCAGGCTGATGTTCAGAATAACCTGGCTGGAAGATTGACCTATTGTACATGTTTTTAGTGATAGGGGAAACAGGAGGAAACCTCCGCAGACACGGGGAGAACATGCAAACTCCACAGAAAGGCCCCGTCCCTGGTGGGAATCCAACCCGGACCTTCTAGCTGTGCAACCGAGCCTCACAGCAGGAAGGTCCCAAGTTTGATTCCCAACTGGGAATTCTTTGATGTTTCTGTTCGATGTTAAAATTCAGACATATTTTCCTGCTCACGACAAAAGGTTCAGAATCAGTGACTGAATCATCTTCATTTGGAAAAAAACACAATGTTTATGTCACTTTTTAGAGTTTTTGTCAAATTATTTCAATGTTATTGTGATTGTCCATATTTATCAGTAAATCCTCTAAATTATTAAAGTCTATAAATGTTTTTTTTATTGTATATGGCAGTGATACAATAAAACATGTACAATAGGAATCACCTCAATAAGAGGTTCTTAACCTCAGTGGGCCTTTCCTGGTTCATTATGATGCTCATCTGAGCAGCTGCAGGGTCTGTAACATCAGAATCAGAAAAAGACACTGTCTCCATTTTAAGTCTAATTTAAAGGTTTCCCTGGAGTCCCTCAGGGCTGTGCTCTTGTGCCATTAATGTTTATTGTTTTAAGACTATTGTTAGTTTGCAATAATAACTTCAAAATGACAGTATATCTACTAAAAATGATTGTCACTGCATTAAATGTGTTCAACAAAAGAATATGTAGTTTGTTTTTCCCATTTTAATCCCCAATGAATAAATACTATACTAGTTATTTACAGAGACTTATTTCATTCCTTTATTTGAGTTCCTTGTGGAGGGTTTATATGTTGCATAATCCATGTCTCAAAACAAGCTTTGTTTACTCATCCCTGACTCGATGAATGGTATTACTAGTGTGAACAGCTGAATGGTCTCTCCAGTCTCTTAGCGCTGGGAGGTTTTTGTACGAGCGCTCTGTGAGTTTGTATCACTGTGGTTCACGTTCGGTGGAGGAACCAGACTGGAGCTCAACTGTAAGTCACTTCTTTTTCTTATTCATCAGAAAAATATGTTTAAACTTAATTAATGTCTTTTTCAAATTCATCTCATTTGTAAAGTTTAAGTGTCTTTTATTAATTATAGAATGTAAACGTACCGTTATCCGTGTCTGTGCGTTTCTATCGTCCCCAAACAAGTTTAAGTTAAACAGATCTTTGACTCGGTGAAGATTTGCAGCAGTAAATGGAGACGGTAAAGACGGAGTCGCAAATATGGATTTAAAATATTCATACAAATATAAATGTATTATTCAGTTTTTTAAATGAAATATTATGAAAATGTTTCATCTTATTTTTGCGTCAAACATATTTTGGCTGATTTTGATTTATCTACTTTTTAATTTAAAGTGAGTTTATATAAAATAGTCTGTAGTTAAATCCATCTTTTGCTCTTGTTGTTCCTGACGTTTGTTCAATCTAAAACACGAGAAAAGAAATATTTGTCCCACAGGGAAAATCCGTTTTTGCAAAAGCAAAATGAATCTAGAAAATAGTGAAAAACGAACAAAATGATGAAATTTCAAACCAATAAAATCTGAAATGTAAAAGATTAGTTCTACATCTTTTCAAACTGAACTAAGTTAAAGGTTTTATCTAAAACATTTCCCTTATTTTTGTTTCTTCCAAAATGAAGAAACTTAAACTTTCATTAGTTTCATTAGTTTTATCTTTTATTTGTAAAGCGTTTTCTCTCAGATCAGTTTAAAAATATAAAAGTGAAGTGACTCTGTCTCAGGGGAAACTCTGGGGACGTTTGTCTTTAGCTCTGAAACCTTTCAGTGGTTCAGCTTCAGTGGAGTCTGTGGCAGCTGTTTTTCAAACCACATTCATTACAAAAGAGAGAAACATCATTTCATCTTTGTCCAAACTCCTGATTCTTTGTTTCTTTGTTTGTGCTGCTTTTATTGAGTCAAAAGGATCTTTGTGGTGACTCTGTGTCTCTGTGTCATAAACCCATATGTGTCTCTGATTGGCCCTTGTGCTGTGTCCGCAGTGGGTCGAGTGGCCCCCGCCCTCACAGTGCTGCCCCCCTCCAGGTCGGAGCTGGCCCAGGGGAAGGCCACCCTCATGTGCCTGGCCAACAAGGGCTTCCCGTCAGACTGGAGCGTGTCCTGGAAGGTGTCCGGCGCCGGTGTGAGCGCTGTGGAGCAGAGGAGCCCCGCGCTGCCGCTAAAGGACGGCCACTACAGCTGGAGCGTGGGCCTGACGCTGACCGCACAGCAGTGGAGGGAGGGCGCGGTGGCTGTGAGCTGTGAGGCCAGACAGGGCTCCCAGAGTCCAGTGTCCCACACACTGAGCGCACTGCAGTGTTCCCAGGACTGACACAGCGCCCCCTGCTGTCACTGAGCGCACTGCAGTGTTCCCAGGACTGACACAGCGCCCCCTGCTGTCACTGAGCGCACTGCAGTGTTCCCAGGACTGACACAGCGCCCCCTGCTGTCACTACTACTGACATACAGAGCTCTGCATTAACATCTGCTTTAATAAACTCCTCACTGCTTTCTGCTCATGTCTGCTCCTCTTTTATATGAAAATAAATAATTTACATCTTGAAAATCTTGTCATTAATAAATAAAAAATATCAGAAATTGCAACAATGTCTCTGTTTTTTTAATACATGTTTACATCATAGGTTTTTCCATTTTATATATTTCACATATTACATGAAAGAACTCACACACAGAATCCTGGAGTCAGTGGCATTTACAGTTTCAATGTTAATCCAACACTAATTTAGCTTTAATTGTATCTTATTTATTAAGTCACTTCCAGATGTTATGAAGTTTATGGAAAATAATCATTATTTTAGATTACAGTGTTTGTTTGAATAACAAATAATAATTAAAGCTCCCCCTCCCCCCCTCGGCCTCACACCCAACCGGGCCTCACTCTTGCCCCGGCAGGAAAAGAGAAAGCATTAGAAAAGTGTCAAAGCCATATTTGAACAAGCAAACTCCTACAACGAAGACCAGCGCACTATCACTGAGCTGTGACTCCACACTGATGTGGGCCTGATGTGGGCCTGATGTGGGCCTGATGTGGGCCTGATGTGGGCCTGATGTGGGCCTGATGTGGGCCTGATGTGGGCCTGATGTGGGCTTGATGTGGGCCTGATGTGGGCCTGATGTGGGCCTGATGTGGGCCTGGAGGAGAGAGGTCATTTCAGGTCATTTTTCCAACACAAGCACAGCAATAACAGCCGTACTGAGAAATATCCTACAATGTGTGCACGTAAAAGGAGAAAAGCATTAGAAAAGTGTCACGTGTGTGTTTGAACGAGCTTCCTCTTTCACCTGAGACCACGATCACTGAGCAATAACTCTATATAAATACGGTCTTGCCGAGTCCCAAAAAAGAATAAAGAGTTGTGGTTGGAATCGATCCAGCGATTTCCAGGATGGGAACCCAGCGCTCTACCATTGGAGCTACACAGCACAACTGAATGACCTGGACGATTTTAGATTTATTGTAAAAAAACTCTCAGAAAACAGGAAACAGAAAATGGAATTACAGTTTAAGCAATATTTATTGAATCATTTTGTAATTATAATTAGGGCAAATTCCCTGGTGAGACCCATATAGTACAAGGAACACACAGAGAGACGGACAGGAAACAGCCAAACTGAACTTCCTGTGATTGTACGGTTCAAAAAAAAGTGGGAGGAGTCTCTGGGGAGCTGCGTTCAGGAACCGCCCTGAGCGTCAGGAGAAACTGTGGAGCTGCTGAGGCGCGACGCTCTGCACCGTCTGAGGAAGAGGACGAAGTGAAACTGTCTTCAACAGATCATGGCAGAAATGACGAATATTTCTGAGTTTGTAAATCCAACAGTAAGAGGATAATGAAAACATCAAAGCTTTGGGGAAGATTTTGAAAAGTAATTGTTGTCGGTGCCTCTTCAGTTGTGCTCGCTCTAATTTGGATATTTCCACACTCAGATCCACTGCTCTCACTTTATGCACCTGCACATCTGTAAATACAATCCAGCTGTTCTTTGTCCAATTGTTGTGGTCGAATAATATTTTACTACAGAGCTTCAATAAAGCCCTCACTGCTTTCTGCTCCTCTTTCATGTAAAAATAAATCATTGACATCAGAAAAATCTTCTCATTAATGAAATAAAAATATCAGAAATTGCAACAATGACTCTGTGTTTTTTAGCACAACTATAGTTTCATGATTTCATAATATTTTCTGATTTTTCATTGATAATTTAACCTCTTAACTCTCACTAATCTGAACCGAGGCACATTTTCTCCAGTTTGGCTTTTTCTAAAAGCTTCTGGAAAATAAGCAGCAAAAGAGCCACGGAAACGAGACGTGAACAAGGATGAAAATGCAACAAAAAAGTGAAAACTGTGTTAACTTTTAAATGAGGCCTATAGGCTGTAAACTTAAGAGGTGAATTCATTATTTTATGTTTTAATGTATATTTCATATTTATATTTTATGACTAAATCAGAATTAATAAACAGAATCCTGGAGTCAGTGACATTTACAGTTTCAATGTTAATACAACAATAATTTAGCCAAAACCAAATGCATTCCCTCCTTTTTTTTAATTTATTTTTTTATTTTAATATATCTTTATTTGAATTGGGACAGTGCACATTAATCAACATGTGTTTCTTCAACATGGAAATGTGCCGGACTTTGCCATATGGGCTAATTTTCATCCGTCGTCTCCTGGCAGGTTGACGTCATGACAGGACAAACACAGGCACAAACATACAGAAAAACACCATCACAGAGACATGAAAAGACAGTGAATGATGAATGACAACATTAAATATGTAAAAAGTCGTCACTGTTTATTTCCCTTATGTGTTTTCGTCACTTTATTAATTACTTTTTTGCTGCTCTTTTGTCATTTTTCTGCTGGATTCTTGTCATTTTTTGCTGTATTTTTGTTGGATTTTTGTCATTTTTTGCTGGATTTTTGTCATTTTTTGCTGGATTTTTGTTGGATTTTTGTCATTTTTTTGTTGGATTTTTGTCATTTTTTGTTGGATTTTTGGCATTTTTTGTTGGATTTTTGTCTTTTTTTGTTGGATTTTTGTCATTTTTGTGTTAATTTTTTGTCATTTTTTGTTGGATTTTTGTCATTTTTTGCTGGATTTTTGTCATTTTTAGGTAGATTTTTGTTACTTTTTGTCGGAGTTTTGTCATTTTTTGTTGGAAATGTGTCTTTTTTTGTTGATTTTTTGTCATTTTTTTGTTGGATTTTTGTCATTTTTTGTTGGATTTTTGTCATTTTTTGCTGGATTTTTGTCATTTTTTGTTGGTTTTTTGTCATTTTTTTGTTTGATTTTTGTCATTTTTTGTTGAATTTTTGTCATTTTTTTGTTGGATTTTTGTCATTTTTTGTTGGATTTTTGTCATTTTTTTGTTGGATTTTTGTCTTTTTTTGGTCACTTTTTAGCGCTTTTTTGTTTTTTGTTTTTGTCGTCCTCAGTTTCTTCTCGTTTTTTGTCGCTGTTTTGAAGAAGCTTTTAGATTTGGAGAATTTGGAGACCAGGAGAAAAAATGTTCAGGTGGGAGTTAAGAGGTTGACAGATTTATTAAGTCACTTTATATAAATTCCAGATGCTGTTAAGTTTATGAAAAATAATCATTATTTTAGATTACAGTGTCTGTTTGAAAAACAAATAATAATCATCAAAATATTTTATTCACGTTCACAAAACTAACTTTGTTTTCAGGATTTGGTCGAGATTTTTCTACAGTTTGTGTGTCTCATATTTTTTCACGATTGTAATGTATTAAAGATGATTGACTTTGCAGGTTAATTGTTTGTGAACAGCTGCAGGGTCTGTATCATCAGAGTCAGTCTCAGTTTTTTCACACATTTATTTATTCCGATGATTTTTCGTTTTATATTTAGATTTATTTCAACAAACACTCTCACGACTTTTTACTTTACGATCAGGACTGAGTTAAAATATGTGTCATTTCAACTTGACGTTTATTGAGAGTAAATAAATCATGAAACCTCCAGATTCCCCTTTTGGCTGAAAGTCCTTTAAAACCAACATCACACCCGGGTTTTTCCTGGTTCGCAGCCGGAGCCTTTGGTCAGCGAGCGCTTGTACCTCGACCACCTTCACGTCCGTGTCTGTCGGCTCGGCTCGTCAGGAACATTTCAAAAGGTTTTTCATGGTGTCCCTCAGGGCTCGTTTCTTGCTCCATCACTATTTATTTTATGTTTACCTTCTCTATAAAAATGCAGTAATTAAAGATTTGCAGTCTTTGTATTGAGCAACAAAACCAAAGTATATTTAACGTGTACTTTATTAAACAGTGATTTTTCAAATGTCACAAGAAAGTATTTTGCTCTTTTGTGTTTTTTTATTTTTCTCTTTAACTTTTATTGGGCTTGACAAGGACTTATATTTAGGACGGTGCCAACAAGAGAAACAGAGAACTCCTCCTGACAGTCAAACTTACAAGAATGTCTTGCATCTTTTGTAGTTCGTGTCATATTGTAGTTTGATTGTTTACTGTGGAAAGCTTTGTGTGTGTTTGTGTATTTGGCTGCTTGAGTGAATGTGTGCGCTGCAGTGGACCAGTGGTGTTTGTGTGGGTGTGTTACTCGTTGTAGGGATTGGTTTGTTTGCTTGTCTTGTGTTTTTTCGTTTCATGCCTTTACTGCTGTATCTGTTTCTGTGGTTGTTTGTTTTTTTGCAGATTTTGACAACCCTTGAAAACGAGATGGTGCATCTCAAGGGCTCAGACTCAGATTTATTTTATTCTCTTTTTTAAAGCTTTTAAATAAGGAGTGATGTTTCAGCAGCGTCGGCTTCAGACTCAGTGAAGTGCGAGCAGCTGCCGCTCAGTTTCACTTCAGTCTGAGGAGGTTTTTGTACGAGGCTTTTTCACTGTGTGAACACATGCTGACTGTTGATGTAGTGGTAACTCTGACAGTAATAAGCAGTAGAATCTTCAGGCTGAACTCCACTGATGGTCAGAGTGAAGCTGGACCCAGATCCACTGCCAGAAAAACGACTGGGAACATCTGACACTCGAGTTGTTGCAAATTTGATAAGAACTTTAGGAGTTTCTCCATCTCTCTGTTGGTACCAGTGCAACCAGTGACCGTTTGAATTCACGTGCACATTCTGACTGACAGAACACTGTATGTTCACGGTGGCCCCCAGGGCGGCGCTCACAGTCTGGGCCTGACTCAGAGTCACTGTCTGTCCTCTGGACTCTGTGATGAAGACGCAGCAGAGGACAGTCCACACGAGGACACACACCAAAGTCATGTTGGAGATGAGGAGCTTCATGAAGGAGTGTCAGAGCAAAGAGTCACCTCTGAGGAATATAAAGAGTCACCTCTGAGGAATATAAAGAGTCACCTCTGAGGAATATAAAGAGTCACCTCTGAGGAATATAAAGAGTCCCACTGGACCATGCAGCTACTCATGCAAAGTGTCTATGGAAATGAGGCTCCACATCTGGGCAGCTGCAGGGTCTGTAACATCAGGATCAGAAAGACACTGCATCCATTTCATTTCATTTATTTAAGGTTTTCCCCTGTAGTCCCTCAGGGCTGTGTTCTTGCGTCTTCACTGTTTTATGTCCAAGGAGTATTTTATTTTATAAAATTCAATTAAAATTGACAGTATATCTAATAAAAACGATTGTCCTGCAGGAAATGTGTTCAACAAAAGCACAAAAATCATTCTTTCCATTGTAAATTTTTCCCATTTGAATTCCCAAAGAATAGATACAAAACTCTTTTAATTCACCTGTTTTGTGTTGAATAAATGGGCTCTTACATAAAGTACCATTTTGTGACTAATTTACATTTTAATTAAATGTTTTATAAACCATAACTGAAAACAAGCTTTGTTTACTCATCCCTGACTCGCTGAATGAATTATCAGTGTGAATAGCTGAATGGTCTCTCCAGTCTCTTAGCGCTGGGAGGTTTTTGTACGAGCGCTCTGTGAGTTTGTATCACTGTGGGTCACGTTCGGTGGAGGAACCAGACTGGAGCTCAACTGTAAGTCACTTTTTTATATTTTCTCTGGAAATTACTTCAAAACTTGAATCATGTTTTTCTGATTTAACTCTGTTTCATTTTAAAGCCTGACTTTATTTTAATCATTATCCATTTTAAGACTGTCTCTGTGGAAACATCCGTCCGAGCCTCTTGTCGGACTTTTTTACCCAATAATCAAATACAAGCGTGTATTAAATTACAGCTGTTACTGGAGATGTGACGAGAGGTTTAACATGAGGTTTTAAATAGAACAGGTCCTCATCCACGTCCGTCCTTGGTTTGCCACTGCAGAGACAGAACTTTAGTGTTGAGCTGCTCAGTCAGAGTGTTGTATTGGCAACAGGAGAATCCAAAACATTAAACAGAACTAACACAAGAAAAACAAACCTTTATCTGTGCAGGAAGTGCTTTAACAACATCCAAAAGACGGCAGTGAATTTAAAAAAGTGGTGAATGTATCAAATAGAAATAAGAAAGTCTCTGTTGTGAATGAAAACACTCAGTGGTAAATTAATAACAAACAAAACACTACAAAATCAGAAGTTTTTTTCCCCCTGAAATTAAAGCAAAAATATGTCTTAATGTCTTTTAATGTGAGGACGGTTTTATTATATGTTACAAAGTGTTTAATATTAAATCTTCCTTATTCTTTAACTTTATCCCCCATTATAATTGTAACAAAGTGAAAAAAACAAAGAGTGGATGTGACTTTGTCTCATGGGAAACTCTGGGGATTTTTTCTGTTTATTTGCAGCTCTGAAACCTTTCAGTCGTTCCGCTTCACAGAGCTGTTTCTACACCTTACGCAGTTTCAAACAACATCGATTTACAAAAAAGAGAAAATAAATCAATTGTGAAAAAAATAAAAATCTTAATAATAATCTTATCTTATTTTTCTTTTTTCTGCTTTTTTTATTTTCCTTTATTTGTAATATTTTCCAAACACTGACAAACATGTGTTGTGTCTCTGTGTCATAAACCCATATGTGTCTCTGATTGGCCCTTGTGCTGTGTCCGCAGTGGGTCGAGTGGCCCCCGCCCTCACAGTGCTGCCCCCCTCCAGGTCGGAGCTGGCCCAGGGGAAGGCCACCCTCATGTGCCTGGCCAACAAGGGCTTCCCGTCAGACTGGAGCGTGTCCTGGAAGGTGTCCGGCGCCGGTGTGAGCGCTGTGGAGCAGAGGAGCCCCGCGCTGCCGCTAAAGGACGGCCACTACAGCTGGAGCGTGGGCCTGACGCTGACCGCACAGCAGTGGAGGGAGGGCGCTGTGGCTGTGAGCTGTGAGGCCAGACAGGGCTCCCAGAGTCCAGTGTCCCACACACTGAGCGCACTGCAGTGTTCCCAGGACTGACACAGCGCCCCCTGCTGTCACTGAGCGCACTGCAGTGTTCCCAGGACTGACACAGCGCCCCCTGCTGTCACTTCTGCTGACATACAGAGCTCTGCATTAACATCTGCTTTAATAAACTCCTCACTGCTTTCTGCTCATGTCTTCTCCTCTTTTATATAAAAATAAATAATTTACATCTTGAAAATCTTCTCATTAATAAATAAAAAATATCAGAAATTGCAACAATGTCTCTGTTTTTTTAATACATGTTTACATCTTAGGTTTCCATTTTATATATTTCACATATTATATGAAAGAACTCACACACAGAATCCTGGAGTCAGTGGCATTTACAGTTTCAATGTTAATCCAACACTAATTTAGCTTTAATTGTATCTTATTTATTAAGTCACTAACAGATGTTATTAGTTTATGGAAAATAATCATTGTTTTAGATTACAGTGTTTGTTTGAATAACAAATAATAATTAAAGCCACAAACCCCCCCTCGGCCTCACACCCAACCGGGCCTCACTCTTGTCCCGGCAGGAAAAGAGAAAGCATTAGAAAAGTGTCAAAGCCATATTTGAACAAACAAACTCCTACACCGAAGACCAGCGCACTATCACTGAGCTGTAACTCCATAATGATGTGGGCCTGATGTGGGCCTGATGTGGGCCTGATGTGGGCCTGATGTGGGCCTGATGGTCATTTCAGGTCATTTTTCTAACACAAGCACAGCAATAACAGCCGTACTGAGAAATATCTTACAATGTGTGCACGTAAAAGGAGAAAAGCATTAGAAAAGTGTCAAGTGTGTGTTTGAACGAGCTGCCTCTTTCACCTGAGACCACGATCACTGAGCAATAACTCTATACAAATACGGGTTTGCCGAGTCCCAAAAAAGAATAAAGAGTTGTGGTTGGAATCGATCGAGCGGTTTCCAGGATGGGAACCCAGCGCTCTACCATTGGAGCTACACAGCACAACTGAATGACCCGGCCAATTTTAGATTTATTGTAAAAAACTTATTTATTTGCAGAAAATACAGAAAATGGAACTACAGTTTAAGCAATATTTATTGAATCATTTTGCAATTATAATTAGGGGAAATTACATACAACCGGAAAGCATCATACTGGCATGTACTCCACAAAATGAAAGATACCAGCGCTGCATTCACATATTTTGAAGGCCAGATGCTACGTAGCCAGTCCGGAGCAAAGGCTAAATGCTAATAGCATAACAAACACTCACCAAGACCCGTTATATTTCCGGCACGACGGACACAGAGGATGGGCGGGCCACTTAACAAGCCACTTAACAAGCCAATTAACAAGCCACTTAAAAAGCCAATTGAAAGTCAAAATGGCTGACTTCCTGTGCGTCCAAATTGCAATTTTCAAGGTATAGCTAGGGGGCGCTGTCCTGGGAGCAGGCTATGTGTTAATGGCTGCGTTCTGTTCAGTTTCGGCTGGTGCATTAGTGACCTGAATATGAGCTCTGTGGGCTTATGTCTGTGAGCGTTCGTCACTGCGGCGTTAGGAGTAGACGGTGTAACAGTTTTAAAAAACGTGGCTTAGTCTTTAATTTCACTGTGTCTAGATTCACTGTGCCAAATGTGATGTTATTCCGATGAAAAAACAGGGACGAGTTCGTTAAAACATAAGATGAGGCCAGACGGTTTCACAATTCAAAGTGAAAATACATTTTGAGGCCGCCCGAAAGTCTCCACCAAATTTCGTGAATTTCGGCGACGTTTAGAGGGTCAAAAATGCGATCACTTACGGAGAGAAATTGTGGAAAGCCAAAAACAAAAGTCCTTTCCACGGGACGTCCGACTCAGGCCTAAAAATTCAAAAGATTTTATTCACGTTGTCAAAATTGACGTTAAGAATTTGGTTGAGATTTTCCTACAGTTTGTACGTCTCATATTTTTTTCCACAATTGCAATATTCCAGGGGTGGCAAACACGCGGCCGTCGAGCCGCATGCGGCTCTTGGCCAATCAGATAATCCAATGCTGCTCTTTACAAGAGTATAGGTACATATTTCCCATAAACTGTAAAACAGTCTTTAAGAATCTTGACCAAAAATCCAACTATACTCCTACAGACCCTGTTTCCATCTCTGCATGAATGAGAGCCCGTATCACCCTCTTTTTCAAGGCGGCGTGAAAAGGTGCCTGCCTCACTCAAAGCAGGATGTAGGTTAAACAACAGACAGGCAGATCGTGGCTCTGGGATCAGCTTCGGTGCTTTTCAGATTTCTGATCAGCTACTCTTTATTTGACTCTTAATTTGGCCTCATATTCACAGAAAAAGATCAAAATTAGGAAATGGAAAAAAGCGGAGCTTCAACGAAGCATATGATGCGAAGCGCGACATCGCGTATCGCGGAAATACGCAAAGTCATTGACTTTTTGTTTAACATGTGACAGTAACTGTAACAAATACAATTTAAAACAGAACCTCAGACGTCCAGAGGCTCCTGATTAAAGTTTATGAACTTTGTGCAGCCTAGAGTGCCTTCTCTCTGCGCAATCCAGTCAGGACCGAGCGCAAAGGCCAGGGGCGACTCAGAAGAGGGGCTCAGTGGGCAGGGCCCCACATACAAACACACCCCAGCATTAAAAAACAAAACAAAATCTAATTCTGTCCCAGTCAGAACAGAACAAAATGTCAGTTTATTTAATATATGTTTATTTCAATCTTGGTTAGGAGTAAAACCAATACATCTAATACAATTATTGAAAAAAAAAAAAAAAAAAGGCCAGGCATTAAGTTATAGATTATTGTGATTAAATATAAAAGTCAAATTATATTTAATCACAATAAACTACCACCCTTGGATCTCGCAAACGGTCGGTGCCTTTGTGGCTCTTCACAGGATCAAGGTTGAAAATTTCGGCTCTTGGTCTCTGACTAGTTAGCCACCACGGCAATATTCCAAGATTATTGTCTTTACTTTTTCTTCATTGTTTGTGAACAGCTGCAGGGTCTGTATCATCAGAATCGGTCTCTCAGTTTAGGTCACACATTTATTCATATTATGTTTCATTTTTTGTTATGACGTTCTTTATTATATTTCGATCAAGCTCATTTATTAATATTCACAAATATCTTTTAATTCATTCTCAAGCTGAAGTGGTAACTGTCCAAAACACTCATAAAGTCTGTCTGTAAACTGGGCGTTCACTGAAGCGAGTCAGTTTCAGTTCAGTCTGTGGAGGTTTTTGTACGAGGCTTTTTCACTGTGTGAACAGGTCATAACGGGAAGAATCAACATCAGCTTTACAATAATAAACAGAAAGATCTTCAGGCTGAACTCCACTGATGGTCAAAGTGAAGCTGGACCCAGATCCACTGCCTGAAAAACGACTGGGAACATCTGACACTCGAGTTGTTGCAAAGTAAATGAGAGCTTTTGGAGTTTCTCCATCTCTCTGTTGGTACCAGTACAAGCGATTATTACTCCACACATTGACACTGGTGGAACACTGTATGTTCACGGTGGCCCCCAGGGCGGCGCTCACAGTCTGGGCCTGACTCACTGTCACTGTGAGTCCTCTGGACTCTGTGATGAAGACGCAGCAGAGGACAGTCCACACGAGGACACACACCAAAGTCATGTTGGAGATGAGGAGCTTCAGGAAGGAGCTTCAGAGCAAAGAGTCACCTCTGAGGAATATAAAGAGTCACCTCTGAGGAATATAAAGAGTCACCTCTGAGGAATATAAAGAGTCACCTCTGAGGAATATAAAGAGTCACCTCTGAGGAATATAAAGAGTCACCTCTGAGGAATATAAAGAGTCACCTTTGAGGAATATAAAGAGTCACCTCTGAGGAATATAAAGAGTCACCTCTGAGGAATATAAAGAGTCACCTCTGAGGAATATAAAGAGTTACCTCTGAGGAATATAAAGAGTCACCTCTGAGGAATATAAAGAGTCACCTCTGAGGAATATAAAGAGTCTCACTGGATCATGCAGCTGCTTATGCAAAGAGTGAGACTCTGCAGATACATGGTTTGGTGTGAACAGCTGCAGGGCCTCTCAGAATTGGACCATGCAGCCGCTCATGTGCAAAGTGTGAGGAGTCTCTTGGGAGCTGCGTTCAGGAACCGCCCTGAGCGTCAAGAAAAATTGTGCAGCTGCTGATGCCCATTTACCATTGGAATTATCGCTCGTTGTTTTCGGTTTTGTGGCTATTTTGACACTTTTTCAAAAAGCTTTTAGATTTAGGTAAAGCCAAAGTGGAGAAAATGTTCTCAGTTCAGGTGGGGGTTAAGAGGTTAAAGTAATGTTTTGGTGACTCTACCCATCTCTGAAGAATTGGTTAAACAGTGACAACCCTCTCGCTGTTGTGCCTCTAATTGTCCACACGGGGGCGACATCGGCCTCTTTTTAGATCATGTTCATGACCACACATGAAGCACACGTTTACAATAGGCAGGAACCATTTTCATATTTAAAATCTATAATATTAAAGCATTAATACAACTCATTCACACCACGTGATTTAGCCTCAAGGCTGCAGGGAAAAAGGTCCCGGGTTCGATTCCCACCTGGACGGGGCCTTTCTGTGGAGTTTGCATGTTCTCCCTGTGTCTGTGTAGGTTTCCTCCGGTTTCTCCTGCCACTAAAAACATGTACAATAAGTGAATACTCCAGGTGTTTCTGACCATCAGCCTGGCTCCACATCTGGAGGTCCTGCCGTCGCCCACTGCTCCTCCTTTATCACATGCCCTTACTTTCATATTTGTTCATATTATTAGTTATTATTATTATATTTTGAGTTATTTTGACCGTTCTTAAACTCCAAACGGTGTCAGACCTAAAGGCTGTTGGTTAAAGTGTCTCCGGTGATTTGTTTGTAATGAGAGGTTTGGTCAAAGCAGGTCCAGGCTCAGAATCAGGGAAAGAATTATTATTATGCAGCTGTTTTCCCTCAAACAAAATATGAAGGAAAAAACATCTGAAACGGCAATAAATCCTCTTCTGATTCTGACTTGTATTAATAGATTATGATTTATTTATTTTGTAGAACATATGCAAACACACACACAGGAACCACTGACCTACTGAGGACACATATGCAAACACACTTACAGGAACCACTGACCTACTGAGGACACATATGCAAACACACATACAGGAACCACTGACCTACTGAGGACACATTTGCAAACACACATACAGGAACCACTGACCTACTGAGGACACAAATATAAAACACTGATTCTGAAGGTCACTCATTTATTTGTCTGTCAACATTTTATTTTAAAAACCTCACTTTACTTTAATCATTTGAAGTCTCTGCTGTTGAGTCTTTCCAAGTGTCTTAAACCAAAGAATATTTCCTGAATTAAGTCTCAAATTGAAGCTACTGAGAAACCGTTATTCGTGCACAAAGGGGAAAGTGTTTTTGCAACAGCCACGAATCAACGGCACATATAGAGTTAAAAGTGACAAAAGTATAAAAATCCAGGTCCACATCGTGAATGAGAATTGATTCAATCTGTGGGAAAATAGAAAATCCTGACATAAAAACTGTAATATTCTAAGTAATAGTTTTCCAGACTTCAGCCCAGTCTCTTTGGTTCGTTTCCAGTTTGTGTTGAGTTGATTTAAAAAGTGTTTGATTTCAAAGCCCTCATGTCCTCGTCTGAACTCCTGAATGTTTGTGACTCAGAGCGTTGAGGTGGTTAAATCTGCTCCTGCTGGACGTCCCCAGAGTCAGGACTAAACACTGGGGAGACGGGCCCAGACTCTGGAATAATGGATATCCAGACATAAACCGTCCCTGACTTTGTCCTTTTTAAACCCAGGCTCATTTATTCTGGCTTTAACACTCAGGAACACGGACACGCTTTGCTTCACGGCTTCATCCAAGTCTTTTGAATGTTTTACCCTCATTTCAATTGTTTTATTATCATTTTATACTTTGGTCTTTGAGGGATTTAAAGGAGTTCATAACGAGTCGTTAAAAAAGTTTAGTCTAAAAAATCCACTAATGTAGAACAAGACATATTTAATCAATGCATAACTTGTGTTTTACTGTTGTTTATTTTCAGTTTTATTTTTCATTTGAAGCATTGGAAGTTATTTTATTAATAATAGTTATAATTATGATTTATTTGAATAACTTTGTGTGAAGAGTTTTACTTTTATTGTAATAAATATTATCAGTAGATTGTTGGGGTTTTATGGTCGTACGTGTCATAAAGTCTGTGAGTTCAGTGAAGCGAGTCAGTTTCAGTTCAGTCTGAGGAGGTTTTTGTACGAGTCTTTTTCACTGTGTGAACGGGTAGCTGCTATACTGCTGACAATAATAAACTCCTGCATCTTCAGCCTCAAATCCACTGATGATCAAAGTGAAGTCAGTCCCAGAACCACTTCCACTGAAACGACTGGAGACTCCAGACTGACGAGTTGTAGCAGAATAGATCAATAGCTTTGGAGACTCTGAGCCTTTCTGAAGATACCAGGCAAGATTACTAGAAACACTTGTACTGGACTGACATCTGACAGAGGTAAAGGCTCCTCTCTCCACAGCTGCAGCTGCAGGAGTCTGAGTCAGGAGGATTTCTGCTCCTGAAGAAGCTGAAAAACACAAGAAGAGTTATTGAGACAGACCCCGCAGGTGTCCAGAGGAGCAGTGTGTGACCCAGAGATGTCCTCACCCCGACCCAGGAGCCCCAGAGCCAGCAGGAACAGCTGCAAGGACATCAGGCTCATTGTGTTGTTGGTGTGGGAGTGTCTCTGAAGGAGCAGCACTGGGCTCTTAACGGCTGGACCAGCAAACATATGCAAACACACCAGGGCTGAAAATCCATTCAGATTCACCAAATCAATTAGATTCAAGATTCAGTTTGACTGATTTTAGATTCATTTAAGGAAATCACGCAGAACCAACTTTCCGTGGCGATGGACGACATTCTCAGAAGAACTAATGCTGCAAATAGTAGAAACTAACTCTAACTTGGTAAATTAGTAAAAATGTGAATAATTACATTGATAAACATATGAATATAAAAATTAAGATTCTAATCCCCCGTTGTTGCCATGGTGATGACGCACTGGTTCAGCCAATCAGGCCTTTGACAGAAAACAACCCAGGTAAAAATTCAATATATTTCAATATATTATTAGTATACTTGTTTTTTGTCTAATACATTTAAAATATATTTCAATAAAGTGCACTTAACATAAGTACACTAAAATGAGAGTAAAATATATACATATGCATTTTTTTTTTTATAATTTGTATTTTTTTATTGAATTTATACATGGCACATAAATCACTGCAGTATAATACAAAACAAAACAAAAAAAAAAAGAAAAAGAAAGAAGAGGGAAAATAATAATAATAATAATAAAAATATTGAAAAAATGTAGATGAGAGAGAGATGAAAGAAGAAAAAAATAAATAAGAATAAATAAATAAATAAAAATAAGTAAAGAAAAAAAAAAGAATAAATAACTAAATAAAAAGGTGGTAGGCAGTGGGGCTAATCCAAATACATAGTATTTAGTCAAGGCTTCTCACTGGACAAGTCATCACCTGAGAGTATTTGTTATCAATAATAATAACAGTAATATCGTTGTTGTTATTATTATTATTATTATTATTATTATTATTATTATTATTATTGTAGTTGTTATCATTATTACTTATCTTTTTCCTAAATGCTAGGCTGTTAGCATATTAATTGTCCTTAGTGCCTTGTTTTAATTCTATTGGGTTCTGATATAGTGTGGCCTGGGGGCCTCACAGGGCTAGATATAGAGTTGGTCTATTGTGCCTTTTTGAGAAGCGTTGACGTGTACATTATGATACTGTTACTCCATTACTGGTTGTTTTAATGTATTCCAGGTAGTCCTTCCATTTTTCAGTGTAGCTCATATTCCGGTCCATAATATTAAATGACATGTGTTCATATGAAGCCACCTTGGCAAGTTCTGTAAACCATTCTGCAAAAGGGGGTTCATCCGCATCTTTCCAGTGACGCATTATTACTTGTTTCCCAATCATGATACTGGTCTGGATGAGGTCCGATGATGTGCACCGTGTGGTCATTTGTGGATCGTTCAGAATAAAAAGCCGTGGAGTGAATTCGAAATTAGCGTGAGTCATGTTTTTTAGACATCCATAAATCTTCATCCAGAAGTTTTGAGTTTTGGGACATTCCCAGAGGAGATGTACCAGGGTTCCTTTGTTATTACATCTCCAGCAAGTGTCCGAGTCCACAAGGTTTAGTCTGAACAGTCGTGAGGGAGTCCAGTAGTAGCGATTTAATACTTTGAAGTGAATTAGCTTGATCTTAATGTCTCTAGACAATTTGTTGGTATTTTTACATATTCTTTCCCAGTCTTCATTTGATAAGTGAATTTTTAGGTCTGAAGCCCAGATCGATTTCAGAGCGTATGACCTAGGGTGTTTCTGATGAAAAATTAAACTATAATAGAAGGATGCCTCATGTCCCGATCCCATTTTTTTAACTATTTGTGATAGAAGGATTGAATGCTGTGGTGGGGAATGTTTCCCTATAGTGCTAAATAGTACATTTCGAAGTTGCAGATATTGCCAGAAATGAGTATTCTTCAAGTTATATTCAGAGATTAATTCTTCAAAAGATTTAAGTACGTTTCCTTTATATAGGTCTGCAAGTTTTTTAATTCCCTGAGCAAGCCAATCCTTCCAAACAAAAGAGCGTTTACCTATTTTAAGTTTGGGGTTATTCCATATACAACTTTCAGAATTCAGATAAACATTAACATTGAACATAAATGAAATCTTTTTCCATACATTAAAAAGGTTTGCAATAATGGGATGGGATTTGGTAGTTGAGGTCATCTTGGTTGATAGCGCGTCTATTGGATTGAGTGGGGAAAACAGTCTGGACTCCATCCCTATCCAAGGTGGGGCTCGTTCAGGTGGCAGTGCCCATTGAGCAATATGTCTCAGGCAGAAGGCATAATGATATAGAATTAAATCTGGAAAACCCATGCCTCCTTTTTTAACAGGCATTTGCATTTTACTGAGTTTTAATCTCGGACGTTTCCCATTCCACATGAATTCTTTGCAGATACGATCAAATTTATCAAAATATTTTTTGGGTATAGCAATTGGTAGACATTGTAGTAAATAGTTCAGCTTTGGTATGCTATTCATTTTCAGCACATTAATTTTTCCCCACAATGAGAGGGATAATAAAGCCCATCTTTGTGTATCGAGTGTAATCTTCTTCAGGATTGGGTCAATGTTTTTTTCTATAATTTTGTCAATTTTGTGAGGAAACAAAATTCCCAGATATTTTATGCCTTCTGTGGGCCACTTAAAAGAGCCGGCTTGAAATAAGGTTTTTGGACAGAATGAAGTTAGCGGTAAGGCTTCTGATTTGGACCAATTTACTTTGTATCCTGATAATTTTGAAAAGTGTTCTATGGTTTCCAACAGTGCTGGTACAGATCTAGTTGGGTCCGATGTGATCCATAAAATATCATCAGCATACAACATAAGCTTATGATTATAGTCATTAATTTTGATACCTTTAATATTAGGGTTATTGCGAATAGCTGTCGCTAAAGGCTCGAGCGCGAGACAGAAGAGCCCAGGAGAGAGAGCTGAACCCTGCCGCGTGCCTCTGCTGAGTCTAAAATATGAAGACATAAGACCGTTAGTCAGTACCGCAGCTGTTGGCTCAGTGTACAATGTTTTTATCCATTTTAGAAAAATGTCACCAAACCCAAATGCACGAAGCGTATGAAACATATACCTCCACTCAAGACGATCAAACGCTTTTTCGGCGTCTAAAGATATTACAGCAGTTGGATCGTCTGAGTCTTTTACGTGCCACATTGTATTGATAAGTCGTCTGACATTGTCTGATGAGTGTCTTTGCTTCACAAAACCCACTTGGTCCGGGTGAATAATTAATTCGAGAATTTTGTCAAGCCGCTTGGCCAGTATTTTCGAGAGTATTTGACAGTCTGCAGATATCAGACTGATGGGGCGATAATTTTTGCAGTCAGTCGAGTCTTTGTCTTTTTTGAGAATCAAAGTAATTATGGCTTGATTTAAAGATGGAGGTAATATTCCTGTTTCATACGCCTCTGAAAGCATTTGATGGTATAAAGGCAGCAGGTCTTCTGCATAACATTTATAAAATTCAAACGTGAACCCATCTGGGCCGGGGGATTTTCCTGATGGTAGAGTCCCAATTATATCCAGTATTTCTTTTGTAGATATAGGAGAATCTAAACAAACTTTCTGTTCCATATTAATCTTTGGCAGCTTTAAATTGTGAACAAAAGTTTGAATTTCCTCATCTATCGCTGTACTTTCAGATGTATAGAGATTGACGTAATACTTTTGGAATGCATCATTTATATCCTGGGCTTTATTTCTTAACGTACCCTCAGCATCCCTTACTGCTGCTATTAATGATTTGGCCTCTTTTTGTTGGATATAACGAGCTAGCAGTTTACCTGCTTTGTCACCAGATTCAAAGATTCTTTATATATACATATGCATAATATCTTTTTAATTATACACTTGTGAAAAACATACTTAGCATTAATATATTTCTACCCAGGTGAAAAATATATACTTATGTTTGTTAAAATTTAATATAAAAAATATATTTTCAGTATCAACTTAAATTAACTTTTACTGTGCTATTTTTGGAACAACTTATTTTGTATTTAATCTGTTTAAGGTGAATTTAAATTGCAATAACATTCAATTCCAGGTACATTTAGTTTACTAAAGTGGACCTATTTTACACATACTTAATCTATTTATAGCATATTGAGTTTCATGTATTACTATATCTGATAGAAAATTTAAATGTAACTTTTATTCCACAAAAAGCTAACTTTAAATATATTAAAAGCATATTTTTGTCATACTTTTTATTCTATTTAAATTTAACTTAAAATTACTAAGCACAAAATAAGTTGTTTCAAAAGAGCACACTTAAACTTTATTTTACTATCATTTCTGAAATATATTTAGTTTGTTAAATTTGACTTTGCTAAGTATATTTTGTTTTCTCCTGGGAACATGGCAGCCCCAGAGTGAACAAGAAGTAAATAAAGAAAATCTCTGTCTGGAGGAAATGCAGGACAAGGAAACAGGTGTAAAAGCCGTTTTATTTCCAGTGGAGCGTTTTTACTGTTTTGTTTCCAGGCTGTAACTCCGGCCTGAGGGACGAGGGACTCGATATGAAGAGAACACGGCACAAAAAGAAGCTTCTGTCTCTGTTCGCTCCAAACTTATTGTGGATTAAAATAAACATAGTTCATGCGTCAAACACGACCTTAGGATCGATTTAATTAAGGTTTTTTTAATCGATATCGGGCTGTTCAAAGGAAAATGGACTCAATTGGATTCATGAATTATATAAACCCAGCCCTAAAACACACTTACTGGAACCACTGACCTACTGAGGACATGTTTGCAAACACACATACAGAAACCACTGACCTACTGAGGACACATATGCAAACACACATACAGGAACCACTGACCTACTGAGGACACATATGCAAACACACTTACAGGAACCACTGACCTACTGAGGACACATATGCAAACACACACACAGGAACCACTGACCCACTGAGGACACATATGCAAACACACTTAGTCTCTGCTGTTAAGTCTTTCCAAGTGTCTTAAACCAAACAATGTTTCCTGAATTAAGTCTCAATTTGAAGCTACTGAGAAACCGTTATTCGTGCACAAAGGAGAAAGTGTTTTTGTAACAGCCACGAATCAACGGCACATATAGAGTTAAAAGTGGCCAAAGTATAGAAATCGAGGTCCACATCGTGAATGAGAATTGATCCTGACATAAAAACTGTAATATTCTAAGTAATAGTTTTCCAGACTTCAGCCCAGTCTTTTTGGTTCGTTTCCAGTTTGTGTTGAGTTGATTTAAAAAGTGTTTGATTTCAAACACTTTTTAAAGTGTTTGAAATCCTGAATGTTTGTGACTCAGAGTGTTGAGGTGGTTAAATCAGCTCCTGCTTGACGTCCCCAGAGTGAGGACTAAACACTGGGGAGACGGGCCCAGACTCTGGAATAATGGATATCCAGACATAAACCGTCCCTGACTTTGTCCTTTTTAAACCCAGGCTCATTTATTCAGACTGGCTTTAACACTCAGGAACACGGACACGCTTTGCTTCACGGCTTTATCCAAGTCATTTCAATTGTTTTATTATCATTTTATACTTTGGTCTTTGAGGGATTTAAAGGAGTTCAAAACGAGTCGTTAAAAAAGTTTAGTCTGAAAAATCCACTAATGTAGAACAAGACATATTTAATCAATGCATAACTTGTGTTTTACTGTGGTTTATTTTCAGCTTTATTTTTCATTTGAAGCATTGGAAGTTTTTTTATTAATAATAGTTATAATTATGATTTATTTGAATAATTTTGTGTGTGAAGAGTTTTGCGATTATTTTAATAAATATTATGAGTAGATTGTTGGAGTTTTATGGTCGTACGTGTCATAAAGTCTGTGTGTTCAGTGAAGTGAGTCAGTTTCAGTTCAGTCTGAGGAGGTTTTTGTACGAGTCTTTTTCACTGTGTGAACGGTGTTGCGTCATGCTGCTGACAAAAATAAACTCCTGCATCTTCAGCCTCAAATCCACTGATGATCAAAGTGAAGTCAGTCCCAGAACCACTTCCACTGAAACGACTGGAGACTCCAGTGTGACGAGAAGTAGCAGAATAGATCAATAGCTTTGGAGACTCTGAGCCTTTCTGAAGATACCAGTTAAGATTAGAAACACTTGAACTGGACTGACATCTGACAGAGGTAAAGGCTCCTCTCTCCACAGCTGCAGCTGCAGGAGTCTGAGTCAGGAGGATTTCTGCTCCTGAAGAAGCTGAAAAACACAAGAGTTATTGAGACAGACCCCGCAGGTGTCCAGAGGAGCAGTGTGTGACCCAGAGATGTCCTCACCCCGACCCAGGAGCCCCAGGGCCAGCAGGAACAGCTGCAGGGACATCATGCTCATTGTGTTGTTGGTGTGGGAGTGTCTCTGAAGGAGCAGCACTGGGCTCTTAACGGCTGGACCACCAAACATATGCAAACACACCAGGGCTGAAAATCCATTCAGATTCACCAAATCAATTAGATTCACGATTCAGTTTGACTGATTATAGATTCATTTAAGGAAATCACGCAGAACCAACTTTCCGTGGCGATGGACGACATTCTCAGAAGAACTAACGCTGCAAATAGTAGAAACTAAACTTGTTAATTAGTAAAAAATATGAATATTTACATTGAAGAATTGAACCCCTTTTGTTGCCATGGTGATGATGCACTGGCTCAGCCAATCAGGCCTTTGACAGTAAACAACATGGCTGCCCCAGATTTAACCTGTTTGGAAATAAATCACTAAATCTTTGTTTGGAAGAAATGCAGGAGCAGGAAACATGTGCAGAAGCCTTTTTCTATCCAGGGGAGCTCCTTCACTCGTTTTTAGCCACGCTGTGATTCCTGGAGGGCGAGAGGGACCAGCTCAAAATGAAGAGCACAACTATTGAAATAAACAGAGTTCACATGAAAATGGATCAGTCCAATGTGTTCCTTAGAGACACGGAGCTCGACCTTGTTAAGAAGTTGAAGTGTCTCGGGGAAACTGTGGATCCAACAGTGAAAACAAACACATTTGGGTGCAGTGGTTCAGATGAAGAAGGTGCTTTACTTTTGTCATGATACAAAAAGTGTATAACACAGTTGGTCCTCTGCGTTTGACTCATCCTTCGCTGGGACGACCTGTAGGAGCAGTGGATGTCTCCAGATGTGGAGCCAGGCTGATGTTCAGAATAACCTGGCTGGAAGATTGACCTATTGTACATGTTTTGAGTGGTAGGGGAAACAGGAGGAAACCTACGCAGACACGGGGAGAACCTGCAAACTCCACAGAAAGGCCCCGTCCCTGCTGGGAATCCAACCCGGACCTTCTAGCCTCACAGCAGGAAGGTCCCAAGTTTGATTCCCAACTGGGAATTCTTTGATGTTTCTGTTCGATGTTAAAATTCAGACATATTTTCCTGCTCACGACAAAAGCTTCAGAATCAGTGACTGAATCATCTTCATTTGGAAAAAAACACAATGTTTATGTCACTTTTTAGAGTTTTTGTCACATTATTTCAATGTTATTGTGATTGTCCATATTTATCAGTAAATCCTGTAAATTATTAAAGTCTATAAAAACAATGTTTTTTTGTATATGGCAGTGATACAATAAAATATGTACAATAGGAATCACCTCAATAAGAGGTTCTTAACCGTCGTTCATTATGATGCTCATCTGAGCAGCTGCAGGGTCTGTAACATCAGGATCAGTAAAATACACTGTCTCCATTTTAGGTCTAATTTAAAATGTTCCCATAGAGTCCCTCAGGGCTTTGCTCTTGCGCTGTTAATGTTTAATGTTTTAAGACTATTTTTAGTTCGCAATAATAACTTCAAATGACAGTATATCCACTAAAAATGATTGTCGCTGCATTAAATGTGTTCAACAAAAGAATATGTAGTTTATTTTTCCCATTTTAATCCCCAATGAATAAATACTATACTAGTTATTTACAGAGACTTATTTCATTCCTTTATTTGAGTTCCTTGTGGAGGGTTTATATGTTGCATAATCCATGTCTCAAAACCGGCTTTGTTTACACATCCCTGACTCGATGAATGTTTTTACTTGTGTGAACAGCTGAATGGTCTCTCCAGTCTCTTAGCGCTGGGAGGTTTTTGTACGAGCGCTCTGTGAGTTTGTATCACTGTGGTACACGTTCGGTGGAGGAACCAGACTGGAGCTCAACTGTAAGTCACTTCTTTTTCTTATTCATGTGAAAAATATGTTTAAACTTAATTAATGTTGTTTCAAATTCATCTCATTTTTAAAGTTTGAGTGTCTTTTATTAATTATAGAAAGTAAACGTACCGTTATCCGTGTCTGTGCGTTTCTATCGTCCCCAAACAAGTTTAAGTTAAACAGATCTTTGACTCGGTGAAGATTTGCAGCAGTAAATGGAGACGGTAAAGACGGAGTCGCAAATATAGATTTAAAAATATTCATACAAATATAAATGTATTACTCAGTTTTTTATATGAAATATTATGAAAATGTTTCATCTTACTTTTGCGTCAAATCTATTTTGGCTGATTTTAATTTATCTACTTTTTATTTTAAAGTGAGTTTATATAAAATAGTCTGTAGTTAAATCCGTCTTTGGCTCTTGTTGTTCCTGACGTTTGTTTGATCTAAAACACAGAGACACGATTGAAAATAAATATTTGTCTCACATGGAAAATGTGACAGAAAATAGTGAAAACCAACAAAATGATGAATTATCAAATAAATAGTTTATTTTAACTGACAGTTTGTTTTTTCAAACTGAACTAAGTTAAAGGTTTTCTATAAAATATTTCCCTTATTTTTGTTTCTTCCAAAATGAAGAAACTTAAACTTTCATTAGTTTCATTAGTTTTATCTTTTATCTGTAAAGCGTTTTCTCTCATATCAGTTTAAAAATATAAAAGTGAAGTGACTCTGTCTCAGGGGAAACTCTGGGGACGTTTGTCTTTAGCTCTGAAACCTTTCAGTGGTTCAGCTTCAGTGGAGTCTGTGGCAGCTGTTTTAAAGTATTTCATGATTATCTTGTTTTCCCGTTTACTTGAAGGCACTGTATCTGAAGTATCTGAATAATTATTAGTATAAGTATTGAATAATTTTCCTCCGACTGCAGTAAATCGTAAACTCAGACTGTGAACAAACACTGTACAAAATGATAAAGCTTTTGAATCAGTTTTATGAACTTGTAAGTTAGTTTTCTGGTATTTCTGTGACGGTGACTCTGAAAAGTGACACTAAAGTTGTGAAATGTGCCTTTAAACTTGTCCCTGTGAAGAATCAGGAGCCGACAAATATGTTAGGAATGAGTTCAGACACAACTAACATTTGAATGTACCGGAATCCCCTTTTCATTTCCTGTAATAGAAACATTAGGTTTGTTCATGTCATTGATCAGTTTAGTTTGTGTTGTTTAATAAAAAAGGTGTTTCCCCTGAAGCCGGTCTGTGGAAGGTTTGCTTTACTGAGAGCAGCCGAAACTGAAGCCTCTTTGAGCTCATTCTGTTTTTTTCTTGTTATTTATTGTTCACAGTGTTTGGTCGAGTGGCCCCCGCCCTCACAGTGCTGCCCCCCTCCAGGTCGGAGCTGGCCCAGGGGAAGGCCACCCTCCTGTGCCTGGCCAACAAGGGCTTCCCGTCAGACTGGAGCGTGTCCTGGAAGGTGTCCGGTATAGAGGGCGCTGTGGAGCAGAGGAGCCCCGCGTTGCTGCTAAAGGACGGCCTCTACAGCTGGAGCGTGGGCCTGACGCTGACCGCACAGCAGTGGAGGGAGGGCGCTGTGAGCTGTGAGGCCAGACAGGGCTCCCAGAGTCCAGTGTCCCACACACTGAGCGCACTGCAGTGTTCCCAGGACTGACACAGCGCCCCCTGCTGTCACTGAGCGCACTGCAGTGTTCCCAGGACTGACACAGCGCCCCCTGCTGTCACTGAGCGCACTGCTGTGTTCCCAGGACTGACACAGCGCCCCCTGCTGTCACTTCTGCTGAGATACAGAGCTTCTGCATTATCATCTGCTTTAATAAACTCCTCACTGCTTTCTGCTCATGTCTGCTCCTCTTTTATATGAAAATACATAAATAATTTACATCTTGAAAATCTTCTCATTAATAAATAAAAAATATCAGAAATTGTAACAATGTCTCTGTTTTTTTAATACATGCTTACATCATAGGTTTCCATTTTATATATTTCACATATTATATGAATGAATCACACACAGAATCCTGGAGTCAGTGGCATTTACAGTTTCAATGTTAATCCAACACTAATTTAGCTTTAATTGTATCTTATTTATTAAGCCACTTCCAGTTTGAATAACAAATAATGACAAGAACATTTTGCAATTGCTGTGCAATTGTGATTGACTGCGGAATCGTAGGCTACCAATTCAGAAATGCACAAATTGCATAAAAATTGTGAGAAAAAAAATCATAATTGCATAAGAGTGCTTTTATTGTGAAAATCCTCATTTAGTTGCATTATACTGCTTTACATGCGAAATCCCTATTAAGTTGCATCATATGCGAAAATCCCTATTAAGTTGCATTATAGTCCTTTATGTGTGAAAATCCCTATTAAGTTGCATTATACTGCTCTATATGTGAAAATCCTTATTAAGTTGCATTATAGTGCTTTATATGTGAAAATCCCTATTAAGTTGCATTATAGTGCTTTATATTTTAAAATCCCTATTAAGTTGCATTATAGTCCTTTATGTGTGAAAATCCCTATTAAGTTGCATTATACTGCTTTATATGTGAAAATCCCTATTAAGTTGCATCATACTGCTTTATGTGTGAAAATCCTTTTTAAGTTGCATTATACTGCTTTATATTTGAAAATCCCTATTAAGTTGCATTTTAGTGCTTTATATGTGAAAATCCCTCTTAAGTTGTATTATACTGCTTTATATGTGAAAATCCTTATTAAGTTGCATTATACTGCTTTATATGTGAAAATCCCTATTAACTTGCATTATGCTGCTTTATATGCGAAAATCCCTATTAACTTGCATTATACTGCTTTATATGTGAAAATCCCTATTAACTTGCATTATACTGCTGTGAAAATCCCTATTAACTTGCATTATAGTGTTTTATATGAGAAAATCCCTATTAACTTGCATTATACTGCTGTGAAAATCCCTATGTTGTTGCAGAAACTGTAAAAACTGTTGAAATTGCAGAAACTCTTGACATTGTATAAAGTCTTAACATTGCATAAACTGTTTAAATCACTAACAGACTTCACTGTGTCAGAAATCCCATTCAAATGAATGGGGAGCCTTCCCCATACAAATCAATGGCAGAATTCCCAAGCCCAGAGGAAAAAACTGGAAAACTGCAGAACTCAAGTGTGTGTTTGAACGAGCTGCCTCTTTCAGCTGAGACCACTATCACTGAGCAATAACTCTATACAAATATGGGCTTGCCGAGTCCCAAAAAAAATAAAGAGTTGTGGTTGAAATCAATCCAGCGATTTCCAGGATGGGAACCCAGCGCTCTACTATTGGAGCTACACAGCACAACTGAATGACCCAGCCGATTTTAGATTTATTGTATAAAACACCCCGCAGTCATTTATTTCCAGAAAAAATGAAAAATGGAAACAGAAAATGGAACTACAGTTTAAGCAGTATTTATTGAATAATTTTGTAATTATAATTAGGGCAAATTCCCTGGGGCCCCAAAGATTTGAGAGAGTGCTCCAGCCCTGCAGAACACTCGATAGATGAAGCAATATTCTGGTGAGACCCATATAGTACAAGGAACACACAGAGAGACGGACAGGAAACAGCCAAACTGAACTTCCTGTGATTGTACAGTAAAAAAAAACTGAATTTGGAGCCAACAACTTTTAAATTAAAAATTATTTCTGGGAGAGAGGGGTAGTATATGTACAAGTCTAAAACTGTGGCTTTTGTGAATAAAATGGGAAAGTGGGAAAATAGACGAATTTCAGGAGAAACTGACAGAGGCCAACATGCTGCCAGAATAAGAACTCTGTATATTTTCACAGAGGATGGGCGGGCCACTTAACAAGCCACTTAACAAGCCACTTAACAAGCCACTTAAAAAGCCAATTGAAAGTCAAAATGGCTGCCTTCCTGTGCGTCCAAACTGCAATTTTCAAGGTATAGCTAGGGGGCGCTGTCCTGAGAGCAAGCTATACAGTGATGGCTGCGTTCTGCTCAGTTTCAGCTGGTGCATTAGTGACCTGGATATGAGCTCTGTGGGCTTATGTTAGTTTCAAACAGTTTCAAAAAAACGTAGATTAGTCTTTAATTTCACTATGTCTAGATTCACTGTGCCAAATGTGATGTTATTCCGATGAAAAACCAAGGAAGATAAAAAGTCACCTCTGAGGAATATAAAGAGTCCCAGTGGATCATGCAGCTGCTTATGCAAAGAGTGAGGCTCTGCAGAGACATGGTTTGGTGTGAGCAGCTGCAGGGCCTCTCAGAATTGGCCCATGCAAGGTCCCGGGTTCGATTCCCACCTGGACGGGGCCTTTCTGTGGAGTTTGCATGTTCTCCCTGTGTCTGAGTAGGTTTCCTCCGGTTTCCCCTGCGACTAAAAACATGTTCAATAAGTGAATAATCCAGGTGTTTCTGACCATCAGCCTGGCTCCACATCTGGAGGTCCTGCCGTCGCCCACTGCTCCTTCTTTATCACGTACCCTTACTTTCATATTTATTCATATTATTAGTTATTATTGTTATACTGTGAGTTATTTTGACCATTTTCAAACTCCAAATGGTGTCAGACCTAAAGGCTGTTGGTTAAAGTGTCTCCGGTGATTTGTTTGTAATGAGAGGTTTGGTCAAAGCAGGTCCAGAATCAGAATAAGTTAAAGAATTATTATAATGCAGCTGTTTTCCCTCAAAAAAATGGAAGGAAAAAAAATCTGAAACGGCAATAAATCCTCTTCTGATTCTGACTTGTATTAATAGATTATGATTTATTTATTTTGTAGAACATATGCAAACACACATACAGGAACCACTGACCTACTGAGGACACATATGCAAACACACTTACAGGAACCACTGACCTACTGAGGACACAAATATAAAACACTGATTCTGAAGGTCACTCATTTGTCTGTCAGCATTTTATTTTTAAAACCTCACTTTACTTTAATCATTTCAAGTCTTTGCTGTTAAGTCTTTCCAAGTGTCTTAAACCAAAGAATGTTTCCTGAATGAAGTCTCAAATTGAAGCTACTGAGAAACCGTTATTCGTGCACAAAGGGGAAAGTGTTTTTGCAACAGCCACGAATCACCGGCACATATAGAGTTAAAAGTGGCAAAAGTATAAACATCGAGGTCCACATCGTGAATGAGAACTGATTCAATCTGAGGGAAAATAGAAAATCCTGACATAAAAACTGTAATATTCTAAGTAATAGTTTTCCAGACTTCAGCCCAGTCTTTTTGGTTCGTTTCCAGTTTGTGTTGAGTTGATTTAAAACGTGTTTGATTTCAAAGCCCTCATATCCTCGTCTGAACTCCTGAATTTTTGTGACTCAGAGTGTTGAGGTGGTTAAATCAGCTCCTGCTGGACGTCCCCAGAGTCAGGACTAAACACTGGGGAGACGGGCCCAGACTCTGGAATAATGGATATCCAGACATAAACCGTCCCTGACTTTGTCCTTTTTAAACCCAGGCTCATTTATTCAGACTGGCTTTAACACTCAGGAACACGGACACGCTTTGCTTCACGGCTTCATCCAAGTCTTTTCAATGTTTTACCCTCATTTCAATTGTTTTATTATCATTTTATACTTTGGTCTTTGAGGGATTTAAAGGAGTTCATAACGAGTCGCTAAAAAAGTTTAGTCTGAAAAATCCACTAATGTAGAACAAGACATATTTAATCAATGCATAACTTGTGTCTTACTGTGGTTTATTTTCAGTTTTATTTTTCATTTGAAGCATTGGAAGTTATTTTATTAATAATAGTTATAATTATGATTTATTTGAATAATTTTGTGTGTGAAGAGTTTTACTTTTATTGTAATAAATATTATAAGTAGATTGTTGGGGTTTTATGGTCGTACGTGTCATAAAGTCTGTGAGTTCAGTGAAGCGAGTCAGTTTCAGTTCAGTCTGAGGAGGTTTTTGTACGAGGCTTTTTCACTGTGTGAACGGTGAGCTGCTGTAACCCTGCTGACAATAATAAACTCCTGCATCTTCAGCCTCAAATCCTCGGATGGTCAAAGTGAAGTCAGTCCCAGAACCACTTCCACTGAAACGACTGGAGACTCCAGTGTGACGAGAAGAAGCAGAGGAGATCAGGAGCTTTGGAGACTCTGAGCCTTTCTGAAGATACCAGGCAAGATAATTAGAAACATCTGAACTGGTCTGACATCTGACAGAGGCCGAGGCTCCTCTCTCCACAGCTGCAGCTGCAGGAGTCTGAGTCAGGAGGATTTCTGCTCCTGAAGAAGCTGAAAAACACAAGAAGAGTTATTGAGACAGACCCCGCAGGTGTACAGAGGAGCAGTGTGTGACCCAGAGATGTCCTCACCCCAACCCAGGAGCCCCAGGGCCAGCAGGAACAGCTGCAGGGACATCAGGCTCATTGTGTTGTTGGTGTGGGAGTGTCTCTGAAGGAGCAGCACTGGGCTCTTAACGGCTGGACCACCAAACATATGCAAACACACCAGGGCTGAAAATCCATTCAGATTCACCAAATCAATTAGATTCACGATTCAGTTTGACTGATTTTAGATTCATTTAAGGAAATCACGCAGAACCAACTTTCCGTGGCGATGGACGACATTCTCAGAAGAACTAATGCTGCAAAAAGTAGAACTTGGTTAATTAGTAAAAATGTGAACATTTACATTAATAAACATGTGAATATTAACATTAAGATTCTAATCCCCCTTTGTTGCCATGGTGATGACGCACTGGTTCAGCCAATCAGGCCTTTGACAGAAAACAACCCAGGTGAAAATTGAATATATTTCAATATATTATTAGTATACTTGTTTTTGTCTAATACAGGGGTCGGCAACCCGCGGCTCCGGAGCCGCATGCGGCTCTTTCATCCTTATACTGCGGCTCTGAGTGGCTTGGGAAAATAAATTAGTAAAAAAAAAATTTAAAAAGTATATAATTGAAGTATATTTTATTCGTTAGTTCTTTAATATTTTAGTTCTAAATTGGAAGATTATTGTGATCTTGACATGTTAGAATAAATATATTTTATTGTTTTTCGTCGCTCAAAATAAACGACATACTCGCGAAAGCCGCCGGCTTTTCCGCCGGCTTTTTCTCCTCCTGCGGTCGTTCCTCCTGATGTTTGGGAGCCAGTCCCTGTCACCCCTATTGCCCCCCCGCTGGAGAACCCCACTGTTATATATTTGTCACGATTTTCCCCGCGTTTTTGGGGGAAAAAATGGACAGTAAGAAGTGCTTTTCCCGCTGTCCCTGAATGCATCTCCCACGCTGCCTCGCACCAATACAACAGCGCGTGGTTCCAGCAGCTACACCATGGAGAAGTTAAGGCTTATTTACAACCTTAGACACGAAAAACAAGCGGCGGTGGGCGCGGGGCAGGTGAAGACAGGCGTCTGTGTTTGTGGATTATAAAGTTTTTCCACCTGGAGCTGAGACTGACCAGACGAGTGAGAATCATTGGATGAAGAGGTTTAAGAGCAGCAAGTTCTACGACGGATCCTCAGGAGATCGAGTGCACAGTGAGTGTAGTGTTTTTATGTTTATTCTGTGGAGCAAAGTCCGCCCTTAATTTGCAGCTCTTGCACGGACTTATCTGACATTCGCGCGTGCGTTTGTTGACGTGACTTGATAGATTCAGTCTGCGTTTGCCCGTGTTACACGTTGACAGGAGTGGGGTTGAACTGGTGTGAATGTCCCATAGACTGAAAAACTATTGTTATTCTTCAGTATATGGACAGGCCTGAGCTGGTCTTTTTGCTTTTTGTTTAACCCGATTTGGCGAGAGCCCAACGAGTCAGGGAGAGCACGGCGGAGCGAGACGTCCCTGCTCCGTCTCCAACCCGGTGTGCGCGGCAGGCGGTGTTCTCCACATTCGCCCAATTCTTGACAGATTTTTGACAGAACGCGACAATTCCCAATAACTCGCAACAGCGCGCAGCAGAACGCAACAGCACGCAGCAGCACGCAACAGCGCGCAGCAGTGCGGGACGCATATTCGTGACCGTGCATAATAATTCGTGCCATTAATCGTAACACACAGTAACAGGTCGCAACAGTTCGTGGCGGCGCGTGAAACCTCTGCCCCGAATCCCTCACATTCGTGATCATTCGTGACTTGTCGTCGTTATGTGTAAACCCAGCATTAGATGTCAAAAAGTTGCGGCTCCCAGTGTTTTCTTTTCCGTGGAAACCGGATCAAATGGCTCTTTCGGTGTTAAAGGTTGCCGACCCCTGGTCTAATACATTTAAAATATATTTCAATAAAGTGTACTTAATATAAGTACTTTAAAATGAGACTAAAAATGTATTTTAAAGGTTTACTTTTGCATCATTTCTTTTTAATTATACTCACAATACACTTGTGAAAAACATACTGAGCATTACTATATTTCTACCCAGGTGAAAAAAATATATATTTAAGTTTGTTAAAATTTAATATATTAAATATATTTTCAGTATCAACTTAAATTAACTTTTACTGTGCTATTTTTGGATATTTTGTATTTAATCAGTTTAAGTCTAATTTAAATTGCAATAAAATTCAATTCTGGGTACATTTAGTTTTACACATACTTAATCTATTTATAGCATATTGAGTTTTATGTATTACTATATCTGAAAATTTAAATTTAACTTTTATTCCACATGAAGCTAACTTTAAATATATCAAAAGCATATGTTTGTCATGTCTTGTAGTCTATTTAAATTTCACCTAAAATTACTAAGCACAAAATAAGTTGTTTCAAAAGAGCGCACTTAAACTTTATTTTACCATAATTTCTGAAATATATTTAGTTTGTTAAATTTGACTTTGCTAAGTATATTTTATTTTCACCTGGGAACATGGCAGCCCCAGAGTGAACAAGATGTAAGTAAATAAATAAAATCTCTGTCTGGAGGAAATGCAGGACAAGGAAACAGGTGTAAAAGCCGTTTTATTTCTAGTGGAGCGTTTTTACTGTTTTGTTTCCAGGCTGTAACTCCGGCCTGAGGGACGAGGGACTCGATATGAAGAGAACACGGCACAAAAAGAAGCTTCTGTCTCTTTTCGCTCCAAACTTATTGTGGATTAAAATAAACATAGTTAATGCGTCAAACACGACCTTAGGATCGATTTAATTAAGGTTTTTTTAATCGATATCGGGCTGTTCAAAGGAAAATCGACTCAAATGGATTCATGGATTATATAAACCCAGCCCTAAAACACACATACAGGAACCACTGACCCACTGAGGACACATACGCAAACACACTTACAGGAACCACTGACCCACTGAGGACACATATGCAAACACACATACAGGAACCACTGAGGACACATTTGCAAACACACATACAGGAACCACTGACCTATTGAGGACACATATGCAAACACACATACAGGAACCACTGACCCACTGAGGACTGAGGATTAGGTCCAAACCTCCAGATTCACCTTTTGGCTGAAAGTCCTTTAAAACCAACATCACACGCAGGTTTTTCTGCTCTCAGCAGCGTGGCAATAGCTCCTAACAATCTCCATGTGATGTTTTATGTAGACTCTTTATTAAAACAGCTGCACAGTGAAGGGGAGCAGGTGGAGATTTCGTCAAAGATCTCTGAAGTGAAGCTACTGGAAAGTGTAAGATGTAGAATGAAGATGTGTTTAAGATTGTGCCAAATACTTACAAAAAACAGAATATCCGCTCTTTAAGACTGTTCATCATGGGTTCCCTCAGGGCTCGGTTTTTGCTCCATCACTATTAACTTTGTTTCCCTATTTATGAATAAATATTTACAGTATTGAGCAACGAAACAAAGCTCAAATACAAAAATCCAAACTACATTAAATGTGTGCATTATTCTAATAAAAAACACAAAAGAAGCAAAAGACACAGAATACTTTTCCCACTTTTTTGTAATGTTTAGGTGGAATTGCAGATCTAGGCCGACCATTTCAGAAAGTCTTGGACCCTGAACTAAACACGGTGTCTTTGCCTAAAGCCCGAGGGCGCAGTGAGCTCGGCCCAAGTGCACTTTTTATTATTACTGCAGCTCTAACACATTTATTAGCACTGCTTGTGTTTCTCTCCCATAAGGAATCATAATATTCATGTTTCATAACTAAATTTGAACTCTTCATATTGTATCTACAGACATGAAAGGTTTTATGTTCTACACTTGCTCACACATCAAGCTCAAACATAAATATAGCATTTTACGTTAGGTTTTGGAGTTTGGAGCGATAGTGTCATGATTTTTCCAATGTGACAAATATTGAGAAAGTTTTTTACTATTTTGTTTTAATTGTTTCCTTTCACTGAAATTTAAATACAGATGCCAGTGTTTGATTTGGATTTATTTTAATCTCTTTTTTAAAGTTTTAATGGACTTAAGTCAGTCTTAAATACTGCAGTGATGTTTCAGCAGCGTCGGCTTCAGACTCAGTGAAGTGCGAGCAGCTGCCGTTCAGTTTCACTTCAGTCTGAGGAGGTTTTTGTACGAGGCTTTTTCACTGTGTGAACACAGCCTGACTGTTGATGGCGTGATAACTCTGACAGTAATAAACAGCAGAATCTTCAGGCTGAACTCCACTGATGGTCAGAGTGAAGCTGGACCCAGATCCACTGCCTGAGAAACGACTGGGAACATCTGACACTCGAGTTGTTGCAAATTTGATAAGAGCTTTTGGAGTTTCTCCATCTCTCAGTTGGTACCAGTGCAAGTAGTGACCATAACCACTGTAAAAATGAACATTCTGACTGACAGAACACTGTATGTTCACGGTGGCCCCCAGGGCGGCGCTCACAGTCTGGACCTGACTCACTGTCACTGTCTGTCCTCTGGACTCTGTGATGAAGACGCAGCAGAGGACAGTCCACACGAGGACACGCACCAAAGTCATGTTGGAGATGAGGAGCTTCATGAAAGAGCTTCAGAGCAAAGAGTCACCTCTGAGGAATAAAAAGAGTCACCTCTGAGGAATATAAAGAGTCACCTCTGAGGAATATAAAGAGTCACCTCTGAGGAATATAAAGAGTCACCTCTGAGGAATATAAAGATGATGCAGCTGATCATGCAAAGTGGGAGGAGTCACTTGGGAGCTGCATTCAGGAACCGCCCTGAGCATCAGGAGAAACTGTGGAGCTGCTGAGGCGCGACGCTCTGCACCGTCTGAGGAAGAGGATTAAGTGAAACTGTCTTCAACAGATCATGGCCGAAATGACGAATATTTCTGAGTTTGTAAATCCAACAGTAAGAGGATAATGAAAACATCAAAGCTTTGGGGAAGATTTTGAAAACTAATTGTTGTCGGTGCCTCTTCAGTTGTGCTCGCTCTAATTTGGATATTTCCACACTCAGATCCACTGCTCTCACTTTATGCACCTGCACATCTGTAAATACAATCCAGCTGTTCTTTGTCCAATTGTTGTGGTCGAATAATATTTTACTACAGAGCTTCAATAAAGCCCTCACTGCTTTCTGCTCCTCTTTCATGGAAAAATAAATCATTGACATCAGAAAAATCTTCTCATTAATGAAATAAAAATATCAGAAATTGCAACACCACTATAGTTTCATGATTTCATAATATTTTCTGATTTTTCATTGATAATTTAACCTCTTAACTCTCACTAATCTGAACCGAGGCACATTTTCTCCAGTTTGGCTTTTTCTAAACAAGGATGAAAGTGCAACAAAAATGCAACAAAAACACGACAACAAAGCGGCAAAAAAGCAACAAAAAAGTGAAATCTGTGTTAACTTTTAAATGAGGCCTATAGGCTGTAAACTTAAGAGGTTAATAAATTATTTTATGTTTTAATGTATATTTCATTTTTATATTTTATGACTAAATCAGAATTAATAAACAGAATCCTGGAGTCAGTGACATTTACAGTTTCAATGTTAATACAACAATAATTTAGCTTTAATTGTTTAACCTCTTACCACCCGCCACTCCTTTTTTTTTTTTTTTTTTATCTATTTATTTTATTATATCTTTATTTGAATTGGGACAGTGCACATTAATCAACATGTGTTTCTTCAACATGGAAATGTGCCGGACTTTGCCATATGGGCTAATTTTCATCCGTCGTCTCCTGGCAGGTTGACGTCATGACAGGACAAACACAGGCACAAACATACAGAAAAACACCATCACAGAGACATGAAAAGACAGTGAATGATGAATGACAACATTAAATATGTAAAAAGTTGTCACTTTTTATTTCCCTTATGTGTTTTTGTCACTTTATTAATTACTTTTTTGCTGCTCTTTTGTCATTTTTTCCGCTGGATTTTTGTCATTTTTTGCTGGATTTTTGTCATTTTTATTTTTTATTTTTGTCATTTCGTCATTTTTTTGGTCACTTTTTAGCGCTTTTTTGTTTTTGTCGTCCTCATTTTCTTCTCGTTTTTTGTCGCTGTTTTGAAGAAGCTTTTAGATTTGGAGAATTTGGAGACCAGGAGAAAACATGTTCAGGTGGGAGTTAAGAGGTTAACAGATTTTTTAAGTCACTTTATATAAATTCCAGATGCTGTTAAGTTTATGAAAAATAATCATTATTTTAGATTACAGTGTCTGTGTGAAAAACAAACAATAATAATAAAAATATTTTTGTTTTCAGGATTTGGTCGAGATTTTTCCACAGTTTGTGCGTCTCATATTTTTTCACGATTGTAATATATTAAAGATTATTGACTTTGCAGGTTAATTGTTTGTGAACAGCTGCAGGGTCTGTATCATCAGAGTCAGTCTCAGTTTGTTCACACATTTATTTATTCCGATGATTTTTCGTTTTATATTTAGATTTATTTCAACAAACACTCACACGACTTTTTACTTTACGATCAGGACTGAGTTAAAATATGTGTCATTTCAACTTTACGTTTATTGAGAATAAATAAATCATGAAACCTCCAGATTCCCCTTTTGGCTGAAAGTCCTTTAAAACCAACATCACACCCGGGTTTTTCCTGGTTCGCAGCCGGAGCCTTTGGTCAGCGAGCGCTTGTACCTCGACCACCTTTACGTCCGTGTCTGTCGGCTCGGCTCGTCAGGAACATTTCAAAAGGTTTTTCATGGTGTCCCTCAGGGCTCGTTTCTTGCTCCATCACTATTTATTTTATGTTTACCTTCTGTATAAAAATGCAGTAATTAAAGATTTGCAGTCTTTGTATTGAGCAACAAAACCAAAGTACATTTAACGTGTACTTTATTAAACAGTGATTTTTCAAATGTTTAGAAAGTATTTTGCTCTTTTGTGTTTTTTAGTTTTCTCTTGTACTTTTATTGGGCTTGACAAAGACTTATATTTAGGACGGTGCCAGCAAGAGAAACAGAGAACTCCTCCAGACAAAGTCAAACTTACAAGAATGTCTTGCATCTTTTGTAGTTCGTGTCATATTGTAGTTTGATTGTTTACTGTGGAGAGCTTTGTGTGTGTTTGTGTATTTGGCTGCTTGAGTGAATGTGTGCGCTGCAGTGGACCAGTGGTGTTTGTGCGGGTGTGTTACTCGTTGTAGGGATTGGTTTGTTTGCTTGTCTGGTATTTTTTCGTTCCATGCCTTTACTGCTGTATCTGTTTCTGTGTTTGTTTGTTTTTTTGACAACCCTTGAAAACAAGATGGTGCATCTCAAGGGCTCAGACTCAGATTTATTTTATTCTCTTTTTTAAAGCTTTTAAATAAGGAGTGATGTTTCAGCACCGTCGGCTTCAGACTCAGTGAAGTGCGAGCAGCTGCCGCTCAGTTTCACTTCAGTCTGAGGAGGTTTTTGTACGAGGCTTTTTCACTGTGTGAACACCCACTGACTGTTGATGGAGTGGAGACTCTGACAGTAATAAACAGTAAAATCTTCAGGCTGAACTCCACTGATGGTCAGAGTGAAGCTGGACCCAGATCCACTGCCTGAGAAACGACTGGGAACATCTGACACTCGATTTGATGCCCAGTAAATAAGAGCTTTAGGAGTTTCTCCATCTCTCTGTTGGTACCAGTGCAAGTAGTGACCGTTTGAATCAGTGTAAACATTCTGACTGACAGAACACTGTATGTTCACGGTGGCCCCCAGGGCGGCGCTCACAGTCTGGGCCTGACTCAGAGTCACTGTCTGTCCTCTGGACTCTGTGATGAAGATGCAGCAGAGGACAGTCCACACGAGGACACACACCAAAGTCATGTTGGAGATGAGGAGCTTCATGAAGGAGCTTCAGAGCAAAGAGTCACCTCTGAGGAATATAAAGAGTCCCGCTGGACCATGCAGCTGGTCATGCAAAGTGTCTATGAAAATGAGGCTCCACATCTGAGCAGCCGCAGGGTCTGTAACATCAGGATCAGGAAGCATCCATTTTCGGTCACATTTAAAGGTTTCCCATAGAGTTCCTCAGGGCTGTGCTCTTGCTCCTTCAATGTTTAATGTTTTAAGACTATTTTTAGTTCGCAATAATAACTTCAAAATGACAGTTTATCCACTAAAAATGATCGTCGCTGCATTAAATGTGTTCAACAAAAGTATATGTAGTTTATTTTTCCCATTTTAATCCCCAATGAATAAATACTATACTAGTTATTTACAGAGACTTATTTCATTCCTTTATTTGAGTTCCTTGGGGAGGGTTTATATGTTGCATAATCCATGTCTAAAAACAGGCTTTGTTTATACATCCCTGACTCGATGAATGTTTTTACTAGTGTGAACAGCTGAATGGTCTCTCCAGTCTCTTAGCGCTGGGAGGTTTTTGTACGAGCGCTCTGTGAGTTTGTATCACTGTGGTGGACGTTCGGTGGAGGAACCAGACTGGAGCTCAACTGTAAGTCACTTCTTTTTCTTATTCATGAGAAAAATATGTTTAAACTTAATTAATGTCTTTTTCTAATTCATCTCATTCGTAAAGTTTGAGTGTCTTTTATTAATTATAGAATGTAAACGTACCGTTTTCCGTGTTTCTATCGTCCCCAAACAAGTTTAAGTTAAACAGATCTTTGACTCTGTGAAGATTTGCAGCAGTAAATGGAGACGGTAAAGACGGAGTCGCAAATATAGATTTAAAAATATTCATACAAATATAAATGTATTATTCAGTTTTTTATATGAAATATTATGAAAATGTTTCATCTTATTTTTGCGTCAAATCTATTTTGCTGATTTTGATTTCTGATGTGGTGCCTGATGTGGGCCTGATCTGGGCTACTCTCTAAATCTCTGGGCCAAAATTCGTTCCCAGCACGTCACTGGAGGAGAGACGTCATTTCAGGTCATTTTTTTAACAAAAGTACAGCAATAACAGCCGTACTGAGAAATATCTTACAATATGTGCACGTAAAAGGAGAAAAGCATTAGAAAAGTGTCATGTGTGTGTTTGAACGAGCTGCCTCTTTCACCTGAGACCACGATCACTGAGCAATAACTCTATACAAATATGGGCTTGCCGAGTCCCAAAAAAATATAAAGAGTTGTGGTTGAAATCGATCCAGCGATTTTAGATTTATTGTAAAAAACATCATCAAACTACAGTTTAAGCAGTATTTATTGAATCATTTTATAATTATAATTAGGGCAAATTCCCTGGGGCCCCAAAGATTTGAGAGAGTGCTCCAGCCCTGCAGAACACTCGATAGATGAAGCAATATTCTGGTGAGACCCATATAGTACAAGGAACACACAGCGAGACGGACAGGAAACAGCCAAACTGAACTTCCTGTGATTGTACAGTTAAAAAAAAATGAATTTGGAGGCAAAAACTTTTAAATTAAAGCTTCTTTCTGGGAGAGAGGGGTTGTATAAATATATATGAGTCTAAAACTGTGGCTTTTGTAAATACAATGGGAAAGTGTGAAAATTGACGAATATCAGAAGAAGCTCTGACAGAGGCCAACATGCTGCCAGAATAAGAACTCTGTGTTTTCACAGAGGATGGGCGGGCCACTTAACAAGCCACTTAACAAGCCACTTAACAAGCCACTTAACAAGCCACTTAACAAGCCAATTGAAAGTCAAAATGGCTGACTTCCTGTGCGTCTACTGCAATTTTCAAGGTATAGCTAGGGGGCGCTATCCTGAGAGCAGGCTATACATTAATGGCTGCGTTCTGTTCAGTTTCGGCTGGTGCATTAGTGACCTGGATATGAGCTCTGTGGGCTTATGTCTGTGAGCGTAGTAGTAATAGACAGTGTAGGCGGTGTAAAAGTTTTAAAAAACGTGGCTTTGTCTTTAATTTCACTATGTTTAGATTCACTGTGCCAAATGTGATGTTATTCCAATGAAAAAACCGGGATTAGTTTGTTAAAACACAAGATGAGTCCAGACGGTTTCCCAATTGAAAGTGAAAATGGCCAACTTCCTGTGCGTCCGGGCGTGGCACAACAAGTCAGATTTTGGTTTGTCCTGATGTCCTCTTTCACTGTGCCCAAGGGTTTGGACCTACGCCCAAACATAGACGTTTTCATATGAATAGGGGGCAACTTTGAGGGGGCGCTGTGGAGCCATTTTGATTTGGGCGTGGCAAATTCAACCATTTCCATACATTTTGAAGAATTCACATTATAGAGTCACAGAGGCTCAGAAGGACCAAAGCAATAATGCATGTGAGCACCTTCACCTTGGGATCAGTGTAATAAACGTTTGCATTTCAAAGCAAAACAGCCTCAGGTATGTCCAGTCAATTCAGGATTCATAACAAAGAATCGAGTCTGTGCTGAGCTTTTTTTAACTGCAGCTGATGTGAAGAGACCAAGAGAGAGTTTGACAAATATGAACCATTTCAACAGGAGTGCTGTTCACTTGGACAGGCCTGTTCCTGAAGTCTGTAATGAGCTCTTTAGTTTTTTCCACATTCAGGCCAGATTGTTTTGTTTGCACCATGTGATATGGAGGCTTAACCTCGCCCCTAAAGTGCAGCTCATTGTTGTCAGAAATCAAACCTATGATCGTAGTATCGTCTGCACATTTATGTATGCTGGGATGTTTTGCCTCACAGTCAGAAGTTTACAGACTATACAATAAGGGAGTTAGAAAACATCCTTGTGGTGCAGCAGTGTTTAAAACCACAGGAGATGAATCAGTGTTGCCCGCCCTCACAGTCTGTGGCCGTCCTGTCAGGAAATCGATCCACTTACAGATGGAAATAAGACCAAGGGCTTTGAGATGGAATGATTGTATTAAAAACACTTCTATAATCGCCAAATAACATCCTGACATATTGTGACGATCTGTGATGTAACACAGTGTGTTGGGCTAATGAGACAGCATCATCCACAGTTCTGTTTGATTTATAAACTAACTATAGTGGATCAACCCTGGGACATGTGTTGTTTTTTATGTGCCTTCTCAATAGTTGCTCCAAACATTTAATTATCACCGAGGTTAAGTCGGCTATGGGGTTATTAAGTGATGATGTCATCGCTCTGCTCCAGGGTGCAAAATAACTTTACTCCTATTCTCTGAAATGACATTTAGCTGATTGTCACCTGCTGTAGAGCCGACTACAAGGCTCTTTCTAAACATCTGATCACACAGAAATATTACATTTACTCTGGATTTTCTTCAGGGAGGCCATACCGCCTTTGCTCTGCCTGATCCCGTCAGATCTCTGAAGCTCAGCAGGAGTGGAAAAGGTCTGACATATTGACGACAAAAAGACGAGAGACGACTTGTGCCATGTGAGAAAACACACGACACATTCATTCTCAACAATATAGACGGAACAGTCCACAAATGTAGTACCTGACTCATCTTTACAAATGTGTTTAATAAACTTGTACTTTGCCTCTTATTGTTTATTTTCAGTCTAGCATCTAAAAGTATTCAACTAACAGTATCAGAATTTACTGAATTGATTTCAATTAACATTTTTAAGTGATAATTTAATCATTTCATGTATTTGGAATTTTACATTTATTGGTAGGATTTTTTTAACTGATATCTTCAGGCTGGAGTTTTATGACTGAATATGTTTTATGACACGGTGACATGTGCTGTGAGTTCACTGAAGCGAGTCACTTTCAGTTCAGTTTAGCTGAGGAGGTTTTTGTACGAGGCTTTTTCACTGTGTGAACACAACCTGACTGTTGATATAATGGAGACTCTGACAGTAATAAACAGTAAAATCTTCAGGCTGAACTCCACTGATGGTCAGAGTGAAGCTGGACCCAGATCCACTGCCTGAAAATCGACTTGGGGCATCAGTGGTTCGGTTTGATATGCGATAAATGAGAGCTTTAGGAGGTTTTCCATATCTCTGTTGGAACCAGTTTAAGACGTAGATGCCTCCTTTGAATTTAGTCAGATCTTGACTGACAGAACACGGTATGTTCACGGTGTCCCCCAGGGCGGCGCTCACAGTCTGGGCCTGAGTCACTGTCACTGTCTGTCCTCTGGACTCTGTGATGAAGACACAGCAGAGGACAGTCCACACGAGGACACACACCAAAGTCATGTTGGAGATGAGGATCTTCATGAAGGAGCTTCAGAGCAAAGAGTCACCTCTGAGGAATATAAAGAGTCACCTCTGAGGAATATAAAGAGTCACCTCTGAGGAATATAAAGAGTCACCTCTGAGGAATATAAAGATTCACTGGATAATGCAGCCGCTCATGCAAAGTGGGAGGAGTCTCTCGGGAGTTGCGTTCAGGAACCGCCCTGAGCGTCAAGAAAAATGTGCAGCTGTTGAGGCCCATTTACCATTGGAATTATCACTCGTTGTTTTCGGTTTTGTGGCTATTTTGACAGTTTTTCAAGAAGCTTTTAGATTTAGGTAAAGCCAAAGTGGAGAAAATGTTCTCAGTTCAGGTGGGGGTTAAAAGGTTAAAGTAATGTTTTGGTGACTCTGCCCATCTCTGAAGAATTGGTTAAACTGTGACGACCCTCTCGCTGTTGTGCCTCTAATTGTCCACACGGGGGCGACATCTGCCGTCTTATTAGATCATGTTCATGACCACACATGAAGCACACGTTTACAATAGGCATGAACCATTTTCATATTTAAAATCTATAATATTAAAGCATTAATACAACTCATTCACACCACGTGATTTAGCCTCAAGGCTGCAGGGAAAAAGGTCCCGGGTTCGATTCCCACCTGGACGGGGCCTTTCTGTGGAGTTTGCATGTTCTCCCTGTGTCTGTGTAGGTTTCCTCCGGTTTCCCCTGCCACTAAAAACATGTACAATAAGTGAATCTTCCAGGTGTTTATGACCATCAGCCTGGCCTTAAATCCTCCTCTGATTCTGACTTGTATTAATAGATTATGATTTATTTATTTTGTAGAACATTTGCAAACACACATACAGGAACCACTGACCTACTGAGAACACAAATATAAAACACTGATTCTGAAGGTCACTCATTTATTTATCAGCATTTTATTTTAAAAACCTCACTTTACTTTAATCATTTGAAGTCTCTGCTGTTAAGTCTTTCCAAGTGTCTTAAACCAAAGAATGTTTCCTGAATTAAGTCTCAAATTGAAGCTACTGAGAAACCGTTATTCGTGCACAAAGGGGAAAGTGTTTTTGCAACAGCCACGAATCAACGGCACATATAGAGTTAAAAGTGGCAAAAGTATAAAAATCGAGGTCCACATCGTGAATGAGAATTGATTCAATCTGAGGGAAAATAGAAAATCCTGACATAAAAACTGTAATATTCTAAGTAATAGTTTTCCAGAATTCAGTCCAGTCTTTTTGGTTCGTTTCCAGTTTGTGTTGAGTTGATTTAAAAAGTGTTCATGTCCTCGTCTGAACTCCTGAATGTTTGTGACTCAGAGCGTTGAGGTGGTTAAATCAGCTCCAGCTGGACGTCCCCAGAGTCAGGACTAAACACTGGGGAGACGGGCCCAGACTCTGGAATAATGGATATCCAGACATAAACCGTCCCTGACTTTGACCTTTTTAAACCCAGGCTCATTTATTCAGACTGGCTTTAACACTCAGGAACACGGACACGCTTTGCTTCACGGCTTCATCCAAGTCTTTTGAATGTTTTACCCTCATTTCAATTGTTTTATTATCATTTTATACTTTGGTCTTTGAGGGATTTAAAGGAGTTCATAACGAGTCGTTAAAAAAGTTTAGTCTGAAAAATCCACTAATGTAGAACAAGACATATTTAATCAATGCATAACTTGTGTTTTACTGTTGTTTATTTTCAGTTTTATTTTTCATTTGAAGCATTGGAAGTTATTTTATTAATAATAGTTATAATTATGATTTATTTGAATAACTTTGTGTGTGAAGAGTTTTACTTTTATTGTAATAAATATTATTAGTAGATTGTTGGGGTTTTATGGTCGTACGTGTCATAAAGTCTGTGAGTTCAGTGAAGCGAGTCAGTTTCAGTTCAGTCTGAGGAGGTTTTTGTACGAGGCTTTTTCACTGTGTGAACGGGTAGCTGCTATACTGCTGACAATAATAAACTCCTGCATCTTCATCCTCAAATCCACTGATGATCAAAGAATAATCAGATCCAGAACCACTTCCACTGAAACGACTGGAGACTCCAGTGTGACGAGAAGAAGCAGAATAGATCAGAGGCTTTGGAGACTCTGAGCCTTTCTGAAGATACCAGGCAATTGCACTACCAACACTTGTACTGGACTGACATCTGACAGAGGCCGAGGCTCCTCTCTCCACAGCTGCAGCTGCAGGAGTCTGAGTCAGGAGGATTTCTGCTCCTGAAGAAGCTGAAAAACACAAGACCCCGCAGGTGTCCAGAGGAGCAGTGTGTGACCCAGAGATGTCCTCACCCCGACCCAGGAGCCCCAGGGCCAGCAGGAACAGCTGCAGGGACATCAGGCTCATTGTGTTGTTGGTGTGGGAGTGTCTCTGAAGGAGCAGCACTGGGCTCTTAACGGCTGGACCACCAAACATATGCAAACACACCAGGGCTGAAAATCCATTCAGATTCACCAAATCAATTAGATTCACGATTCAGTTTGACTGATTTTAGATTCATTTAAGGAAATCACGCAGAACCAACTTTCCGTGGCGATGGACGACATTCTCAGAAGAACTAACGCTGCAAATAGTAGAAATTAAACTTGTTAATTAGTAAAAAATATGAATATTTACATTGAAGAATTGACCCCCCTTTGTTGCCATGGTGATGACGCACCGGCTCAACAACATGGCTGCCCCAGAGTGAAGCTGTTTGGAAATAAATCACTAAATCTTTGTTTGGAAGAAATGCAGGAGCAGGAAACATGTGCAGAAGCCGTTTTCTACCCAGGGGAGCTCCTTCACTCGTTTTTAGCCACGCTGTGATTCCTGGAGGGCGAGAGGGACCAGCTCAAAATGAAGAGCACAACTATTGAAATAAACAGAATTCACATGAAAATGGATCAGTCCAATGTGTTCCTTAGAGACACGGAGCTCGACCTTGTTAAGAAGTTGAAGTGTCTCGGGGAAACTCTGGATCCAACAGTGAAAATAAACACATTTGGGTGCAGTGGTTCAGATGAAGAAGGTGCTTTACTTTTGTCATGATACAAAAACTGTATAACACAGTTGGTCCTCTGCGTTTGACTCATCCTTCGCTGGGACGACCTGTAGGAGCAGTGGATGTCTCCAGATGTGGAGCCAGGCTGATGTTCAGAATAACCTGGCTGGAAGATTGACCTATTGTACATGTTTTGAGTGGTAGGGGAAACAGGAGGAAACCTCCGCAGACACGGGGAGAACATGCAAACTCCACAGAAAGGCCCCGTCCCTGGTGGGAATCCAACCCGGACCTTCTAGCTGTGCAACCGTGCCTCACAGCAGGAAGGTCCCAAGTTTGATTCCCAACTGGGAATTCTTTGATGTTTCTGTTCGATGTTAAAATTCAGACATATTTTCCTGCTCACGACAAAAGCTTCAGAATCAGTGACTGAATCATCTTCATTTGGAAAAAAACACAATGTTTATGTCACTTTTTACAGTTTTTGTCAAATTATTTCAATGTTATTGTGATTGTCCATATTTATCAGTAAATCCTGTAAATTATTAAAGTCTATAAATGTTTTTTTTATTGTATATGGCAGTGATACAATAAAATATGTACAATAGGAATCACCTCAATAAGAGGTTCTTAACCTCAGTGGGCCTCTCCTGGTTCATTATGATGCTCATCTGAGCAGCTGCAAGGTCTGTAACATCAGGATCAGAAAAAGACACTGTCTCCATTTTAGGTGTAATTTAAAATGTTCCCTGGAATCCCTCAGGGCTGTGCTCTTGCTCCTTCACTCTTCAATATTTAACATCTATTTTTAGTTCATAACGATCATTTAAAGTTACAGTATTTGAATAAAAGTTTTAGTCTCTGCATGAAGTTTGTTTTTAACAAGTTCATTTAATAATTCAATGAACTTTTCAAATGTCTATTTCCATTATTAGATCAATTATTGATGTTTTAATCTTAAATAATTAAATTCAAGTGTCTCTTGTTGATGAACAAATATGTTTTACATTACATAATAATGTTAAACATACATGTTTAACATTATTTCTATTTTTAAAGTTGTTTATCTGTTTTAAAGCATTACTGAAGAATCCGCCTCAGTTATTTACCCGTGTCTGAGCAGCTGAATGGTTTGTTCAGCGCTGGGAGGTTTTTGTACGAGCGCTTCATGACTTTGTGTCACTGTGGTGGACGTTCGGTGGAGGAACCAGACTGGAGCTCAACTGTAAGTCACTTCTTTATTGTTTCTTCAAAAAATATGTTTAAACTTTATTAATGTCTTTTTCTAATTCATCTCATTTTTAAAGTTTGAGTGTCTTTTATTAATTATAGAATGTAAACGTACCGTTATCCGTGTCTGTGCGTTTCTATCGTCCCCAAACAAGTTTAAGTTAAACAGATCTTTGACTCGGTGAAGATTTGCAGCAGTAAATGGAGACGGTAAAGACGGAGTCGCAAATATAGATTTAAAAATATTCAGACAAATATAAATGTGTTACTCAGTTTTTATATGAAATATTATGAAAATGTTTCATCTTATTTTTGCGTCAAATCTATTTTGGCTGATTATGATTTATCTACTTTTTAATTTAAAGTGAGTTGATATAAAATAGTCTGTAGTTAAATCCGTCTTTGGCTCTTGTTGTTCCTGACGTTTGTTTGATCTAAAACACAGAGACACGAGAGAAAATAAATATTTGTCTCACATGGAAAATGTGGCAGAAAATAGTGAAAACCAACAAAATGATGAATTATCAAATAAATAGTTTATTTTAACTGACAGTTTGTTTTTTCAAACTGAACTAAGTTAAAGGTTTTATATAAAATATTTCCCTTATTTTTGTTTCTTCCAAAATGAAGAAACTTAAACTTTCATGAGTTTCATTAGTTTTATCTTTTATTTGTAAAGCGTTTTCTCTCAGATCAGTTTAAAAATATAAAAGTGAAGTGACTCTGTCTCAGGGGAAACTCTGGGGACGTTTGTCTTTAGCTCTGAAACCTTTCAGTGGTTCAGCTTCAGTGGAGTCTGTGGCAGCTGTTTTTCAAACCACATTCATTACAAAAGAGAGAAACATCATTTCATCTTTGTCCAAACTCCTGATTCTTTGTTTCTTTGTTTGTGCTGCTTTTATTGAGTCAAAAGGATCTTTGTGGTGACTCTGTGTCATAAACCCATATGTGTCTCTGATTGGCCCTTGTGCTGTGTCCGCAGTGGGTCGAGTGGCCCCCGCCCTCACAGTACTGCCCCCCTCCAGGTCGGAGCTGGCCCAGGGGAAGGCCACCCTCATGTGCCTGGCCAACAAGGGCTTCCCGTCAGACTGGAGCGTGTCCTGGAAGGTGTCCGGCGCCGGTGTGAGCGCTGTGGAGCAGAGGAGCCCCGCGCTGCCGCTAAAGGACGGCCACTACAGCTGGAGCGTGGGCCTGACGCTGACCGCACAGCAGTGGAGGGAGGGCGCTGTGGCTGTGAGCTGTGAGGCCAGACAGGGCTCCCAGAGTCCAGTGTCCCACACACTGAGCGCACTGCAGTGTTCCCAGGACTGACACAGCGCCCCCTGCTGTCACTACTACTGACATACAGAGCTCTGCATTAACATCTGCTTTAATAAACTCCTCTCTGCTTTCTGCTCATGTCTGCTCCTCTTTTATATGAAAATAAATAATTTACATCTTGAAAATCTTTTCATTAATAAATAAAAAAAATCAGAAATTGCAACAATGTCTCTGTTTTTTTAATACATGTTTACATCATAGGTTTACATTTTATATATTTCACATATTATATGAAAGAACTCACACACAGAATCCTGGAGTCAGTGGCATTTACAGTTTCAATGTTAATCCAACACTAATTTAGCTTTAATTGTGTCTTATTTATTAAGTCTCTTCCAGATGTTATTAGTTTATGGAAAATAATCATTATTTTAGATTACAGTGTTTGTTTGAATAACAAATAATAATTAAAGCCACAAACCCCCCTCGGCCTCACACCCAACCGGGCCTCACTCTTGCTCCGGCAGGAAAAGAGAAAGCATTAGAAAAGTGTCAAAGCCATATTTGAACAAGCAAACTCCTACACGGAAGACCAGTGCACTATCACTGAGCTGTGACTCCATACTGATGTGGGCCTGATGTGGGCCTGATGTGGGCCTGATGTGGGCCTGATGTGGGCCTGATGTGGGCCTGGAGGAGAAAGGTCATTTCAGGTCATTTTTCTAACACAAGCACAGCAATAACAGCCGTACTGAGAAATATCCTACAATGTGTGCATGTAAAAGGAGAAAAGCATTAGAAAAGTGTCCAGTGTGTGTTTGAACGAGCTTCCTCTTTCACCTGAGACCACGATCACTGAGCAATAACTCTATACAAATACGGGTTTGCCGAGTCCCAAAAAAATATAAAGAATTGTGGTTGGAATCGATCCAGAGATTTCCAGGATGGGAACCCAGCGCTCTACCATTGGAGCTACACAGCACAACTGAATGACCGGCCAATTTTAGATTTATTGCAAAAAAACTCTCAGAAAACAGGAAACAGAAAATGGAATTACAGTTTAAGCAACATTTATTGAATCATTTTGTAATTATAATTAGGGCAAATTCCCTGGTGAGACGCATATAGTACAAGGAACACACAGAGAGGCGGACAGGGGAAGATTTTGAAAACTAATTGTTGTCGGTGCCTCTTCAGTTGTGCTCCCTCTAATTTGGATATTTCCACACTCAGATCCACCGCTCTCACTTTATGCACCTGCACATCTGTAAATATAATCCAGCTGTTCTTTGTCCAATTGTTGTGGTCGAATAATATTTTACTACAGAGCTTCAATAAAGCCCTCACTGCTTTCTGCTCCTCTTTCATGTAAAAATAAATCATTGACATCAGAAAAATCTTCTCATTAATGAAATAAAAATATCAGAAATTGCAACAACACTATAGTTTCATGATTTCATAATATTTTCTGATTTTTCATTGATAATTTAACCTCTTAACTCTCACTAATCTGAACCGAGGCAAATTTTCTCCAGTTTGGCTTTTTCTAAAAGCTTCTGGAAAATAAGCAGCAAAAGAGCCACGGAAACGAGACGTGAACAAGGATGAAAATGCAACAAAAAAGTGAAAACTGTGTTAACTTTTAAATGAGGCCTATAGGCTGTAAACTTAAGAGGTGAATTCATTATTTTATGTTTTAATGTATATTTCATGTTTATATTTTATGACTAAATCAGAATTAATAAACAGAATCCTGGAGTCAGTGACATTTACAGTTTCAATGTTAATACAACAATAATTTAGCCAAAACCAAATGCATTCCCTCCTTTTTTTTAATTTATTTTTTTATTTTAATATATCTTTATTTGAATTGGGACAGTGCACATTAATCAACATGTGTTTCTTCAGCATGTAAATGTGCCGGACTTTGCCGTATGGGCTCATTTTCATCCGTCGTCTCCTGGCAGGTTGACGTCATGACAGGACAAACACAGGCACAAACATACAGAAAAACACCATCACAGAGACATGAAAAGACAGTGAATGACGAATGACAACATTAAATATGTAAAACGTCGTCACTGTTTATTTCCCTTATGTGTTTTCGTCACTTTATTAATTACTTTTTTGCTGATCTTTTGTCATTTTTTGTTGGATTTTTGGCATTTTTTGTTGGATTTTTGTCTTTTTTTGTTGGATTTTTGTTACTTTTTGTCGGATTTTTGTCATTTTTTGTTGGATTTTTGTCATTTTTTGGTGGATTTTTGTTACTTTTTGTCGGATTTTTGTCATTTTTTGTTGGAAATGTGTCTTTTTTTGTTGATTTTTTGTCATTTTTTTGTTGGATTTTTGTCTTTTTTTATTGGATTTTTGTCATTTTTTGTTGGATTTTTGTCATTTTTTGTTGTTTTTTTGTCATTTTTTGTTTGATTTTTGTTATTTTTTTGTTGGATTTTTGTCATTTTTTTGTTGGATTTTTGTCATTTTTTTGTTGGATTTTTGTCTTTTTTTTGTTGAATTTTTGTCTTTTTAGCGCTTTTTTGTTTTTTGTTTTTGTCGTCCTCATTTTTCTTCTCGTTTTTTGTCGCTGTTTTGAAGAAGCTTTTAGATTTGGAGAATTTGGAGAAAACATGTTCAGGTGGGAGTTAAGGGGTTGACAGATTTATTAAGTCACTTTATATAAATTCCAGATGCTGTTAAGTTTATGAAAAATAATCATTATTTTAGATTACAGTGTCTGTGTGAAAAACAAATAATAATAATCAAAATATTTTATTCACGTTCACAAAACTAACTTTGTTTTCAGGATTTGGTCGAGATTTTTCTACAGTTTGTGCGTCTCATATTTTTTCACGATTGTAATATATTAAAGATGATTGACTTTGCAGGTTAATTGTTTGTGATCAGCTGCAGGGTCTGTATCATCAGAGTCAGTCTCAGTTTTTTTCACACATTTATTTATTCCGATGATTTTTCGTTTTATAATTAGATTTATTTCAACAAACACTCACGACTTTTTACTTTACGATCAGGACTGAGTTAAAATATGTGTCATTTCAACTTTACGTTTATTGAGAATAAATAAATCATGAAACCTCCAGATTCCCCTTTTGGCTGAAAGTCCTTTAAAACCAATAATCACACCCGGGTTTTTCCTGGTTCGCAGCCGGAGCCTTTGGTCAGCGAGCACTTGTACCTCGACCACCTTTACGTCCGTGTCTGTCGGCTCGGCTGGTCAGGAACATTTCAAAAGGTTTTTCATGGTGTCCCTCAGGGCTCGTTTCTTGCTCCATCACTATTTATTTTATGTTTAGCTTCTGTATAAAAATGCAGTAATTAAAGAGTTGCAGTCTTTGTATTGAGCAACAAAACCAAAGTACATTTAACGTGTACTTTATTAAACAGTGATTTTTCAAATGTTCAGAAAGTATTTTGCTCTTTTGTGTTTTTATTTTTCTCTTGTACTTTTATTGGGCTTGACAAGGACTTATATTTAGGACGGTGCCAACAAGAGAAACAGAGAACTCCTCCAGACAAAGTCAAACTTACAAGAATGTCTCGCATCTTTTGTAGTTCGTATCATATTGTAGTTTGATTGTTTACTGTGGAGAGCTTTGTGTGTGTTTGTGTATTTGGCTGCTTGAGTGAATGTGAGCGCTGCAGTGGACCAGTGGTGTTTGTGCGGGTGTGTTACTCGTTGTAGGGATTGGTTTGTTTGCTTGTCTTGTGTTTTTTCGTTTCATGCCTTTACTGCTGTATCTGTTTCTGTGTTTGTTTTTGCAGATTTTGATGACCCTTGAAAACGAGATGGTGCATCTCAAGGGTCAGACTCAGATTTATTTTATTCTCTTTTTTAAAGCTTTTAAATAAGGAGTGATGTTTCAGCAGCGTCGGCTTCAGACTCAGTGAAGTGCGAGCAGCTGCCGCTCAGTTTCACTTCAGTTTAGCTGAGGAGGTTTTTGTACGAGGCTTTTTCACTGTGTGAACACATACTGACTGTTGATGGAGTGGAGACTCTGACAGTAATAAACAGTAAAATCTTCAGGCTGAACTCCACTGATGGTCAGAGTGAAGCTGGACCCAGATCCACTGCCTGAGAAACGACTGGGAACATCTGACACTCGAGTTGTTGCAAATTTGATAAGAGCTTTAGTAGTTTCTCCATCTCTCTGTTGGTACCAGTGCAAGTAGTGACCATAAGTACTGTCATAATACACATCCTGACTGACAGAACACTGTATGTTCACGGTGGCCCCCAGGGCGGCGCTCACAGTCTGGGCCTGACTCAGAGTCACTGTCTGTCCTCTGGACTCTGTGATGAAGACGCAGCAGAGGACAGTCCACACGAGGACACACACCAAAGTCATGTTGGAGATGAGGAGCTTCATGAAGGAGCTTCAGAGCAAAGAGTCACCTCTGAGGAATATAAAGAGTCACCTCTGAGGAATATAAAGAGTCACCTCTGAGGAATATAAAGAGTCCCACTGGACCATGCAGCTGCTTATGCAAAGTGTCTATGAAATTGAGGCTCCACATCTGAGCAGCTGTAGGGTCTGTAACTCAGGAACAGAAAGACACTGTCTTCATTTTAGGTCTAATTTAAAGGTTTCCCATAGAGTCCCTCAGGGCTGTGCTCTTGCTTCTTCAATGTTTATTGTTTTAAGACTATTTTTAGTTTGCAATAATAACTTCAAAATGACAGTATATCCACTAAAAATGATCGTCGCTGCATTAAATGTGTTGAACAGAAGAATATGTAGTTTATTTTTCCCATTTTAATCCCCAATGAATAAAAACTATACTAGTTATTTACAGAGACTTATTTCATTCCTTTATTTGAGTTCCTTGTGGAGGGTTTATATGTTGCATAATCCATGTCTAAAAACAAGCTTTGTTTTTCATCCCTGACTCGATGAATGTTTTTACTACTGTGAACAGCTGAATGGTCTCTCCAGTCTCTTAGCGCTGGGAGGTTTTTGTACGAGCGCTCTGTGAGTTTGTATCACTGTGGTGGACGTTCGGTGGAGGAACCAGACTGGAGCTCAACTGTAAGTCACTTCTTTTTCTTATTCATGAGAAAAATATGTTTAAACTTCATTAATGTCTTTTCTAATTCATCTCATTTGTAAAGTTTGAGTGTCTTTTATTAATTATAGAATGTAAACGTACCGTTATCCGTGTCTGTGCGTTTCTATCGTCCCCACACAAGTTTAAGTTAAACAGATCTTTGACTCGGTGAAGATTTGCAGCAGTAAATGGAGACGGTAAAGACGGAGTCGCAAATATAGATTTAAAAATATTCATACAAATATAAATGTATTACTCAGTTTTTTATATGAAATATTATGAAAATGTTTCATCTTATTTTTGCGTCAAATCTATTTTGGCTGATTTTGATTTATCTACTTTTTATTTTAAAGTGAGTTTATATAAAATAGTCTGTAGTTAAATCCGTCTTTGGCTCTTGTTGTTCCTGACGTTTGTTTAATCTAAAACACAGAGACACGATTGAAAATAAATATTTGTCTCACATGGAAAATGTGACAGAAAATAGTGAAAACCAACAAAATGATGAATTATCAAATAAATAGTTTATTTTAACTGACAGTTTTTTTTTTCTAACTGAACTAAGTTAAAGGTTTTATATAAAATATTTCCCTTATTTTTGTTTCTTCCAAAATGAATAAACTTAAACTTTCATTAGTTTCATTAGTTTATCTTTTATTTGTAAAGCGTTTTCTCTCAGATCAGTTTAAAAATATAAAAGTGAAGTGACTCTGTCTCAGGGGAAACTCTGGGGACGTTTGTCTTTAGCTCTGAAACCTTTCAGTGGTTCAGCTTCAGTGGAGTCTGTGGCAGCTGTTTTTCAAACCACATTCATTACAAAAGAGAGAAACATCATTTCATCTTTGTCCAAACTCCTGATTCTTTGTTTCTTTGTTTGTGCTGCTTTTCTTGAGTCAAAAGGATCTTTGTGGTGACTCTGTGTCTCTGTGTCATAAACCCATATGTGTCTCTGATTGGCCCTTGTGCTGTGTCCGCAGTGGGTCGAGTGGCCCCCGCCCTCACAGTGCTGCCCCCCTCCAGGTCGGAGCTGGCCCAGGGGAAGGCCACCCTCATGTGCCTGGCCAACAAGGGCTTCCCGTCAGACTGGAGCGTGTCCTGGAAGGTGTCCGGCGCCGGTGTGAGCGCTGTGGAGCAAAGGAGCCCCGCGCTGCCGCTAAAGGACGGCCACTACAGCTGGAGCGTGGGCCTGACGCTGACCGCACAGCAGTGGAGGGAGGGCGCTGTGGCTGTGAGCTGTGAGGCCAGACAGGGCTCCCAGAGTCCAGTGTCCCACACACTGAGCGCACTGCAGTGTTCCCAGGACTGACACAGCGCCCCCTGCTGTCACTGAGCGCACTGCAGTGTTCCCAGGACTGACACAGCGCCCCCTGCTGTCACTTCTGCTGAGATACAGAGCTCTGCATTAACATCTGCTTTAATAAACTCCTCACTGCTTCCTGCTCATGTCTGCTCCTCTTTTATATGAAAATAAATAAATCAGTTTCATCTTGAAAATCTTGTCATTAATAAATAAAAAATATCAGAAATTGCAACAATGTCTCTGTTTTTTAATACATGTTTACATCATAGGTTTTTACATTTTATATATTTCACATATTATATGAAAGAACTCACACACAGAATCCTGGAGTCAGTGGCATTTACAGTTTCAATGTTAATCCAACACTAATTTAGCTTTAATTGTATTTTATTTATTAAGTCACTTCCTGATGTTATTAAGTTTATGGAAAATAATCCTTATTTTAGATTACAGTGTTTGTTTGAATAACAAATAATAATTAAAGCCACAACCCCCCCCTCGGCCTCACACCCAACCGGGCCTCACTCTTGTCCCGGCAGGAAAAGAGAAAGCATTAGAAAAGTGTCAAAGCCATATTTGAACAAGCAAACTCCTACACGGAAGACCAGCGCACTATCACTGAGCTGTAACTCCATACTGATGTGGGCCTGATGTGGGCCTGATGTGGGCCTGATGTGGGCCTGATGTGGGCCTGATGTGGGCCTGATGTGGGCCTGGAGGAGAGACGTCATTTCAGGTCATTTTTCTAACACAAGCACAGCAATAACAGCCGTACTGAGAAATATCTTACAATGTGTGCACGTAAAAGGAGAAAAGCATTAGAAAAGCGTCAAGTGTGTGTTTGAACGAGCTTCCTCTTTCACCTGAGACCACGATCACTGAGCAATAACTCTATACAAATATGGGTTTGCCGAGTCCCAAAAAAGAATAAAGAGTTGTGGTTGAAATCGATCCAGCGATTTTAGATTTATAGTAAAAAACTCATTTATTTGCCGAAAACAGAAAATGGAATTACAGTTTAAGCAATATTTATTGAATCATTTTATAATTATAATTAGGGCAAATTCCCTGGGTTCCCAAAGATTTGAGAGAGTGCTCCAGCCCTGCAGAACACTCGATCGATGAAGCAATATTCTGGTGAGACCCATATAGTACAAGGAACACACAGAGAGACGGACAGGAAACAGCCAAACTGAACTTCCTGTGATTGTACAGTTAAAAAAAAATGAATTTGGAGGCAAAAACTTTTAAATTAAAGCTTCTTTCTGGGAGAGAGGGGTTGTATAAATATATATGAGTCTAAAACTGTGGCTTTTGTAAATAAAATGGGAAAGTGGGAAAATTGACGAATATCAGAAGAAGCTCTGACAGAGGCCAACATGCTGCCAGAATAAGAACTCTGTGTTTTCACAGAGGATGGGCGGGCCACTTAACAAGCCACTTAACAAGCCACTTAACAAGCCAATTGAAAGTCAAAATGGCTGACTTCCTGTGCGTCTACTGCAATTTTCAAGGTATAGCTAGGGGGCGCTATCCTGAGAGCAGGCTATACATTAATGGCTGCGTTCTGTTCAGTTTCGGTGCATTAGTGACCTGGATATGAGCTCTGTGGGCTTATGTCTGTGAGCGTAGTAGTAATAGACAGTGTAGGCTATCTATGTTTAGATTCACTGTGCCAAATGTGATGTTATTCCAATGAAAAAATAGGGATTAGTTTGTGAAAACATAAGATGAGTCCAGACGGTTTCCCAATTGAAAGTGAAAATGGCCAACTTCCTGTGCGTCCGGGCGTGGCACTACAAGTCAGTTTTTGGTTTGTCCTGATGTCCTCTTTCACTGTGCCCAAGGGTTTGGACCTACGCCCAAACATAGACGTTTTCATATGAATAGGGGGCAACTTTGAGGGGGCGCTGTGGAGCCATTTTGATTTGGGCGTGGCAAATTCAACCATTTCCATACATTTTGAAGAATTCACATTATAGAGTCACAGAGGCTCAGAAGGACCAAAGCAATAAAGCATGTGAGCACCTTCACCTTGGGATCAGTGTAATAAATGTTTGCATTTCAAAGCAAAACAGCCTCAGGTCTGTCCAGTCAATTCAGGATTCATAACAAAGAATTGAGTCTGTGCTGAGCTTTTTTTAACTGCAGCTGATGTGAAGAGACCAAGAGAGAGTTTGACAAATATGAACCATTTGAACAGGAGTGCTGTTCACTTGGACAGGCCTGTTCCTGAAGTCTGTAATGAGCTCTTTAGTTTTTACCACATTCAGGACAGTTTGGTTTGCACCATGTGATATGGAGGCTTAACCTCGCCCCTAAAGTGCAGCTCATTGTTGTCAGAAATCAAACCTATGATCGTAGTATCGTCTGCACATTTATATATGCTGGGATGTTTTGCCTCACAGTCAGAAGTTTACAGACTATACAATAAGGGAGTTAGAAAACATCCTTGTGGTGCACCAGTGTTTAAAACCACAGGAGATGAATCAGTGTTGCCCGCCCTCACAGTCTGTGGCCGTCCTGTCAGGAAATCGATCCACTTACAGATGGAAATAAGACCAAGGGCTTTGAGATGGAATGATTGTATTAAAAACACTTCTATAATCGACAAATAACATCCTGACATATTGTGACGATCTGTGATGTAACACAGTGTGTTGGGCTAATGAGACAGCATCATCCACAGTTCTGTTTGATTTATAAACTAACTATAGTGGATCAACCCTGGGACATGTGTTGTTTTTTATGTGCCTTCTCAATAGTTGCTCCAAACATTTAATTATCACCGAGGTTAAGTCGGCTATGGGGTTATTAAGTGATGATGTCATCGCTCTGCTCCAGGGTGCAAAATAACTTTACTCCTATTCTCTGAAATGACATTTAGCTGATTGTCACCTGCTGTAGAGCCGACTACAAGGCTCTTTCTAAACATCTGATCACACAGAAATATTACATTTACTCTGGATTTTCTTCAGGGAGGCCATACCGCCTTTGCTCTGCCTGATCCCGTCAGATCTCTGAAGCTCAGCAGGAGTGGAAAAGGTCTGACATATTGACGATAAAAAGACGAGAGACGACTTGTGCCATGTGAGAAAACACACAACACATTCATTCTCAACAATATAGACGGAACAGTCCACAAATGTAGTACCTGACTCATCTTTACAAATGTGTTTAATAAACTTGTACTTTGCCTCTTATTGTTTATTTTCAGTCTAGCATCTAAAAGTATTCAACTAACAGTATCAGCATTTACTGAATTGATTTCAATTAACATTTTTAAGTGATAATTTATTAATTTCATGTATTTGGAATTTTACATTTATTGTTAGGATTTTTTTAACTGATATCTTCAGGCTGGAGTTTTATGACTGAATATGTTTTATGACATTATGACATGTGCTGTGAGTTCACTGAAGCGAGTCACTTTCAGTTCAGTTTAGCTGAGGAGGTTTTTGTACGAGGCTTTTTCACTGTGTGAACACATACTGACTGTTGATATAGTGCTCACTCAGACAGTAATAAACAGCAGAGTCTTCAGGCTGAACTCCACTGATGGTCAGAGTGAAGCTGGACCCAGATCCACTGCCTGAAAAACGACTTGGGGCATCAGTGGTTCGGTTTGAGATGCGATAAATGAGAGCTTTAGGAGGTTTTCCATATCTCTGTTGGAACCAGTTTAAGACGTAGATGCCTCCTTTGAATTTAGTCAGATCTTGACTGACAGAACACGGTATGTTCACGGTGTCCCCCAGGGCGGCGCTCACAGTCTGGGCCTGAGTCACTGTCACTGTCTGTCCTCTGGACTCTGTGATGAAGACGCAGCAGAGGACAGTCCACACGAGGACACACACCAAAGTCATGTTGGAGATGAGGAGCTTCATGAAGGAGCTTCAGAGCAAAGAGTCACCTCTGAGGAATATAAAGAGTCACCTCTGAGGAATATAAAGAGTCACCTCTGAGGAATATAAAGAGTCACCTCTGAGGAATATAAAGAGTCACCTCTGAGGAATATAAAGAGTCACCTCTGAGGAATATAAAGAGTCACCTCTGAGGAATATAAAAAGTCCCACTGGACCATGCAGCCGCTCATGCAAAGTGGGAGGAGTCTCTCGGGAGTTGCGTTCAGGAACCGCCCTGAGCGTCAAGAAAAATGTGCAGCTGCTGATGCCCATTTACCATTGGAATTATCACTCGTTGTTTTCGGTTTTGTGGCTATTTTGACAGTTTTTCAAGAAGCTTTTAGATTTAGGTAAAGCCAAAGTGGAGAAAATGTTCTCAGTTCAGGTGGGGGTTAAGAGGTTAAAGTAATGTTTTGGTGACTCTACCCATCTCTGAAGAATTGGTTAAACTGTGACGACCCTCTCGCTGTTGTGACTATAATTGTCCACACGGGGGCGACATCTGCCGTCTTTTTAGTTCATGTTCATGACCACACATGAAGCACACGTTTACAATAGGCAGGAACCATTTTCATATTTAAAATCTATAATATTAAAGCATTAATACAACTCATTCACACCACGTGATTTAGCCTCAAGGCTGCAGGGAAAAAGGTCCCGGGTTCGATTCCCACCTGGACGGGGCCTTTCTGTGGAGTTTGCATGTTCTCCCTGTGTCTGTGTAGGTTTCCTCCGGTTTCCCCTGCCACTAAAAACATGTACAATAAGTGAATCCTCCAGGTGTTTCTGACCATCAGCCTGGCCTTAAATCCTCCTCTGATTCTAACTTGTATTAATAGATTATGATTTATTTATTTTGTAGAACATTTGCAAACACACACACAGGAACCATTGACCAACTGAGGACCCAAATATAAAACACTGATTCTGAAGGTCACTCGTTTATTTATCAGCATTTTATTTTAAAAACCTCACTTTACTCATCATTTGAAGTCTCTGCTCTTAAGTCTTTCCAAGTGTCTTAAACCAAAGAATGTTTCCTGAATCAAGTCTCAAATTGAAGCTACTAAGAAACCGTTATTCGTGCACAAAGGGGAAAGTGTTTTTGCAACAGCCACGAATCAACGGCACATATAGAGTTAAAAGTGGCAAAAGTATAAAAATCGAGGTCCACATCGTGAATGAGAATTGATTCAATCTGAGGGAAAATAGAAAATCCTGACATAAAAACTGTAATATTCTAAGTAATAGTTTTCCAGACTTCAGCCCAGTCTCTTTGGTTCGTTTCCAGTTTGTGTTGAGTTGATTTAAAAAGTGTTTGATTTCAAAGCCCTCATGTCCTCGTCTGAACTCCTGAATGTTTGTGACTCAGAGCGTTGAGGTGGTTAAATCAGCTCCTGCCGGACGTCCCCAGAGTCAGGACTAAACACTGGGGAGACGGGCCCAGACTCTGGAATAATGGATATCCAGACATAAACCGTCCCTGACTTTGTCCTTTTTAAACCCAGGCTCATTTATTCAGACTGGCTTTAACACTCAGGAACACGGACACGCTTTGCTTCACGGCTTCATCCAAGTCTTTTGAATGTTTTACCCTCATTTCAATTGTTTTATTATCATTTTATACTTTGGTCTTTGAGGGATTTAAAGGAGTTCATAACGAGTCGTTAAAAAAGTTTAGTCTGAAAAATCCACTAATGTAGAACAAGACATATTTAATCAATGCATAACTTGTGTCTTACTGTGGTTTATTTTCAGTTTTATTTTTCATTTGAAGAATTGGAAGTTTTTTTTATTAATAATTGTTAAAATTATGATTTATTTGAATAACTTTGTGTGTGAAGAGTTTTACTTTTATTGTAATAAATATTATAAGTAGATTGTTGGGGTTTTATGGCCGTACGTGTCATAAAGTCTGTGAGTTCAGTGAAGCGAGTCAGTTTCAGTTCAGTCTGAGGAGGTTTTTGTACGAGGCTTTTTCACTGTGTGAGCGGGTATGCCTCATACTGCTGACAATAATAAACTCCTGCATCTTCAGCCTCAAATCCACTTATGATCAAAGAATAATCAGATCCTGAACCACTTCCACTGAAACGACTAGAGACTCCAGTGTGACGAGAAGTAGCAGAATAGATCAATAGCTTTGGAGGTTCTGAGCCTTTCTGAAGATACCAGGCAAGTGCACCCCCGACATTTGAACTGGTCTGACATCTGACAGAGGTCGAGGCTCCTCTCTCCACAGCTGCAGCTGCAGGAGTCTGAGTCAGGAGGATTTCTGCTCCTGAAGAAGCTGAAAAACACAAGAAGAGTTATTGAGACAGACCCCGCAGGTGTCCAGAGGAGCAGTGTGTGACCCAGAGATGTCCTCACCCCGACCCAGGAGCCCCAGGGCCAGCAGGAACAGCTGCAGGGACATCAGGCTCATTGTGTTGTTGGTGTGGGAGTGTCTCTGAAGGAGCAGCACTGGGCTCTTAACGGCTGGACCACCAAACATATGCAAACACCCATACAGGAACCACTGACCTACTGAGGACACATATGCAAACACACATACAGGAACCACTGACCCACTGAGGACACATATGCAAACACACATACAGGAACCACTTACCCACTGAGGACACATATGCAAACACACATACAGGAACCACTGACCCACTGAGGACACATATGCAAACACACTTACAGGAACCACTGACCTACTGAGGACACATATGCAAACACACTTACAGGAACCACTGACCTACTGAGGACACATATGCAAACACACGAGGGCTGGGGATCCATTCAGATTCACCAAATTGATTTGATTCATGATTCAATTTAACTGATTTTAGATTCAGTTAAGAAAATCTCGCAGGACCAACTTTACTTGGATATGGACGACATTCTCAGAAGAACTAGAGCTGCAAAAAGTAGAAACTAACTCTAACTCTGTAAATTAGTAAAAATGTGAACATTTACATTAATAAACATATGAATATTAACATTAAGATTCTAATCCCCCTGTGTTGCCATGGTGATGACGCACTGGTTCAGCCAATCAGGCCTTTGACAGAAAACAACCCAGGTGAAAATTAAATATATTTCAATATATTATTAGTATACTTGTTTTTGTCTAATACATTTAAAATATATTTCAATAAAGTGCACTTAACATAAGTACATTAAAATGAGACTAAAATTGTATTTTAAAGGTTTACTTATGCATCATTTCTTTTTAATTACACTCACAATACACTTGTGAAAAACAGACTTAGCATTAATATATTTCTATTCAGGTGAAAAAAAAAAAATACTTATGTTTGTTAAAATTTAATATAACAAATATATTTTCAGCATCAACTTAAATTAACTTTTACTGTGCTATTTTTGGAACAACTTATTTTGTATTTAATCTGTTTAAGGTGAATTTAAATTGCAATAAAATTCAATTCCAGGTACATTTAGTTTACTAAAGTGGACCTATTTTACACATACTTAATCTATTTTTAGCATTTTGAGTTTTATGTATTAAATTTTGATCTGATAGAACTTTTATTACACATAAAGCTAACTTTAAATGTATTTAAAACATATTTTTGTCATATTTTTTATTCTATATACATTTAGATTAAAATTACTAAGCACAAAATAAGTTGTTTCAAACGAGCACACTTAAACTTTATTTTACTATAATTTCTGAAATATATTTAGTTTGTTAAATTTGACTTTGCTAAGTATATTTTATTTTCACCTGGGAACATGGCAGCCCCAGAGTGAACAAGATGTAAGTAAATAAATAAAATCTCTGTCTGGAGGAAATGCAGGACAAGGAAACAGGTGTAAAAGCCGTTTTATTTCCAGTGGAGCGTTTTTACTGTTTTGTTTCCAGGCTGTAACTCCGGCCTGAGGGACGAGGGACTCGATATGAAGAGAACACGGCACAAAAAGAAGTTTCTGTCTCATTTAGCTCCAAACTTATTGTTGATTAAAATAAACATAGTTTATGCGTCAAACACAACCTTAAGATCGATTTAATTAAGGTTTTTTTAAGCGATATCGGGCTGTTCAAAGGAAAATCGACTCAAATGGATTCATGGATTATATAAACCCAGCCCTAAAACACACTTACAGGAACCACTGACCCACTGAGGACACACATGCAAACACACATACAGGAACCACTGACCTAATGAGGACACATATGCAAACACACATACAGGAACCACTGACCTACAGAGGACACAAATGCAAACACACATACAGGAACCACTGACCTACAGAGGACACATATGCAAACACACATACAGGAACCACTGACCTACTGAGGACACATATGCAAACACACTTACAGGAACCACTGACCCACTGAGGACACAAATATGAAACACTGATTCTGAAGGTCACTCATTTATTTGTCTGTCAGCATTTCATTTTAAAAACCTCACTTTACTTTAATCATTTGAAGTCTCTGCTGTTAAGTCTTTCCAAGTATCTTAAACCAAAGAATGTTTCCTATATAAAAATCGAGGTCCACATCGAGGTCCACATCGTGGATGAGAATTGATTCAATCGGAGGGAAAATAGAAAATCCTGACATAAAAACTGTAATATTCTAAGTAATAGTTTTCCAGACTTCAGCCCAGTCTTTTTGGTTCGTTTCCAGTTTGTGTTGAGTTGATTTAAAAAGTGTTTGATTTCAAAGCCCTCATGTCCTCGTCTGAACTCCTAAATGTTTGTGACACTCAGAGCGTTGAGGTGGTTAAATCAGCTCCTGCCGGACGTCCCCAGAGTCAGGACTAAACACTGGGGAGACGGGCCCAGACTCTGGAATAATGGATATCCAGACATAAACCGTCCCTGACTTTGTCCTTTTTAAACCCAGGCTCATTTATTCAGACTGGCTTTAACACTCAGGAACACGGACACGCTTTGCTTCACGGCTTCATCCAAGTCTTTTGAATGTTTTACCCTCATTTCAATTGTTTTATTATCATTTTATACTTTGGTCTTTGAGGGATTGAAAGGAGTTCATAACGAGTCGTTAAAAAAGTTTAGTCTGAAAAATCCACTAATGTAGAACAAGACATATTTAATCAATGCATAACTTGTGTCTTTCTGTTGTTTATTTTCAGTTTTATTTTTCATTTGAAGAATTGAAAGTTATTTTATTAAAAATAGTTTTGTGTGTGTAACTTTGTGTGTGAAGAGTTTTACTTTTATTGTAATAAATATTATAAGTAGATTGTTGGGGTTTTATGGTCGTACGTGTCATAAAGTCTGTGAGTTCAGTGAAGCGAGTCAGTTTCAGTTCTGTCTGAGGAGGTTTTTGTACGAGGCTTTTTCACTGTGTGAACGGGAAGCTGTAATACTGCAGACAATAATAAACTCCTGCATCTTCAGCCTCAAATCCACTAATGGTCAAAGAATAATCAGATCCAGAACCACTTCCACTGAAACGACTGGAGACTCCAGTGTGACGGTTTGTAGCGTGATATATCAGTAGCTTTGGAGACTCTGTTCCTTTCTGAAGATACCAGGCAAGATTACTACCAATACTTGAACTGGACTGACATCTGACAGAGGTCGAGGCTCCTCTCTCCACAGCTGCAGCTGCAGGAGTCTGAGTCAGGAGGATTTCTCCTGAAGAAGCTAAAAAACACAAGAAGAGTTATCGAGACAGACCCCGCAGGTGTCCAGAGGAGCAGTGTGTGACCCAGAGATGTCCTCACCCCGACCCAGGAGCCCCAGGGCCAGCAGGAACAGCTGCAGGGACATCAGGCTCATTGTGTTGTTGGTGTGGGAGTGTCTCTGGAGGAGCAGCACTGGGCTCTTAACGGCTGGACCACCAAACATATGCAAACACACATACAGGAACCAATGACCCACTGAGGACATATGCAAACACACATACAGGAACCACTGACCTACTGAGGACACATATGCAAACACACATACAGGAACCACTGACCTACTGAGGACTGAGGATTAGGTCCAAACCTCCAGATTCACCTTTTGGCTGAAAGTCCTTTAAAACCAACATCACACGCAGGTTTTTCTGCTCTCAGCAGCGTGGCAATAGCTCCTAACAAGCTCCATGTGATGTTTTATGTATACTCTTTATTAAAACAGCTGCACAGTGAAGGGGAGCAGGTGCAGATTTCGTCAAAGATCTCTGAAGTGAAGCTACTGGAAAGTGTAAGATATAGAAGATGTGTTTGAGATTATGCCAAATACTTACAAAAAACAGAATATCCGCTCTTTAAAACTGTTCATCATCATAGGTTCCCTCAGGGCTCGGTTTTTGCTCCATCACTATTTACTTTGTTTCCCTATTTATGAATAAATATTTACAGTATTGAGCAACAAAACAAAGCTCAAATACAAAAAATCCAAAGTACATTAAATGTGTGCATTATTCTAATAAAACACACAAAAGAAGCAAAAGACACAGAATACACTTTTCCCACTTTTTTGTAATGTTTTGGTGGAATTGCAGATCTAAGCCGACAATTTCAGGAAGTCTTGGACCCTGAACTAAACACGGTGTATTTGCCTAAAGGCCGAGGGCGCAGTGAGCTCGGCCCAAGTGCACTTTTTATTATTACTGCAGCTCTAACACATTTATTAGCACTGCTTGTGTTTCTCTCCCATAAGGAATCATAATATTCATGTTTCATAACTAAATTTGAACTCTTCATATTGTATCTACAGACATGAAAGTTTTCATCTTCTACACTTGCTCACACATCAAGCACAAACATAAATATAGCTTTTTACGTTAAGGTTTTGGAGTTTGGAGCGATAGTGTCGGGATTTTTCCAATGTGACAAATATTGAGAACGTTTTTTACTATCTTGTTTTAATTGTTTCCTTTCACTGAAATTTAAATACAGATGCCAGTGTTTGATTTGGATTTATTTTATTCTTTTTTTTAAAGCTTTAATGGACTTAAGTCTGTCTTAAATACTGCAGTGATGTTTCAGCAGCGTCGGCTTCAGACTCAGTGAAGTGTGAGCAGCTGCCGCTCAGTTTCACTTCAGTCTGAGGAGGTTTTTGTACGAGGCTTTTTCACTGTGTGAACACACCCTGACTGTTGATGGCGTGATAACTCTGACAGTGATAAACAGTAGAATCTTCAGGCTGAACTCCACTGATGGTCAGAGTGAAGCTGGACCCAGATCCACTGCCTGAAAAACGACTGGGAACATCTGACACTCGACTTGTTGCAAATTTGATAAGAGCTTTAGTAGTTTCTCCATCTCTCTGTTGGTACCAGTGCAAGTAGTGACCATAACCACTGTTATAATACACATTCTGACTGACAGAACACTGTATGTTCACGGTGGCCCCCAGGGCGGCGCTCACAGTCTGGACCTGAGTCACTGTCACTGTCTGTCCTCTGGACTCTGTGATGAAGACGCAGCAGAGGACAGTCCACACGAGGACACACACCAAAGTCATGTTGGAGATGAGGAGCTTCATGAAGGAGCTTTAGAGCAAAGAGTCTCCTCTGAGGAATATAAAGAGTCACCTCTGAGGAATATAAAGAGTCACCTCTGAGGAATATAAAGAGTCCCACTGGACCATGCAGCTGCCCATGCAAAGTGTCTATGGAAATGAGGCTCCACATCTGATCAGCTGCAGGGTCTGTAACATCAGGATCAGAAAGACACTGCATCCATTTCATTTTATTTATTTAAAGGTTTTCCCCTGGAGTCCCTCAGGGCTGTGTTCTTGCGTCTTCACTGTTTTATGTCCAAGGAGTATTTTATTTTATAAAACTCACTTAAAATGGACAGTAAATCTAATGAAAACGATTGTCCTGCAGGAAACGTGTTCAACAAAAGCACAAAAATCATTTTTTTCCGTTGTAAATTTTTTCCCATTTGAATTCCCAAAGATTTAAATACAAAACTCTTTTAATTCACCTGTTTTGTGTTGAATAAATGGGCTCTTACATAAAGTACCATTTTGTGACTAATTTACATTTTAATTAAATGTTTTATAAACCATAACTGAAAACAAGCTTTGTTTGCATTGAGTTGCCTTGTGTACGAAATGCGCGGTATAAATAAAGTTGCCTTGCCTTGCCTTACTCATCCCCGACTCGCTGAATGAATTATCAGTGTGGACAGCTGAATGGTCTCTCCAGTCTCTTTGCGCTGGGAGGTTTTTGTACGAGCGCTCTGTGAGTTTGTATCACTGTGGGTCACGTTCGGTGGAGGAACCAGACTGGAGCTCAACTGTAAGTCACTTTTTTATACTTTCTCTGAAAATTACTTCAAAACTTGAATCATGTTTTTCTGATTTAACTCCGTTTCATTTTAAAGCCTGACTTTATTTTAATCATTATACATTTTAAGACTGTCTCTGTGGAAACATCCGTCCGAGCCTCTTGTCTGACTTTTTTTACCGAATAAATATAATCAAATTCAAGCGTGTATTAAATTACAGCTGTTACTGGAGATGTGACGAGAGGTTTAACATGAGGTTTTAAATAGAACAGGTCCTCATCCACGTCCGTCCTTGGTTTGCCAGAGACAGAACTTTAGTGTTGAGCTGCTCAGTCAGAGTGTTGTTTTGGCAACAGGAGAATCCAAAACGTAAAACAGAACTAACACAAGAAAAACAAACTTTTATCTGTGCAGGAAGTGCTTTTACAACATCCAAAAGACGGCAGTGAATTTAAAAAGTGGTGAATGTATCAAATAGAAATAAGAAAGTCTCTGTTGTGAATGAAAACCCTCAGTGGTAAATTAATAACAAACAAAACACTACAATATCAGAAGTTTTTTTCCTGGAATTAAAGCAAAAATATGTCTGAATGTCTTTTAATGTGAGGACGGTTTTATTATATGTTACAAAGTGTTTAATATTAAATCTTCCTTTTTCTTTAACTTTATCTCCAATATAATTGTAACAAAGTGAAAAAGCAAAGAGTGGATGTGACTTTGTCTCATGGGAAACTCTGGGGATTTTTCTGTTTATTTGTAGCTCTGAAACCTTTCAGTCGTTCCGCTTCACAGAGCTGTTTCTACACCTGCGCAGTTTCAAACAACATCGATTTACAAAAAAGAGAAAATAAATCAATTGTGGAAACACTGACAAACATGTGGTGTGTCTGTGAGTGTCATAAACCCATATGTGTCTCTGATTGGCCCTTGTGCTGTGTCCGCAGTGGGTCGAGTGGCCCCCGCCCTCACAGTGCTGCCCCCCTCCAGGTCGGAGCTGGCCCAGGGGAAGGCCACCCTCATGTGCCTGGCCAACAAGGGCTTCCCGTCAGACTGGAGCGTGTCCTGGAAGGTGTCCGGTATAGAGGGCGCTGTGGAGCAGAGGAGCCCCGCACTGCCGCTAAAGGACGGCCTCTACAGCTGGAGCGTGGGCCTCACGCTGACCGCACAGCAGTGGAGGGAGGGCGCTGTGAGCTGTGAGCTGTGAGGCCAGACAGGGCTCCCAGAGTCCAGTGTCCCACACACTGAGCGCACTGCAGTGTTCCCAGGACTGACACAGCGCCCCCTGCTGTCACTGAGCGCACTGCAGTGTTCCCAGGACTGACACAGCGCCCCCTGCTGTCACTGAGCGCACTGCAGTGTTCCCAGGACTGACACAGCGCCCCCTGCTGTCACTTCTGCTGACATACAGAGCTCTGCATTATCATCTGCTTTAATAAACTCCTCACTGCTTTCTGCTCATGTCTGCTCCTCTTTTATATGAAAATAAATAATTTACATCTTGAAAATCTTCTCATTAATAAATAAAAAATATCAGAAATTGCAACAATGTCTCTGTTTTTTTAATACATGTTTACATCATAGGTTTTTACATTTTATATATTTCACATATTATATGAAAGAACTCACACACAGAATCCTGGAGTCAGTGGCATTTACAGTTTCAATGTTAATCCAACACTAATTTAGCTTTAATTGTATCTTATTTATTAAGTCACTTCCAGATGTTATTAAGTTTATGGAAAATAATCATTGTTTTAGATTACAGTGTTTGTTTGAATAACAAATAATAATTAAAGCCACAAACCCCCCTCGGCCTCACACCCAACCGGGCCTCACTCTTGCTCCGGCAGGAAAAGAGAAAGCATTAGAAAAGTGTCAAAGCCATATTTTAACAAGCAAACTCCTACACCGAAGACCAGCGCACTATCACTGAGCTGTAACTCAATACTGATGTGGGCCTGATGTGGGCCTGATGTGGGCCTGATGTGGGCCTGGAGGAGAGAGGTCATTTCAGGTCATTTTTCTAACCCAAGCACAGCAATAACAGCCGTACTGAGAAATATCTTACAATGTGTGCACGTAAAAGGAGAAAAGCATTAGAAAAGTGTCATGTGTGTGTTTGAACTCTTTCACCTGAGACCATGATCACTGAGCAATAACTCTATACAAATACGGGCTGGCCGAGTCACAAAAAAATATAAAGAATTGTGGTTGAAATCGATCCAGCGATTTTAGATTTATTGTAAAAAACATCATTCAAACTACAGTTTAAGCAGTATTTATTGAATCATTTTGTAATTATAATTAGGGGGCCCCAAAGATTTGAGAGAGTGCTCCAGCCCTGCAGAACACTCGATCGATGAAGCAATATTCTGGTGAGACCCATATAGTACAAGGAACACACAGAGAGACGGAAAGGAAACAGCCAAACTGAACTTCCTGTGATTGTACAGTTAAAAAAAAACTGAATTTGGAGCCAAAACGTTCAAATTAAAAAGTATTTCTGGGAGAGAGGGGTAGTATATGTACGAGTCTAAAACTGTGGCTTTTGTGAATAAAATGGGAAAGTGGGAAAATTGACGAATTTCAGGAGAAACTGACAGAGGCCAACATGCTGCCAGAATAAGAACTCTGTGTATTTTCACAGAGGATGGGCGGGTCACTTAACAAGCCACTTAACAAGCCACTTAACAAGCCACTTAAAAAGCCAATTGAAAGTCAAAATGGCTGACTTCCTGTGCGTCCAAACTGCAATTTTTAAGGTATAGCTAGGGGGCGCTGTCCTGGGAGCAGGCTATACATTAATGGCTGTGTTCTGTTCAGTTTCGGCTGGTGCATTAGTGACCTGGATATGAGCTCTGTGGGCTTATGTCTGTGAGCGTTCTTCACTGCGGCGTTATGAGTAGACGGTGTAACAGTTTTAAAAAACGTGGCTTAGTCTTTAAGTTCACTATGTCTAGATTCACTGTGCCAAATGTGATGTTATTCCGATGAAAAAACATGGACGAGTTCGTTAAAACATAAGATGAGGCCAGACGGTTTCACAATTCAAAGTGAAAATACATTTTGAGGTCGCCCGAAAGTCTCCACCAAATTTCGTGAATTTCGGCGACGTTTAGAGGGTCAAAAATGCGATCACTTACGGAGAGAAATTGTGGAAAGCCAAAAACAATAGTCCTTTCCCCGGGACGTCCGACTCAGGCCTAAAAATTCTAAAGATTTTATTCACGTTGTCAAAATTGACTTTAAGTATTTGGTTGAGATTTTCCTACAGTTTGTAGGTCTCATATTTTTTTCCACAATTGCAATATTCCAGGGGGGGCGAACACGCGGCCGTCGAGCCGCATGCGGCTCTTGGCCAATCAGATAATCCAATGCTGCTCTTTACAAGAGTATTGGTACATATTTCCCATAAACTGTAGAACAGTCTTTAAGAATCTTGACCAAAAATCCAACCATACTCCTACTGACCCTGTTTCCATCTCTACACACATGAATGAGAGCTCGTATCACCCTCGTTTTCGAGGCGGCGTGAAAAAGTGCCCGTGCAGCCTCACTCAAAGCAGGATGTAGGTTAAACAACAGGCAGGCAGATCGCGTCTCTGGGATCAGCTTCTGTGCTTTTCAGATTTCTGATCAGCTACTCTTTATTTGACTCTTAATTTGGCCTCATAGTCACAGAAAAAGATCAAAATTAGGAAATGGAAAAAAGCGGAGCTCCAACGAAGCATATGATGCGAAGCGCGACATCGCGTATCGCGGAAATACGCAAAGTCATGACTTTTTGTTTAACATGTGACAGTAACTGTAACAAATACAATTTAAAACAGAACCTCAGACGTCCAGAGGCTCCTGATTAAAGTTTATGAACTTTGTGCAGCCTAGAGTGCCTTCTCTCTGCGCAGTCCAGTCAGGACCGAGCGCAAAGGCCAGGGGCGACTCAGAAGAGGGGCTCAGTGGGCAGGGCCCCACATACAAACACACCCCAGCATTAAAAAAAAATTAAGTATTTGAGAAACTTCATCTTCGGTTTTTAAAATACATCTTAAAAGTAAAAATGAGCACTTGCAGTAACATGGTGTACGGGGAGCTGGGACGATTCCCTTTGTCAATAATGATTAAGAAGAGAATGATCGGATTCTGGGGAAAGCTGACAGATTGTGGGGAAACCAAGCACAGCCACAAAATGTACAACCTGTTGTTGGACTCGTTTAGAAAAGGTGAATACGCGTCTCCATGGTTACTGCAAGTGAAACAGATCCTCGACGACTGCGGTCTCTCCTATATCTGGAGATCCCAGAAAATCACCAATGTTAACTGGCTGAGACTCAAAGTGGAACGAACCCTAAAGGACCAGTTTATACAGAAATGGAGAGGAGAATGTGGCACTATGTCGTCTTGTGATGTTTATGTGGAATTTAAAACCGCATTTGAATTAGAAAAGTATCTTTTGTGTGAGAATGTCTCTCACAGACGCGCTATTTGTAATTTAAGAACCGGAAACAATCGACTGGCAAAAGTAGTGGCCGATATAAAGGCATTGACAGAAAATGTCGTTATTGTAATCTCTGTAATGATAATGTTGTCGGCGATGAGTTTAATTTACTGAATGTTCAAATGCGGAAGTTGTCGACAATAGAGAAAAGTATTTGCCAACATTTTATGTAAGACGCCCTTCAATGTTTAAATTAATTTAACTTATGCAAAATCAAAGGCAAAATGTGATTAGTAAATTTGGTACCTTTTTGAAAAAGGTTCTTCTTCTGTTAAAATGATATTTGTTATTACTTTGTTCTGTTTTGTTTTTGTGAACTTGTGCTCTATACCATGGGTATGGTCATGAGCACTGAAAAAAAAAAGAAAGAAAAAAAAAAAAAAATCTAATTCTGTCCCAGTCAGAACAGAACAAAATGTCAGGTTATTTAATATATGTTTATTTCAATCTTGGTTAGGAGTAAAACCAATACATCTAATACAATTATTGAAAAAAAAAAAAAAAAAAAAAAAAGGCCAGGCATAAAGTTATAGATTATTGTGATTAAATATAAAAGTCACATTATATTTAATCACAATAAACTACCACCCTTGGATCTCGCAAACGGTCGGTGCCTTTGTGGCTCTTCACAGGATCAAGGTTGAAAATTTCGGCTCTTGGTCTCTGACTAGTTAGCCACCCCTGCAATATTCCAAGATTATTGTCTTTACTTTTTCTTAATTGTTTGTGAACAGCTGCAGGGTCTGTATCATCAGAATCCGTCTCTCAGTTTAGGTCACACATTTATTCATATTATGTTTCATTTTTTGTTATGACGTTCTTTATTATATTTCGATCAAGCTCATTGATTAATATTCACAAATATCTTTTAATTCATTCTCAAGATGAAGTGTTAACTGTCAAAAACACTCATAAAGTCTGTCTGTAAACTGGGCGTTCACTGAAGCGAGTCAGTTTCAGTTCAGTCTGAGGAGGTTTTTGTACGAGGCTTTTTCACCGTGTGAACAGGTCATAACGGGAAGAATCAACATCAGCTTTACAATAATAAACAGCAAGATCTTCAAGCTGAACTCCACTGATGGTCAGAGTGAAGCTGGACCCAGATCCACTGCCTGAAAAACGACTGGGAACATCTGACACTCGATTTGATGCAAGATAAATCAGAGCTTTAGGAGTTTCTCCATCTCTCTGTTGGTACCAGTGCAAGCGATTATTACTATACACATTGACACTGGTGGAACACTGTATGTTCACGGTGGCCCCCAGGGCGGCGCTCACAGTCTGGGCCTGACTCACTGTCACTGTGAGTCCTCTGGACTCTGTGATGAAGACGCAGCAGAGGACAGTCCACACGAGGACACACACCAAAGTCATGTTGGAGATGAGGAGCTTCATGAAGGAGCTTCAGAGCAAAGAGTCACCTCTGAGGAATATAAAGAGTCACCTCTGAGGAATATAAAGAGTCACCTCTGAGGAATATAAAGAGTCACCTCTGAGGAATATAAAGAGTCACCTCTGAGGAATATAAAGAGTCACCTCTGAGGAATATAAAGAGTCACCTCTGAGGAATATAAAGATTCACCTCTGAGGAATATAAAGAGTCACCTCTGAGGAATATAAAGAGTCACCTCTGAGGAATATAAAGAATCACCTCTGAGGAATATAAAGAGTCACCTCTGAGGAATATAAAGATTCACCTCTGAGGAATATAAAGAGTCACCTCTGAGGAATATAAAGATTCACCTCTGAGGAATATAAAGAGTCACCTCTGAGGAATATAAAGAGTCTCACTGGATCATGCAGCTGCTTATGCAAAGAGTAAGGCTCTGCAGAGACATGGTTTGGTGTGAGCAGCTGCAGGGCCTCTCAGAATTGGACCATGCAGCCGCTCATGTGGAAAGTGTGAGGAGTCTCTTGGGAGCTGCGTTCAGGAACCGACCTGAGCATCAAGAAAAATTGTGCTGCTGCTGAGGCCCAGTTTTTCATGAAGCTTTTAGATTTAGGTAAAGCCAAAGTGGAGAAAATGTTCTCAGTTCAGGTGGGGGTTAAGAGGTTAAAGTAATGTTTTGGTGACTCTGCCCATCTCTGAAGAATTGGTTAAACTGTGACGACCCTCTCGCTGTTGTGCCTCTAATTGTCCACACGGGGGCGACATCGGCCTCTTTTTAGTTCATGTTCATGACCACACATGAAGCACACGTTTACAATAGGCAGGAGCCATTTTCATATTTAAAATCTATAATATTAAAGCATTAATGCAACTCATTCACACCACGTGATTTAGCCTTAAGGCTGCAGGGAAAAAGGTCCCGGGTTCGATTCCCACCTGGACGGGGCCTTTCTGTGGAGTTTGCATGTTCTCCCTGTGTCTGTGTAGGTTTCCTCCGGTTTCCCCTGCCACTAAAAACATGTACAATAAGTGAATCCTCCAGGTGTTTCTGACCATCAGCCTGGCCTTAAATCCTCTTCTGATTCTGACTTGTATTAATAGATTATGATTTATTTATTTTGTAGAACATACGCAAACACACACACAGGAACCACTGACCTACTGAGGACACAAATATAAAACACTGATTCTGAAGGTCACTCATTTATTTATCAGCATTTTATTTTAAAAACCTCACTTTACTTTAATCATTTGAAGTCTCTGCTGTTAAGTCTTTCGAAGTGTCTTAAACCAAAGAATGTTTCCTGAATTAAGTCTCAAATTGAAGCTACTGAGAAACCGTTATTCGTGCACAAAGGGGAAAGTGTTTTTGCAACAGCCACGAATCAACGGCACATATAGAGTTAAAAGTGGCAAAAGTATAAAAATCCAGGTCCACATCGTGAATGAGAATTGATTCAATCTGAGGGAAAATAGAAAATCCTGACATAAAAACTGTAATATTCTAAGTAATAGTTTTCCAGACTTCAGCCCAGTCTCTTTGGTTCGTTTCCAGTTTGTGTTGAGTCGATTTAAAAAGTGTTTGATTTCAAAGCCCTCATGTCCTCGTCTGAACTCCTGAATGTTTGTGACTCAGAGCGTTGAGGTGGTTAAATCAGCTCCTGCTGGACGTCCCCAGAGTCAGGACTAAACACTGGGGAGACGGGCCCAGACTCTGGAATAATGGACATCCAGACATAAACCGTCCCTGACTTTGTCCTTTTTAAACCCAGGCTCATTTATTCAGACTGGCTTTAACACTCAGGAACACGGACACGCTTTGCTTCACGGCTTCATCCAAGTCTTTTGAATGTTTTACCCTCATTTCAATTGTTTTATTATCATTTTATACTTTGGTCTTTGAGGGATTTAAAGGAGTTCATAACGAGTCATTTAAAAAGTTTAGTCTGAAAAATCCACTAATGTAGAACAAGACATATTTAATCAATGCATAACTTGTGTTTTACTCTTGTTTATTTTCTGTTTTATTTTTCATTTGAAGCATTGGAAGTTATTTTATTAATAATTGTTATAATTATGATTTATTTGAATAATTTTGTGTGTGAAGAGTTTTACTTTTATTGTAATAAATATTATCAGTAGATTGTTGGGGGTTTATGGTCGTACGTGTCATAAAGTCTGTGAGTTCAGTGAAGCGAGTCAGTTTCAGTTCAGTCTGAGGAGGTTTTTGTACGAGGCTTTTTCACTGTGTGAACCCGCTGTAATACTGCTGACAATAATAAACTCCTGCATCTTCAGCCTCAAATCCTCTGATGGTCAAAGAATAATCAGATCCAGAACCACTTCCACTGAAACGATTGGAGACTCCAGTGTGACGAGTTGTAGCAGAATAGATCAGGAGCTTTGGAGACTCTGAGCCTTTCTGAAGATACCAGGCAAGTGCACCCCCTACAGTTGAACTGGTCTGACATCTGACAGAGGTAAAGGCTCCTCTCTCCACAGCTGCAGCTGCAGGAGTCTGAGTCAGGAGGATTTCTCCTGAAGAAGCTGAAAAACACAAGAAGAGTTATTGAGACAGACCCCGCAGGTGTCCAGAGGAGCAGTGTGTGACCCAGAGATGTCCTCACCCCGACCCAGGAGCCCCAGGGCCAGCAGGAACAGCTGCAGGGACATCAGGCTCATTGTGTTGTTGGTGTGGGAGTGTCTCTGAAGGAGCAGCACTGGGCTCTTAACGGCTGGACCACCAAACATATGCAAACACACCAGGGCGAAAATCCATTCAGATTCACCAAATCAATTAGATTCACGATTCAGTTTGACTGATTTTAGATTCATTTAAGGAAATCACACAGAACCAACTTTCCGTGGCGATGGACGACATTCTCAGAAGAACTAATGCTGCAAAAAGTAGAAACTAAACTTGTTAATTAGTAAAAAATATGAATATTTACATTGAAGAATTGAACCCCTTTTGTTGCCATGGTGATGATGCACCGGCTCAGCCAATCAGGCCTTTGACAGTAAACAACATGGCTGCCCCAGAGTGAACCTGTTTGGAAATAAATCACTAAATCTTTGTTTGGAAGAAATGCAGGAGCAGGAAACATGTGCAGAAGCCGTTTTCTATCCAGGGGAGCTCCTTCACTCGTTTTTAGCCACGCTGTGATTCCTGGAGGGCGAGAGGGACCAGCTCAAAATGAAGAGCACAACTATTGAAATAAACAGAGTTCACATGAAAATGGATCAGTCCAATGTGTTCCTTAGAGACACGGAGCTCGACCTTGTTAAGAAGTCGAAGTGTCTCGGGGAAACTCTGGATCCAACAGTGAAACAAACACATTTGGGTGCAGTGGTTCAGATGAAGAAGGTGCTTTACTTTTGTCATGATACAAAAACTGTATAACACAGTTGGTCCTCTGCGTTTGACTCATCCTTCGCTGGGACGACCTGTAGGAGCAGTGGATGTCTCCAGATGTGGAGCCAGGCTGATGTTCAGAATAACCTGGCTGGAAGATTGACCTATTGTACATGTTTTTAGTGGTAGGGGAAACAGGAGGAAACCTCCGCAGACACGGGGAGAACCTGCAAACTCCACAGAAAGGCCCCGTCCCTGGTGGGAATCCAACCCGGACCTTCTAGCTGTGCAACCGTGCCTCACAGCAGGAAGGTCCCAAGTTTGATTCCCAACTGGGAATTCTTTGATGTTTCTGTTCGATGTTAAAATTCAGACATATTTTCCTGCTCACGACAAAAGCTTCAGAATCAGTGACTGAATCATCTTCATTTGGAAAAAAACACAATGTTTATGTCACTTTTTAGAGTTTTTGTCAAATTATTTCAATGTTATTGTGATTGTCCATATTTATCAGTAAATCCTGTAAATTATTAAAGTCTATAAATGTTTTTTTTATTGTATATGGCAGTAATACAATAAAACATGTACAATAGGAATCACCTCAATAAGAGGTTCTTAACCTCAGTGGGCCTTTCCTGGTTCATTATGATGCTCATCTGAGCAGCTGCAGGGTCTGTAACATCAGGATCAGAAAAAGACACTGTCTCCATTTTAGGTCTAATTTAAAGGTTTCCCATAGAGTCCCTCAGGGCTGTGCTCTTGCTCCGTTAATGTTTAATGTTTTAAGACTATTTTTAGTTCGCAATAATAACTTCAAAATGACAGTATATCCACTAAAAATGATCGTCGCTGCATTAAATGTGTTCAACAAAAGAATATGTAGTTTATTTTTCACATTTTAATCCCCAATGAATAAATACTATACTAGTTATTTACAGAGACTTATTTCATTCCTTTATTTGTGTTCCTTGTGGAGGGTTTATATGTTGCATAATCCATGTCTAAAAACAAGCTTTGTTTTTCATCCCTGACTCGCTGAATGTTTTTACTAGTGTGAACAGCTGAATGGTCTCTCCAGTCTCAGCGCTGGAAGGTTTTTGTACGAGCGCTCTGTGAGTTTGTATCACTGTGGTTCACGTTCGGTGGAGGAACCAGACTGGAGCTCAACTGTAAGTCACTTCTTTTTCTTATTCATGAGAAAAATATGTTTAAACTTCATTAATGTTTTTCCTAATTCATCTCAGTTTTAAAGTTTGAGTGTCTTTTATTAATTATAGAAAGTAAACGTACCGTTATCCGTGTCTGTGCGTTTCTATCGTCCCCAAACAAGTTTAAGTTAAACAGATCTTTGACTCGGTGAAGATTTGCAGCAGTAAATGGAGACGGTAAAGACGGAGTCGCAAATATAGATTGAAAAATATTAATAATTAATATTTTTAATTAATAATAATACAACCTTTTTACAGTATGTTTTTTCTATTTATATAAAATACAAACATTACAAAAATGTTTCCTCTAATTTTCGCGTTTTCAAACATATTTCTGATGATGTATTTCTTATTTAAAGTGAGTTTGAATAAAATAGTCTGTAGTTAAATCCGTCTGTGGCTCTTGTTGTTCCTGAGGTTTGTGCATCAACTAAAACACCGAGATATAAGAGAAAATAAATATTTGTCCCACAACAAAATGTGCTTTTGCAACAGCAAAATAAATGTAGAAAATACTAAATATGTGACAAAATGATGAATTATCTAATAAATAGTTTTGTTTCATAACTAACAGTTTCTATTCTTTAACTGTACTAAGTTAAAGGTTTTATATAAAACGTTTTCCTTATTTTTGTTTCTTCCAAAATGAAGAAACTTAAACTTTCATGAGTTTCATTAGTTTCATCTTTTATTTGTAAAGCGTTTTCTCTCAGATCAGTTTAAAAATATAAAAGTGAAGTGACTCTGTCTCAGGGGAAACTCTGGGGACGTTTGTCTTTAGCTCTGAAACCTTTCAGTGGTTCAGCTTCAGTGGAGTCTGTGGCAGCTGTTTTTCAAACCACATTCATTACAAAAGAGAGAAACATCATTTCATCTTTGTCCAAACTCCTGATTCTTTGTTTCTTTGTTTGTGCTGCTTTTATTGAGTCAAAAGGATCTTTGTGGTGACTCTGTGTCTCTGTGTCATAAACCCATATGTGTCTCTGATTGGCCCTTGTGCTGTGTCCGCAGTGGGTCGAGTGGCCCCCGCCCTCACAGTGCTGCCCCCCTCCAGGTCGGAGCTGGCCCAGGGGAAGGCCACCCTCATGTGCCTGGCCAACAAGGGCTTCCCGTCAGACTGGAGCGTGTCCTGGAAGGTGTCCGGCGCCGGTGTGAGCGCTGTGGAGCAGAGGAGCCCCGCGCTGCCGCTAAAGGACGGCCACTACAGCTGGAGCGTGGGCCTGACGCTGACCGCACAGCAGTGGAGGGAGGGCGCTGTGGCTGTGAGCTGTGAGGCCAGACAGGGCTCCCAGAGTCCAGTGTCCCACACACTGAGCGCACTTCAGTGTTCCCAGGACTGACACAGCGCCCCCTGCTGTCACTGAGCGCACTGCAGTGTTCCCAGGACTGACACAGCGCCCCCTGCTGTCACTGAGCGCACTGCAGTGTTCCCAGGACTGACACAGCGCCCCCTGCTGTCACTTCTGCTGAGTTACAGAGCTCTGCATTAACATCTGCTTTAATAAACTCCTCACTGCTTTCTGCTCATGTCTGCTCCTCTTTTATATGAAAATAAATAATTTACATCTTGAAAATCTTGTCATTAATAAATAAAAAATATCAGAAATTGCAACAACGTCTCTGTTTTTTTAATACATGTTTTCATCATAGGTTTCCATTTTATATATTTCACATATTATATGAAAGAACTCACACACAGAATCCTGGAGTCAGTGGCATTTACAGTTTCAATGTTAATCCAACACTAATTTAGCTTTAATTGTATCTTATTTATTAAGTCACTTCCAGATGTTATGAAGTTTATGGAAAATAATCATTGTTTTAGATTACAGTGTTTCTTTGAATAACAAATAATAATTAAAGCCACAAACCCCCCCTCGGCCTCACACCCAACCGGGCCTCACTCTTACCCCGGCAGGAAAAGAGAAAGCATTAGAAAAGTGTCAAAGCCATATTTGAACAAACAAACTCCTACACCGAAGACCAGCGCACTATCACTGAGCTGTAACTCCATAATGATGTGGGCCTGATGTGGGCCTGATGGTCATTTCAGGTCATTTTTCTAACACAAGCACAGCAATAACAGCCGTACTGAGAAATATCTTACAATGTGTGCACGTAAAAGGAGAAAAGCATTAGAAAAGTGTCATGTGTGTGTTTGAACGAGCTTCCTCTTTCACCTGAGACCACGATCACTGAGCAATAACTCTATACAAATACGGTCTTGCCGAGTCCCCAAAAAAATATAAAGAGTTGTGGTTGAAATCGATCCAGCGATTTTAGATTTATTGTAAAAAAAAACTCATTTATTTGCAGAAAACAGAAAATGGAATTACATTTTAAGCAATATTTATTGAATCATTTTATAATTATAATGAGGGCAAATTCCCTGGGGCCCCAAAGATTTGAGAGAGTGCTCCAGCCCTGCAGAACACTCGATCGATGAAGCAATATTCTGGTGAGACCCATATAGTACAAGGAACACACAGAGAGACGGACAGGAAACAGCCAAACTGAACTTCCTGTGATTGTACAGTTAAAAAAAAACTGAATTTGGAGCCAAAACATTCAAATTAAAAAGTATTTATGGGAGAGAGGGGTAGTATATGTACGAGTCTAAAACTGTGGCTTTTGTGCATAAAATGGGAAAGTGGGAAAATTTACGAATATCAGAAGAAACTCTGACAGAGGCCAACATGCTGCCAGAAAAAGAACTCTGTGTATTTTCACAGAGGATGGGTGGGCCACTTAACAAGCCACTTACAAAGCCACTTAACAAGCCACTTAACAAGCCACTTAACAAGCCACTTAAAAAAGCCAATTGAAAGTCAAAAATGCTCACTTCCTGTGCGTCCAAACTGCAATTTTCAAGGTATAGCTAGGGGGCGCTGCCCTGGGAGGAGGCTATACATTAAAGGCTGTGTTCTGTTCAGTTTCGGCTGGTGCATTAGTGACCTGGATATGAGCTCTGTGGGCTTATGTCTGAGAGCGTTCTTCACTGCGGCGTTATGAGTAGATGGTGTAACAGTTTTAAAAAACGTGGCTTAGTCTTTAAGTTCACTATGTCTAGATTCACTTTGCCAAATGTGATGTTATTCCGATGAAAAACCAGGGACTAGTTTGTTAAAACATAAGATGAGTCCAGACGGTTTCACAATTGAAAGTGAAAATGGCCAACTTCCTGTGCATCCAGGCGTCAGTTTTTGGTTCGTCCTGATGTCCCCTTTCACTGTGCCCAAGGGTTTGGACCTTCGCCCAAAAATGAACGTTTTCATTTGAATAGGGGGCAACTTTGTGGGGGCGCTGTGGAGCCATTTTGATTTGGGCGTGGCAAATTCATCAATTTCCATAAATTTTGAGGTCGCCTGAAGGTCTCCACCAAATTTTGTGAATTTCGGCGACGTTTAGAGGGTCAAAAATGCGATCACTTACGGAGAGAAATTGTGGATAGCCAAAAACAACTAAAAATTCTAAAGATTTTATTCACGTTGTCAAAATTGACTTTAAGAATTTGGTTGAGATTTTTCTACAGTTTGTAGGTCTCATATTTTTTTCCACAATTGCAATATTCCAGGGTGGGAGAACACGTGGCCGTCGAGCCGCATGCGGCTCTTGGCCAATCAGATAATCCAATGCTGCTCTTTACAAGAGTATAAGTACATATTTCCCATAAACTGTAGAACAGTCTTTAAGAATCTTGACCAAAAATCCAACCATACTCCTACAGACCCTGTTTCCATCTCTGCACACATGAATGAGAGCCCGTATCACCCTCGTTTTCGAGGCGGCGTGAAAAGTGCCTGCCTCACTCAAAGCAGGATGTAGGTTAAACAACAGACAGGCAGATCGTGGCTCTGGGATTAGCTTCTGTGCTTTTCAGATTTCTGATCAGCTACTCTTTATTTGACTCTTAATTTGGCCTCATATTCACAGAAAAAGATCAAAATTAGGAAATGGAAAAAAGTGGGGCTCCAACGAAGCATATGATGCGAAGCGCGACATTGCGTATCGTGGAAATACGCAAAGTCATTGACTTTTTCTTCCACATGTGACAGTAACTGTAACAAATACCACTTAAAACAGAACCTCAGATGTCCAGAGGCTCCTGATTAAAGTTTATGAACTTTGTGCAGCCTAGAGTGCCTTCTCTCTGCGCAATCCAGTCAGGACCGAGTGCAAAGGCCAGGGGCGACTCAGAAGAGGGGCTCAGTGGGCAGGGCCCCACATACAAACACACCCCAGCATTAAAAAAAAATTGAGTATTTGAGAAACTTCATCTTCGGTTTTTAATATACATCTTAAAAGTAAAAATGAGCACTTGCAGTAACATGGTGTACGGGGAGCTGGGACAATTCCCTTAAGAAGAGAATGATCGGATTCTGGGGAAAGCTGACAGATTCTGGGGAAACCAAGCACAGCCACAAAATGTACAACCTGTTTAGAAAAGGTGAATACACGTCGCCATGGTTACTGCAAGTGAAACAGATCCTCGATGACTGCGGTCTCTCCTATATTTGGAGATCCCAGAAAATCACCAATGTTAACTGGCTGAAACTCAAAGTGGAACGAACCCTAAAGGACCAGTTTATACAGAAATGGAGAGGAGAATGTGGCACTATGTTGTCTTGTGATGTTTATGTGGAATTTAAAACCGCATTTGAATTAGAAAAGTATCTTTTGTGTGAGAATGTCTCCCACAGACGCCATTTGTAATTTAAGAACTGGAAACAATCGACTGGCAAAAGTAGTGGCCGATACAAAGGCATTGACAGAAAATGTCGCTATTGTAATCTCCGTAATGATAATGTTGTCGGTGATGAGTTTAATTTACTGTTTGAATGTTCAAATGCGGAAGTCGTCATCAATAGAGAAAAATATTTGCCAACATTTTATGTAAGACGCCCTTCAATGTTTAAATTAATTTCACTTATGCAAAATCAAAGGCAAAATGTGATTAGTAAATTTGGTACCTTTTTGAAAAAGGTTCTTCTTCTGTTAAAATGATATTTGTTATTACTTTGTTCTGTTTTGTTTTTGTGAACTTGTGCTCTATACCATGGGTATGGTCATGAGCACTGAAAAAAAAAAGAAAGAAAAAAAAAAAAAAATCTAATTCTGTCCCAGTCAGAACAGAACAAAATGTCAGGTTATTTAATATATGTTTATTTCAATCTTGGTTAGGAGTAAAACCAATACATCTAATACAATTATTGAAAAAAAAAAAAAAAAAAAAAAAAGGCCAGGCATAAAGTTATAGATTATTGTGATTAAATATAAAAGTCACATTATATTTAATCACAATAAACTACCACCCTTGGATCTCGCAAACGGTCGGTGCCTTTGTGGCTCTTCACAGGATCAAGGTTGAAAATTTCGGCTCTTGGTCTCTGACTAGTTAGCCACCCCTGCAATATTCCAAGATTATTGTCTTTACTTTTTCTTAATTGTTTGTGAACAGCTGCAGGGTCTGTATCATCAGAATCCGTCTCTCAGTTTAGGTCACACATTTATTCATATTATGTTTCATTTTTTGTTATGACGTTCTTTATTATATTTCGATCAAGCTCATTGATTAATATTCACAAATATCTTTTAATTCATTCTCAAGATGAAGTGTTAACTGTCAAAAACACTCATAAAGTCTGTCTGTAAACTGGGCGTTCACTGAAGCGAGTCAGTTTCAGTTCAGTCTGAGGAGGTTTTTGTACGAGGCTTTTTCACTGTGTGAACAGGTCATAACGGGAAGAATCAACATCAGCTTTACAATAATAAACAGCAAGATCTTCAGGCTGAACTCCACTGATGGTCAGAGTGAAGCTGGACCCAGATCCACTGCCTGAAAAACGACTGGGAACATCTGACACTCGAGTTGATGCAAGATAAATCAGAGCTTTAGGAGTTTCTCCATCTCTCTGTTGGTACCAGTGCAAGCGATTATTACTATACACATTGACACTGGTGGAACACTGTATGTTCACGGTGGCCCCCAGGGCGGCGCTCACAGTCTGGGCCTGACTCACTGTCACTGTGAGTCCTCTGGACTCTGTGATGAAGACGCAGCCGAGGACAGTCCACACGAGGACACACACCAAAGTCATGTTGGAGATGAGGAGCTTCATGAAGGAGCTTCAGAGCAAAGAGTCACCTCTGAGGAATATAAAGAGTCACCTCTGAGGAATATAAAGAGTCACCTCTGAGGAATATAAAGAGTCACCTCTGAGGAATATAAAGAGTCACCTCTGAGGAATATAAAGAGTCTCACTGGATCATGCAGCTGCTTATGCAAAGAGTAAGGCTCTGCAGAGACATGGTTTGGTGTGAGCAGCTGCAGGGCCTCTCAGAATTGGACCATGCAGCCGCTCATGTGGAAAGTGTGAGGAGTCTCTTGGGAGCTGCGTTCAGGAACCGCCCTGAGCGTCAAGAAAAATTGTGCAGCTGCTGAGGCCCAGTTTTTCATGAAGCTTTTAGATTTAGGTAAAGCCAAAGTGGAGAAAATGTTCTCAGTTCAGGTGGGGGTTAAGAGGTTAAAGTAATGTTTTGGTGACTCTACCCATCTCTGAAGAATTGGTTAAACTGTGACGACCCTCTCGCTGTTGTGCCCATAATTGTCCACACGGGGGCGACATCGGCCTCTTTTTAGTTCATGTTCATGACCACACATGAAGCACACGTTTACAATAGGCAGGAACCATTTTCATATTTAAAATCTATAATATTAAAGCATTAATACAACTCATTCACACCACGTGATTTAGCCTCAAGGCTGCAGGGAAAAAGGTCATGGGTTCGATTCCCACCTGGACGGGGCCTTTCTGTGGAGTTTGCATGTTCTCCCAGTGTCTGTATAGGTTTCCTCCGGTTTCCCCTGCCACTAAAAACATGTACAATAAGTGAATCCTCCAGGTGTTTCTGACCATCAGCCTGGCTCCACATCTGGAGATCCTGCCGTCGCCCACTGCACCTCCTTTATCACGTGCCCTTACTTTCATATTTATTCACATTATTAGTTATTATTATTATATTAAGAGTTATTTTGACCATTTTCAAACTCCAAACGGTGTCAGACCTAAAGGCTGTTGGTTAAAGTGTTTCCGGTGATTTGTTTGTAATGAGAGGTTTGGTCAAAGCAGGTCCAGCCTCAGAATCAGGGAAATAATTATTATTAAGCAGCTGTTTTCCGTCAAACAAAATATGAAGGAAAAAAACATCTGAAACGGCAATAAATCCTCTTCTGATTCTGACTTGTATTAATAGATTATGATTTATTTATTTTGTAGAACATTTGCAAACACACACACAGGAACCACTGACCTACTGAGGACACAAATATAAAACACTGATTCTGAAGGTCACTCATTTATTTATCAGCATTTTATTTTAAAAACCTCACTTTACTTTAATCATTTGAAGTCTCTGCTGATAAGTTTTTCCAAGTGTCTTAAACCAAAGAATGTTTCCTGAATTAAGTCTCAAATTGAAGCTACTGAGAAACCGTTATTCGTGCACAAAGGGGAAAGTGTTTTTGCAACAGCCACGGATCAACGGCACATATAGAGTTAAAAATGGCAAAAGTATAAAAATCGAGGTCCACATCGTGAATGAGAATTGATTCAATCTGAGGGAAAATAGAAAATCCTGACATAAAAACTGTCATATTCTAAGTAATAGTTTTCCAGACTTCAGCCCAGTCTTTTTGGTTCGTTTCCAGTTTGTGTTGAGTTGATTTAAAAAGTGTTTGATTTCAAAGCCCTCATGTCCTCGTCTGAACTCCTGAATGTTTGTGCCTCAGAGCGTTGAGGTGGTTAAATCAGCTCCTGCCGGACGTCCCCAGAGTCAGGACTAAACACTGGGGAGACGGGCCCAGACTCTGGAATAATGGATATCCAGACATAAACCGTCCCTGACTTTGTCCTTTTTAAACCCAGGCTCATTTATTCAGACTGGCTTTAACACTCAGGAACACGGACACGCTTTGCTTCACGGCTTCATCCAAGTCTTTTGAATGTTTTACCCTCATTTCAATTGTTTTATTATAATTTTATACTTTGGTCTTTGAGGGATTTAAAGGAGTTCAAAACGAGTCGTTAAAAAAGTTTAGTCTGAAAAATCCACTAATGTAGAACAAGACATATTTAATCAATGCATAACTTGTGTTTTACTGTTGTTTATTTTCAGTTTTATTTTTCATTTGAAGCATTGGAAGTTATTTTATTAATAATAGTTATAATTATGATTTATTTGAATAATTTTGTGTGTGAAGAGTTTTACTTTTATTGTAATAAATATTATAAGTAGATTGTTGGGGTTTTATGGTCGTACGTGTCATAAAGTCTGTGAGTTCAGTGAAGCGAGTCAGTTTCAGTTCAGTCTGAGGAGGTTTTTGTACGAGGCTTTTTCACTGTGTGAACGGGAAGCTGTAACCCTGCTGACAATAATAAACTCCTGCATCTTCAGCCTCAAATCCACTGATGGTCAAAGAATAATCAGATCCTGAACCACTTCCACTGAAACGACTGGAGACTCCAGTGTGACGAGTTGTAGCGTAATATATCAGGAGCTTTGGAGGTTCTGTTCCTTTCTGAAGATACCAGGCAAGATAGCTAGAAACAGTTGTACTGGACTGACATCTGACAGAGGTCGAGGCTCCTCTCTCCACAGCTGCAGCTGCAGGAGTCTGAGTCAGGAGGATTTCTGCTCCTGAAGAAGCTGAAAAACACAAGAAGAGTTATTGAGACAGATCCCGCAGGTTTTCCAGAGGAGCAGTGTATGACCCAGAGATGTCCTCACCCCGACCCAGGAGCCCCAGGGCCAGCAGGAACAGCTGCAGGGACATCAGGCTCATTGTGTTGTTGGTGTGGGAGTGTCTCTGAAGGAGCAGCACTGGGCTCTTAACGGCTGGACCACCAAACATATGCAAACACACCAGGGCTGAAAATCCATTCAGATTCACCAAATCAATTAGATTCACGATTCAGTTTGACTGATTTTAGATTCATTTAAGGAAATCACGCAGAACCAACTTTCCGTGGCGATGGACGACATTCTCAGAAGAACTAATGCTGCAAATAGTAGAAACTAAACTTGTTAATTAGTAAAAAACATGAACATTTACATTGAAGAATTGAACCCCTTTTGTTGCCATGGTGATGATGCACTGGCTCAGCCAATCAGGCCTTTGACAGTAAACAACATGGCTGCCCCAGAGTGAACCTGTTTGGAAATAAATCACTAAATCTTTGTTTGGAAGAAATGCAGGAGCAGGAAACATGTGCAGAAGCCGTTTTCTATCCAGGGGAGCTCCTTCACTCGTTTTTAGCCACGCTGTGATTCCTGGAGGGCGAGAGGGACCAGCTCAAAATGAAGAGCACAACTATTGAAATAAACAGAGTTCACATGAAACTGGATCAGTCCAATGTGTTCCTTAGAGACACGGAGCTCGACCTTGTTAAGAAGTCGAAGTGTCTCGGGGAAACTCTGGATCCGACAGTGAAAACAAACACATTTGGGTGCAGTGGTTCAGATGAAGAAGGTGCTTTACTTTTGTCATGATACAAAAACTGTATAACACAGTTGGTCCTCTGCGTTTGACTCATCCTTCGCTGGGACGACCTGTTGGAGCAGTGGATGTCTCCAGATGATGCCAGGCTGATGTTCAGAATAACCTGGCTGGAAGATTGACCTATTGTACATGTTTTTAGTGGTAGGGGAAACAGGAGGAAACCTCCGCAGACACGGGGAGAACATGCAGACTCCACAGAAAGGCCCCATCCCTGGTGGGAATCCAACCCGGACCTTCTAGCTGTGCAACCGTGCCTCACAGCAGGAAGGTCCCAAGTTTGATTCCCAACTGGGAATTCTTTGATGTTTCTGTTCGATGTTAAAATTCAGACATATTTTCCTGCTCACGACAAAAGGTTCAGAATCAGTGACTGAATCATCTTCATTTGGAAAAAAACACAATGTTTATGTCACTTTTTAGAGTTTTTGTCAAATTATTTCAATGTTACTGTGATTGTCCATGTTTATCAGTAAATCCTGTAAATTATTAAAGTCTATAAATGTTTTTTTATTGTATATGGCAGTAATACAATAAAACATGTACAATAGGAATAACCTCAACAAGAGGTTCTTTACCTCAGTGGGCCTTTCCTGGTTCATTATGATGCTCATCTGAGCAGCTGCAGGGTCTGTAACATCAGGATCAGAAAAAGACACTGTCTCCATTTTAGGTCTGATTTAAAATGTTCCTTGGAGTCCCTCAGGGCTGTGCTCTTGCTCCTTCACTGTTCAATATTTAACAACTATTTTTAGTTCACAACGATCATTTAAAGTTACAGTAGTTTGAATAAAAGTTTGAGTCTCTGCATGAAGTTTGTGTTTAACAAAACAATCTGTTGAAGTTCATTTAATAATTCAATGAACTTTTCAAATGTCTATTTCCATTATTATATCAATTATTGATATTTTAATCTGAAATAATTAAATTCAAGTGTCTCTTGTTGATGAACAAATATGTTTTTTTAGAGTTTTTTTAAATTGTAGTTTAACATTATTTCTATTTTTAAAGTTGTTTTTCTGTTTTAAACCATTGCTGACGAATCCGCCTCTCAGTTATTTACCCGTGTCTGGGCAGCTGAATGGTTTGTTCAGCGCTGGGAGGTTTTTGTACGAGCGCTTCATGACTTTGTGTCACTGTGGCTCACGTTCGGTGGAGGAACCAGACTGGAGCTCAACTGTAAGTCACTTCTTTATTGTTTCTTCAAAACATATGTTTAAACTTTATTAATGTTGTTTCTACTTCATCTCATTTGTAAAGTTTGAGTGTCTTTTATTAATTATAGAATGTAAACGTACCATTATCCTTGTCTGTGCGTTTCTATCGTCCCCAAAGAAGTTTAAGTTAAACAGATCTTTGACTCGGTGAAGATTTGCAGCAGTAAATGGAGACGGTAAAGACAGAGTCGAAAATATAGATTTAAAAATATAATATAAATAATTAATTTTTTTAATTAATAACAATACAACCTTTTTACAGTATATGTTTTCTAATTATATAAAATACATACATTACAAAAATGTTTCCTCTAATTTTTGCGTTTTCAAACATATTTCTGATGATGTACTTCTTATTTAAAGTGAGTTTAAATAAAATAGTCTGTAGTTAAATCCGTCTGTGGCTCTTGTTGTTCCTGATGTTTGTGCATCAACTAAAACACCGAGACACGAGAGAAAATAAACATTTGTCCCACTAAAAAAATGTGCAAAATAAATCTAGAAAATACTAAATATGTGACAAAATGGTGAATTATCTAATAAATAGTTTTGTTTTATAACTAACAGTTTCTATTCTTTAACTGAACAAAGTTAAAGGTTTTATATAAAATATTTCCCTTATTTTTGTTTCTTCCATAATAAATAAACTTAAACTTTCATTAGTTTCATTAGTTTAATCTTTTATTTGTAAAGCGTTTTCTCTCAGATCAGTTTAAAAATATAAAAGTGAAGTGACTCTGTCTCAGGGGAAACTCTGGGGACGTTTGTCTTTAGCTCTGAAACCTTTCAGTGGTTCAGCTTCAGTGGAGTCTGTGGCAGCTGTTTTTCAAACCACATTCATTACAAAAGAGAGAAACATCATTTCATCTTTGTCCAAACTCCTGATTCTTTGTTTCTTTGTTTGTGCTGCTTTTATTGAGTCAAAAGGATCTTTGTGGTGACTCTGTGTCTCTGTGTCATAAACCCATATGTGTCTCTGATTGGCCCTTGTGCTGTGTCCGCAGTGGGTCGAGTGGCCCCCGCCCTCACAGTGCTGCCCCCCTCCAGGTCGGAGCTGGCCCAGGGGAAGGCCACCCTCATGTGCCTGGCCAACAAGGGCTTCCCGTCAGACTGGAGCGTGTCCTGGAAGGTGTCCGGCGCCGGTGTGAGCGCTGTGGAGCAGAGGAGCCCCGCGCTGCCGCTAAAGGACGGCCACTACAGCTGGAGCGTGGGCCTGACGCTGACCGCACAGCAGTGGAGGGAGGGCGCTGTGGCTGTGAGCTGTGAGGCCAGACAGGGCTCCCAGAGTCCAGTGTCCCACACACTGAGTGCACTGCAGTGTTCCCAGGACTGACACAGCGCCCCCTGCTGTCACTGAGCGCACTGCAGTGTTCCCAGGACTGACACAGCGCCCCCTGCTGTCACTTCTGCTGAGTAACAGAGCTCTGCATTAACATCTGCTTTAATAAACTCCTCACTGCTTTCTGCTCATGTCTGCTCCTCTTTTATATGGAAATAAATAATTTACATCTTGAAAATCTTCTCCTTAATAAATAAAAAATATCAGAAATTGCAACAATGTCTCTGTTTTTTTAATACATGTTTACATCATAGGTTTTTACATTTTATATATTTCACATATTATATGAAAGAACTCACACACAGAATCCTGGAGTCAGTGGCATTTACAGTTTCAATGTTAATCCAACACTAATTTAGCTTTAATTGTATCTTATTTATTAAGTCACTTCCAGATGTTATGAAGTTTATGGAAAATAATCATTATTTTAGATTACAGTGTTTGAATAACAAATAATAATTAAAGCCACAAACCCCCCCTCGGCCTCACACCCAACCGGGCCTCACTCTTACCCCGGCAGGAAAAGAGAAAGCATTAGAAAAGTGTCAAAGCCATGTTTGAACAAGCAAACTCCTACACCGAAGACCAGCGCACTATCACTGAGCTGTGACTCCATACTGATGTGGGCCTGATGTGGGCCTGATGTGGGCCTGATGTGGGCCTGATGTGGGCCTGATGTGGGCCTGATGTGGGCCTGATGTGGGCCTGATGTGGGCCTGATGTGGGCCTGATGTGGGCCTGATGTGGGCCTGATGTGGGCCTGATGTGGGCCTGATGTGGGCCTGATGGTCATTTCAGGTCATTTTTCTAACACAAGCACAGCAATAACAGCCGTACTGAGAAATATCTTACAATGTGTGCACGTAAAAGGAGAAAAGCATTAGAAAAGTGTCACGTGTGTGTTTGAACGAGCTTCCTCTTTCAGCTGAGACCACGATCACTGAGCAATAACTCTATACAAATACGGGTTTGCCGAGTCCCAAAAAAATGAAGAGTTGTGGTTGAAATCGATCCAGCGGTTTCCAGGATGGGAACCCAGCGCTCTACCATTGGAGCTACACAGCACAACTGAATGACCTGGACGATTTTAGATTTATTGTAAAAAACTCATTTATTTGCAGAAAACAGGAAACAGAAAATGGAATTACAGTTTAAGCAATATTTATTGAATCATTTTGTAATTATAATTAGGGCAAATTCCCTGGTGAGACCCATATAGTACAAGGAACACACAGAGAGACGGACAGGAAACAGCCAAACTGAACTTCCTGTGATTGTACGGTTCAAAAAAAAGTGGGAGGAGTCTCTGGGGAGCTGCGTTCAGGAACCGCCCTGAGCGTCAAGAGAAACTGTGGAGCTGCTGAGGCGCGACGCTCTGCACCGTCTGAGGAAGAGGATTAAGTGAAACTGTCTTCAACAGATCATGGCAGAAATGACGAATATTTCAGAGTTTGTAAATCCAACAGTAAGAGGATAATGAAAACATCAAAGCTTTGGGGAAGATTTTGAAAAGTAATTGTTGTCGGTGCCTCTTCAGTTGTGCTCGCTCTAATTTGGATTTTTCCACACTCAGATCCACCGCTCTCACTTTATGCACCTGCACATCTGTAAATACAATCCAGCTGTTCTTTGTCCAATTGTTGTGGTCGAATAATATTTTACTACAGAGCTTCAATAAAGCCCTCACTGCTTTCTGCTCCTCTTTCATGTAAAAATAAATCATTGACATCAGAAAAATCTTCTCATTAATGAAATAAAAATATCAGAAATTGCAACAATGACTCCGTGTTTTTTAACACCACTATAGTTTCATGATTTCATAATATTTTCTGATTTTTCATTGATAATTTAACCTCTTAACTCTCACTAATCTGAACCGAGGCAAATTTTCTCCAGTTTGGCTTTTTCTAAAAGCTTCTGGAAAATAAGCACCAAAATAGCCACGGAAACGAGACGTGAACAAGGATGAAAATGCAACAAAAAAGTGAAAACTGTGTTAACTTTTAAATGAGGCCTATAGGCTGTAAACTTAAGAGGTGAATTCATTATTTTATGTTTTAATGTATATTTCATGTTTATATTTTATGACTAAATCAGAATTAATAAACAGAATCCTGGAGTCAGTGACATTTACAGTTTCAATGTTAATACAACAATAATTTAGCCAAAACCAAATGCATTCCCTCCTTTTTTTTAATTTATTTTTTTATTTTAATATATCTTTATTTGAATTGGGACAGTGCACATTAATCAACCTGTGTTTCTTCAACATGGAAATGTGCCGGACTTTGCCGTATGGGCTCATTTTCATCCGTCGTCTCCTGGCAGGTTGACGTCATGACAGGACAAACACAGGCACAAACATACAGAAAAAACACCATCACAGAGACATGAAAAGACAGTGAATGATGAATGACAACATTAAATATGTGAAAAGACGTCACTTTTTATTTCCCTTATGTGTTTTCGTCACTTTATTAATTACTTTTTTGCTGCTCTTTTGTCATTTTTCTGCTGGATTTTTGTCACTTTTTTGCTGGATTTTTGTCATTTTTTGCTGGATTTTTGTCATTTTTTGCTGGATTTTTGTTGGATTTTTGTCATTTTTTTGTTGGATTTTTGTCATTTTTTGCTGGATTTTTGTCATTTTTTGTTGGATTTTTGGCATTTTTTGTTGGATTTTTGTCTTTTTTTGTTGGATTTTTGTCATTTTTGTGTTAATTTTTTGTCATTTTTTGTTGGATTTTTGTCATTTTTTGCTGGATTTTTGTCATTTTTTGTTGGTTTTTGTCATTTTTTTGTTTGATTTTTGTCATTTTTTGTTGAATTTTTGTCATTTTTTTGTTGGATTTTTGTCATTTTTTTTTGGATTTTTGTAATTTTTCTTTGTTGAATTTTTGTCACTTTTCTGCTGGATTTTTGTCTTTTTGTCGCTTTTTTGTTTTTTGTTTTTGTCGTCCTCATTTTCTTCTCGTTTTTTGTCGCTGTTTTGAAGAAGCTTTTAGATTTGGAGAATTTGGAGAACAGGAGAAAACATGTTCAGGTGGGAGTTAAGAGGTTGACACATTTATTAAGTCACTTTATATAAATTCCTGATGCTGTTAAGTTTTTAAAAAATAATCATTATTTTAGATTACAGTGTCTGTGTGAAAAACAAACAATAATAATAAAAATATTTTTGTTTTCAGGATTTGGTCGAGATTTTTCCACAGTTTGTGCGTCTCATATTTTTTCACGATTGTAATATATTAAAGATTATTGACTTTGCAGGTTAATTGTTTGTGAACAGCTGCAGGGTCTGTATCATCAGGGTCAGTCTCAGTTTTTTTCACACATTTATTTATTCCGATGATTTTTCGTTTTATATTTAGATTTATTTCAACAAACACTCACACGACTTTTTACTTTACGATCAGGACTGAGTTAAAATATGTGTCATTTCAACTTTACGTTTATTGAGAATAAATAAATCATGAAACCTCCAGATTCCCCTTTTAGCTGAAAGTCCTTTAAAACCAACATCACACCCGGGTTGTTCCTGGTTCGCAGCCGGAGCCTTTGGTCAGCGAGCGCTTGTACCTCGACCACCTTTACGTCCGTGTCTGTCGGCTCGGCTCGTCAGGAACATTTCAAAAGGTTTTTCATGGTGTCCCTCAGGGCTCGTTTCTTGCTCCATCACTATTTATTTTATGTTTACCTTCTGTATAAAAATGCAGTAATTAAAGATTTGCAGTCTTTGTATTGAGCAACAAAACCAAAGTACATTTAACGTGTACTTTATTAAACAGTGATTTTTCAAATGTTTAGAAAGTATTTTGCTCTTTTGTGTTTTTTATTTTTTTCTCTTTAACTTTTATTGGGCTTGACAAGGACTTATATTTAGGACAGTGCAAACAAGAGAAAAGAGAACTCCTCCAGACAAAGTCAAACTTACAAGAATGTCTTGCATCTTTTGTAGTTCATATCATATTGAGTGAATGAGTGCGCTGCAGTGGACCAGTGGTGTTTGAGATAAGATAAGATAAGATAATATAATATCTTATCTTATACTAATATCTCACAGATGGAGAAATTACATTCGATGAGAGAGCATCCCGGCAGCAGCACCCATTCAGTGCGCACCACTCTTTTCTTTCGAAAGTTACAGAAAAAGTAAAAAGCAAGTCTTAAGCACATACACACACATTAACACATAACACATTTTTTTGGATGATACACAGTACGTGCGGAAAGCACAGTGGAATTTTTTCTTCGATACAAAAAGGGAGGGGTGGTGGGGGCTAGAAGTGGTGAGGCGGACTCAGAGGGAGGGGGGGTCGGATAGGGGCGGGACATTTCGTGTTGTGCAGTATGTTTATGTTTATGTCTGTGTATCAGCCCGGGTCAGTCCTATCAGTCCTTTCCCCCGTGGCTTGGCCTTGGTGTGGGATGTAGACATTGCACAGGAGAGATAACGGCCCAGCTGCTCTCCTGTGTTCCATGGAGGGTGAAATTCAGATTTTAGCTTTGAGTAAATCAATGTGATTTTTCACCAATCTTCAACATTATTCAGACATCCGCAGCCGGTAGTGGCCTTCTCAGTCCATCCAAAGTTCTGCAAAGCCCCGAGATCTGTCCCAGGACCTCCCGAGACGTCTCCCCTGACTTTGCCAAGATGTAATCCATCCTCCGTAATCCTTCCTCGTAACGAGAAGAAAGGTCCTTAATCAGTTCCTCACTTTTCGCTACTTTCCGTTGTAACTCTATCATGCTGGCGCTTACCGCTTCAAAACGTTCTTTAATTTCGGTTGACAGCCGCGGGGTCTCCTTTTTTGCTGCCAATTTGCCAACTTTGCGATAAGCCAGGGCAACTCCTAGTCCAATCATCAGGTACCCTGTTACCATAAGCCCAAAAAGATAAATATCTTCCACATCTTCCACAGAGAGGGGGGCCAGACATACAACCTTCCACTTGTTCCAAGAGTCGATCCCATACCCGGCCGGAAATGTCCCCCTTGGACAAGTAGGCTCCCCCACTGCCCCATTTCTTTGTGAAAAAATCTTGTCAATTGCGTTGAGAGACCAGTTGATCAATTCCATGATTAACTGGTTAAGGAGCACAGCGAGCAGGGAGTCCAGAGAAAAATGAAGATAAGTCAGACAAGACACTAGCAGCAGCAGAAAAAAGCGGGGGCAGGAGAAGTCAGAAAACACGTCCGCTCTCGACAGAGGACAGGCAGGGTGTGTGACTCGTTGTAGGGATTGGTTTGTTTGCTTGTCTTGTGTTTTTTCGTTTCATGCCTTTACTGCTGTATCTGTTTCTGTGTTTGTTTGTTTTTTTGACAACCCTTGAAAACGAGATGGTGCATCTCAAGGGCTCAGACTCAGATTTATTTTATTCTCTTTTTTAAAGCTTTTAAATAAGGAGTGATGTTTCAGCAGCGTCGGCTTCAGACTCAGTGAAGTGCGAGCAGCTGCCGCTCAGTTTCACTTCAGTCTGAGGAGGTTTTTGTACGAGGCTTTTTCACTGTGTGTACACCCACTGACTGTTGATGGAGTGGAGACTCTGACAGTAATAAACAGTAAAATCTTCAGGCTGAACTCCACTGATGGTCAGAGTGAAGCTGGACCCAGATCCACTGCCTGAAAAACGACTGGGAACACCTGACACTCGAGTTGTTGCAAATTTGATAAGAACTTTAGGAGTTTCTCCATCTCTCTGTTGGTACCAGTGCAAGTAGTGACCATAAGTACTGTCATAATACACATTCTGACTGACAGAACACTGTATGTTCACGGTGGCCCCCAGGGCGGCGCTCACAGTCTGGGCCTGACTCACTGTCACTGTGAGTCCTCTGGACTCTGTGATGAAGACGCAGCAGAGGACAGTCCACACGAGGACACACACCAAAGTCATGTTGGAGATGAGGAGCTTCATGAAGGAGCTTCAGAGCAAAGAGTCACCTCTGAGGAATATAAAGAGTCACCTCTGAGGAATATAAAGAGTCACCTCTGAGGAATATAAAGAGTCACCTCTGAGGAATATAAAGAGTCACCTCTGAGGAATATAAAGAGTCACCTCTGAGGAATATAAAGAGTCCCGCTGGACCATGCAGCTGGTCATGCAAAGTGTCTATGAAAATGAGGCTCCACATCTGTGCAGCCGCAGGGTCTGTAACATCAGGATCAGAAAGCATCCATTTTCGGTCAAATTTAAAGGTTTCCCATAGAGTCCCTCAGGGCTGTGCTCTTGCTCTGTTAATGTTTAATGTTTTAAGACTATTTTTAGTTCGCAATAATAACTTCAAAATGACAGTATATCCACTAAAAATGATCGTCGCTGCATTAAATGTGTTCAACAAAAGTATATGTAGTTTATTTTTCCCATTTTAATCCCCAATGAATAAATACTATACTAGTTATTTACAGAGACTTATTTCATTCCTTTATTTGAGTTCCTTGTGGAGGGTTTATATGTTGCATAATCCATGTCTAAAAACAGGCTTTGTTTACTCATCCCTGACTCGATGAATGTTTTTACTAGTGTGAACAGCTGAATGGTCTCTCCAGTCTCTCAGCGCTGGGAGGTTTTTGTACGAGCGCTCTGTGAGTTTGTATCACTGTGGTTCACGTTCGGTGGAGGAACCAGACTGGAGCTCAACTGTGAGTCACTTCTTTTTCTTATTCATGAGAAAAATATGTTTAAACTTAATTAATGTCTTTTTCTAATTCATCTCATTTGTAAAGGTTGAGTGTCTTTTATTAATTATAGAATGTAAACGTACCGTTATCCGTGTCTGTGCGTTTCTATCGTCCCCAAACAAGTTTAAGTTAAACAGATCTTTGACTCGGTGAAGATTTGCAGCAGTAAATGGAGACGGTAAAGACGGAGTCGCAAATATAGATTTAAAAATATTCATACAAATATAAATGTATTACTCACAGTTTTTATATGAAATATTAGGAAAATGTTTCATCTTAATTTTGTGTCAAATCTATTTTGGCTGATATTGATTTATCTACTTTTTATTTTAAAGTGAGTTTATATAAAATAGCCTCCAGTTAAATCCGTCTTTGGCTCTTGTTGTTCCTGACGTTTGTTTGATCTAAAACACAGAGACACAATTGAAAATAAATATTTGTCCCACATGGAAAATGTGACAGAAAATAGTGAAAACCAACAAAATGATGAATTATCAAATAAATAGTTTATTTTAACTGACAGTTTGTTTTTTCAAACTGAACTAAGTTAAAGGTTTTATATAAAATATTTCCCTTATTTTTGTTTCTTCCAAAATGAAGAAACTTAAACTTTCATTAGTTTCATTAGTTTTATCTTTTATTTGTAAAGCGTTTTCTCTCAGATCAGTTTAAAAATATAAAAGTGAAGTGACTCTGTCTCAGGGGAAACTCTGGGGACGTTTGTCTTTAGCTCTGAAACCTTTCAGTGGTTCAGCTTCAGTGGAGTCTGTGGCAGCTGTTTTTCAAACCACATTCATTACAAAAGAGAGAAACATCATTTCATCTTTGTCCAAACTCCTGATTCTTTGTTTCTTTGTTTGTGCTGCTTTTCTTGAGTCAAAAGGATCTTTGTGGTGACTCTGTGTCTCTGTGTCATAAACCCATATGTGTCTCTGATTGGCCCTTGTGCTGTGTCCGCAGTGGGTCGAGTGGCCCCCGCCCTCACAGTGCTGCCCCCCTCCAGGTCGGAGCTGGCCCAGGGGAAGGCCACCCTCATGTGCCTGGCCAACAAGGGCTTCCCGTCAGACTGGAGCGTGTCCTGGAAGGTGTCCGGCGCCGGCGTGAGCGCTGTGGAGCAGAGGAGCCCCGCGCTGCCGCTAAAGGACGGCCACTACAGCTGGAGCGTGGGCCTGACGCTGACCGCACAGCAGTGGAGGGAGGGCGCTGTGGCTGTGAGCTGTGAGGCCAGACAGGGCTCCCAGAGTCCAGTGTCCCACACACTGAGCGCACTGCAGTGTTCCCAGGACTGACACAGCGCCCCCTGCTGTCACTGAGCGCACTGCAGTGTTCCCAGGACTGACACAGCGCCCCCTGCTGTCACTTCTGCTGAGATACAGAGCTCTGCATTATCATCTGCTTTAATAAACTCCTCACTGCTTTCTGCTCATGTCTGCTCCTCTTTTATATGGAAATAAATAATTTACATCTTGAAAATCTTCTCCTTAATAAATAAAAAATATCAGAAATTGCAACAATGTCTCTGTTTTTTTAATACATGTTTACATCATAGGTTTTTACATTTTATATATTTCACATATTATATGAAAGAACTCACACACAGAATCCTGGAGTCAGTGGCATTTACAGTTTCAATGTTAATCCAACACTAATTTAGCTTTAATTGTATCTTATTTATTAAGTCACTTCCAGATGTTATGAAGTTTATGGAAAATAATCATTATTTTAGATTACAGTGTTTGTTTGAATAACAAATAATAATTAAAGCTCCCCCTCCCCCCCTCGGCCTCACACCCAACCGGGCCTCACGATTGCCCCGGCAGGAGCTGTAACTCCATACTGATGTGGGCCTGATGTGGGCCTGATGTGGGCCTGATGTGGGCCTGATGTGGGCCTGATGTGGGCCTGATGTGGGCCTGATGTGGGCCTGATGTGGGCCTGGAGGAGAGAGGTCATTTCAGGTCATTTTTCCAACACAAGCACAGCAATAACCGCCGTACTGAGAAATATCATACAATGTGTGCACGTAAAAGAAGAAAGGCATTAGAGGCGGACAGGAAACAGCCAAACCGAACTTCTTGTGATTGTACGGTTCAATAAAAAGTGGGAGGAGTCTTTGGATATTTCCACACTCAGATCCACTGCTCTCACTTTATGCACCTGCACATCTGTAAATACAATCCAGCTGTTCTTTGTCCAATTGTTGTGGTCGAATAATATTTTACTACAGAGCTTCAATAAAGCCCTCACTGCTTTCTGCTCCTCTTTCATGTAAAAATAAATCATTGACATCAGAAAAATCTTCTCATTAATGAAATAAAAATATCAGAAATTGCAACAATGACTCCGTGTTTTTTAGCACAACTATAGTTTCATGATTTCATAATATTTTTGACAATTTAACCTCTTAACTCTCACTAATCTGAACCGAGGCAAATTTTCTCCAGTTTGGCTTTTTCTAAAAGCTTCTGGAAAATAAGCAGCAAAAGAGCCACGGAAACGAGACGTGAACAAGGATGAAAATGCAACAAAAAAGCAACAAAAACACAACAACAAAGCGGAAAAAAGCAACAAAAAAGGGGAATCTGTGTTAACTTTTAAATGAGGCCTATAGGCTGTAAACTTAAGAGGTAAACTTAATTATTTTTTTTTATTTTAATATATCTTTATTTGAATTGGGACAGTGCACATTAATCAACATGTGTTTCTTCAACATGGAAATGTGCCGGACTTTGCCATATGGGCTCATTTTCATCCGTCGTCTCCTGGCAGGTTGACGTCATGACAGGACAAACACAGGCACAAACATACAGAAAAACACCATCACAGAGACATAAAAAGACAGTGAATGACGAATGACAACATTAAATATGTAAAAAGTCGTCACTGTTTATTTCCCTTATGTGTTTTCGTCACTTTATTAATTACTTTTTTGCTGCTCTTTTGTCACTTTTCTGCTGGATTTTTTTCATTTTTTGTTGGATTTTTTTCATTTTTTATTGGATTTTTGTCATTTTTTTGTTGGATTTTTGTCATTTTTTGCTGGATTTTTGTCATTTTTTGTTGGATTTTTGTCACTTTTTGTTTGATTTTTGTCATTTTTTGTTTGATTTTTGTCATTTTTTGTTTGATTTTTGTCATTTTTTGTTGGATTTTTGTCATTTTTGTGTTAATTTTTTGTCATTTTTCTGCTGGAATTTTGTCATTTTTTGCTGGATTTTTGTCATTTTTTGTTGGATTTTTGTCACTTTTTGTTGGATTTTTTTCACTTTTCTGCTGGAATTTTGTCATTTTTGTGTTAATTTTTTGTCATTTTTCTGCTGGAATTTTGTCATTTTTTGCTGGATTTTTGTCATTTTTTGTTGGATTTTTGTCACTTTTTGTTGGATTTTTGTTATTTTTTATTGGATTTTTGTCATTTTTTGTTGGATTTTTATCATTTTTTGTTGATTTTTTGTCACTTTTCTGCTGGATTTTTGTCATTTTTTTGGTCACTTTTTGTCGCTTTTTTGTTTTTTGTTTTTGTCATCCTCATTTTCTTCTCGTTTTTTGTTGCTGTTTTGAAGAAGCTTTTAGATTTGGAGAATTTGGAGAACAGGAGAAAACATGTTCAGGTGGGAGTTAAGAGGTTAACACATTTATTAAGTCACTTTATATAAATTCCAGATGCTGTTAAGTTTATGAAAAATAATCATTATTTTAGATTACAGTGTCTGTATGAAAAACAAATAATAATAATCAAAATATTTTATTCACTTTCACAAAATTAAATTTGTTTTCAGGATTTGGTCGAGATTTTTCTATAGTTTGTGCGTCTCATATTTTTTCACAATTGTAATATATTAAAGATTATTGACTTTGCAGGTTAATTGTTTGTGAACAGCTGCAGGGTCTGTATCATCAGAGTCAGTCTCAGTTTTTTCACACATTTATGATTTTTCGTTTTATGTTTAGATTTATTTCAACAAACACTCACACGAGTTTTAAGTTTACGATCATTAAAATATGTGTCATTTCAACTTTACGTTTATTGAGAGTAAATAAATCATGAAACCTCCAGATTCCCCTTTTGGCTGAAAGTCCTTTAAAACCAACATCACACCCGGGTTTTTCCTGGTTCGCAGCCGGAGCCTTTGGTCAGCGAGCACTTGTACCTCGACCACCTTTACGTCCGTGTCTGTCGGCTCGGCTCGTCAGGAACATTTCAAAAGGTTTTTCATGGTGTCCCTCAGGGCTCGTTTCTTGCTCCATCACTATTTATTTTATGTTTACCTTCTGTATAAAAATGCAGTAATTAAAGATTTGCAGTCTTTGTATTGAGCAACAAAACCAAAGTACATTTAACGTGTACTTTATTAAACAGTGATTTTTCAAATGTTTAGAAAGTATTTTGCTCTTTTGTGTTTTTTAGTTTTCTCTTGTACTTTTATTAGGCTTGACAAAGACTTATATTTAGGACGGTGCCAACAAGAGAAACAGAGAACTCCTCCAGACAAAGTCAAACTTACAAGAATGTCTTGCATCTTTTGTAGTTCGTGTCATATTGTAGTTTGATTGTTTACTGTGGAAAGCTTTGTGTGTTTGTGTATTTGGCTGCTTGAGTGAATGTGTGCGCTGCAGTGGACCAGTGGTGTTTGTGTGGGTGTGTTACTCGTTGTAGGGATTGGTTTGTTTGCTTGTCTGGTATTTTTTCGTTCCATGCCTTTACTGCTGTATCTGTTTCTGTGTTTGTTTGTTTTTTTGACAACCCTTGAAAACGAGATGGTGCATCTCAAGGGCTCAGACTCAGATTTATTTTATTCTCTTTTTTAAAGCTTTTCAATAAGGAGTGATGTTTCAGCACCGTCGGCTTCAGACTCAGTGAAGTGCGAGCAGCTGCCGCTCAGTTTCACTTCAGTCTGAGGAGGTTTTTGTACGAGGCTTTTTCACTGTGTGAACACCCACTGACTGTTGATGGAGTGGAGACTCTGACAGTAATAAACAGTAAAATCTTCAGGCTGAACTCCACTGATGGTCAGAGTGAAGCTGGACCCAGATCCACTGCCTGAGAAACGACTGGGAACATCTGACACTCGATTTGATGCCCAGTAAATAAGAGCTTTAGGAGTTTCTCCATCTCTCTGTTGGTACCAGTGCAAGTAGTGACCGTTTGAATCAGTGTAAACATTCTGACTGACAGAACACTGTATGTTCACGGTGGCCCCCAGGGCAGCGCTCACAGTCTGGGCCTGACTCAGAGTCACTGTCTGTCCTCTGGACTCTGTGATGAAGATGCAGCAGAGGACAGTCCACACGAGGACACACACCAAAGTCATGTTGGAGATGAGGAGCTTCATGAAGGAGCTTCAGAGCAAAGAGTCACCTCTGAGGAATATAAAGAGTCACCTCTGAGGAATATAAAGAGTCCCGCTGGACCATGCAGCTGGTCATGCAAAGTGTCTATGAAAATGAGGCTCCACATCTGAGCAGCCGCAGGGTCTGTAACATCAGGATCAGAAAGCATCCATTTTCGGTCAAATTTAAAGGTTTCCCATAGAGTCCCTCAGGGCTGTGCTCTTGCTCCTTCAATGTTTAATGTTTTAAGACTATTTTTAGTTTGCAATAATAACTTCAAAATGACAGTTTATCCACTAAAAATGATCGTCGCTGCATTAAATGTGTTCAACAAAAGTATATGTAGTTTATTTTTCCCATTTTAATCCCCAATGAATAAATACTATACTAGTTATTTACAGAGACTTATTTCATTCCTTTATTTGAGTTCCTTGGGGAGGGTTTATATGTTGCATAATCCATGTCTAAAAACAGGCTTTGTTTACTCATCCCTGACTTGATGAATGTTTTTACTAGTGTGAACAGCTGAATGGTCTCTCCAGTCTCTTAGCACTGGGAGGTTTTTGTACGAGCGCTCTGTGAGTTTGTATCACTGTGGTTCACGTTCGGTGGAGGAACCAGACTGGAGCTCAACTGTAAGTCACTTCTTTTTCTTATTCATGAGAAAAATATGTTTAAACTTAATTAATGTCTTTTTCTAATTCATCTCATTTGTAAAGTTTGAGTGTCTTTTATTAATTATAGAATGTAAACGTACCGTTATCCGTGTCTGTGCGTTTCTATCGTCCCCAAACAAGTTTAAGTTAAACAGATCTTTGACTCGGTGAAGATTTGCAGCAGTAAATGGAGACGGTTAAGACGGAGTCGCAAATATAGATTTAAAAATATTCATACAAATATAAATGTATTATTCAGTTTTTTATATGAAATATTATGAAAATGTTTCATCTTTTTTTTGCGTCAAATCTATTTTGCTGATTTTGATTTCTGATGTGGTGCCTGATGTGGGCCTGATCTGGGCTACTCTCTAAATCTCTGGGCCAAAATTCGTTCCCAGCACGTCACTGGAGGAGAGACGTCATTTCAGGTCATTTTTTTAACAAAAGTACAGCAATAACAGCCGTACTGAGAAATATCTTACAATATGTGCACGTAAAAGGAGAAAAGCATTAGAAAAGCGTCATGTGTGTGTTTGAACTCTTTCACCTGAGACCACGATCACTGAGCAATAACTCTATACAAATATGGGTTTGCCGAGTCCCAAAAAAATATAAAGAGTTGTGGTTGAAATCGATCCAGCGATTTTAGATTTATTGTAAAAAACATCATTCAAACTACAGTTTAAGCAGTATTTATTGAATCATTTTATAATTATAATTAGGGCAAATTCCCTGGGGCCCCAAAGATTTGAGAGAGTGCTCCAGCCCTGCAGAACACTCGATAGATGAAGCAATATTCTGGTGAGACCCATATAGTACAAGGAACACACAGAGAGACGGACAGGAAACAGCCAAACTGAACTTCCTGTGATTGTACAGTTAAAAAAAAATGAATTTGGAGGCAAAAACTTTTAAATTAAAGCTTCTTTCTGGGAGAGAGGGGTTGTATAAATATATATAAGTCTAAAACTGTGGCTTTTGTAAATACAATGGGAAAGTGGGAAAATTGACGAATATCAGAAGAAGCTCTGACAGAGGCCAACATGCTGCCAGAATAAGAACTCTGTGTTTTCACAGAGGATGGGCGGGCCCCTTAACAAGCCACTTAACAAGCCACTTAAAAATCCAATTGGCTGACTTCCTGTGCGTCCAAACTGCAATTTTCAAGGTATAGCTAGGGGGTGCTGTCCTGAGAGCAGGCTATACATTAATGGCTGCGTTCTGTTCAGTTTCGGCTGGTGCATTAGTGACCTGGATATGAGCTCTGTGGGCTTATGTCTGTGAGCGTAGTAGTAATAGACAGTGTAGGCGGTGTAAAAGTTTTAAAAAACGTGGCTTTGTCTTTAATTTCACTATGTTTAGATTCACTGTGCCAAATGTGATGTTATTCCAATGAAAAAACAGGGATTAGTTTGTTAAAACACAAGATGAGTCCAGACGGTTTCCCAATTGAAAGTGAAAATGGCCAACTTCCTGTGCGTCCGGGCGTGGCACTACAAGTCAGTTTTTGGTTTGTCCTGATGTCCCCTTTCACTGTGCCCAAGGGTTTGGACCTACGCCCAAACATAGACGTTTTCATATGAAGAGGGGGCAACTTTGAGGGGGCGCTGTGGAGCCATTTTGATTTGGGCGTGGCAAATTCAACCATTTCCATACATTTTGAAGAATTCACATTATAGAGTCACAGAGGCTCAGAAGGACCAAAGCAATAATGCATGTGAGCACCTTCACCTTGGGATCAGTGTAATAAACGTTTGCATTTCAAAGCAAAACAGCCTCAGGTCTGTCCAGTCAATTCAGGATTCATAACAAAGAATCGAGTCTGTGCTGAGCTTTTTTTAACTGCAGCTGATGTGAAGAGACCAAGAGAGAGTTTGACAAATATGAACCATTTCAACAGGAGTGCTGTTCACTTGGACAGGCCTGTTCCTGAAGTCTGTAATGAGCTCTTTAGTTTTTTCCACATTCAGGCCAGATTGTTTTGTTTGCACCATGTGATATGGAGGCTTAACCTCACCCCTATAGTGCAGCTCATTGTTGTCAGAAATCAAACCTATGATCATTGTATCGTCTGCACATTTATGTATGCTGGGATGTTTTGCCTCACAGTCAGAAGTTTACAGACTATACAATAAGGGAGTTCGAAAAAATCCTTGTGGTGCAGCAGTGTTTAAAACCACAGGAGATGAATCAGTGTTGCCCGCCCTCACAGTCTGTGGCCGTCCTGTCAGGAAATCGATCCACTTACAGATGGAAATAAGACCAAGGGCTTTGAGATGGAATGATTGTATTAAAAACACTTCTATAATCGACAAATAACATCCTGACATATTGTGACGATCTGTGATGTAACACAGTGTGTTGGGCTAATGAGACAGCATCATCCACAGTTCTGTTTGATTTATAAACTAACTATAGTGGATCAACCCTGGGACATGTGTTGTTTTTTATGTGCCTTCTCAATAGTTGCTCCAAACACTTAATTATCACCGAGGTTAAGTCGACTATATGGGGCTATAAAGTGATGATGTCATTGCTCTACTTCAGGGTGCAAAAGAACTTTACTCCTATTCTCTGAAATGACATTTACCTGATTGTAACCTGCTGTAGAGCCGACTACAAGGCTCTTTCTAAACATCTGATCACACAGAAATATTACATTTACTCTGGATTTTCTTCAGGGAAGCCATACCGCCTTTGCTCTGCCTGATCCCGTCAGATCTCTGAAGCTCAGCAGGAGTGGAAAAGGTCTGACATATTGACGACAAAAAGACGAGAGACGACTTATGCCATGTGAGAAAACACACGACACATTCATTCTCAACAATATAGACGGAACAGTCCACAAATGTAGTACCTGACTCATCTTTACAAATGTGTTTAATAAACTTGTACTTTGCCTCTTATTGTTTATTTTCAGTCTAGCATCTAAAAGTATTCAACTAACAGTATCAGAATTTACTGAATTGATTTCAATTAACATTTTTAAGTGATAATTTAATCATTTCATGTATTTGGAATTTTACATTTATTGGTAGGATTTTTTTAACTGATATATTCAGGCTGGAGTTTTATGACTGAATATGTTTTATGACATTATGACATGTGCTGTGAGTTCACTGAAGCGAGTCACTTTCAGTTCAGTTTAGCTGAGGAGGTTTTTGTACGAGGCTTTTTCACTGTGTGAACACAACCTGACTGTTGATATAATGGAGACTCTGACAGTAATAAACAGTAGAGTCTTCAGGCTGAACTCCACTGATGGTCAGAGTGAAGCTGGACCCAGATCCACTGCCTGAAAATCGACTTGGGGCATCAGTGGTTCGGTTTGATATGCGATAGATGAGAGCTTTAGGAGGTTTTCCATATCTCTGTTGGAACCAGTTTAAGACGTAGATGCCTCCTTTGAATTTAGTCAGATCTTGACTGACAGAACACGGTATGTTCACGGTGGCCCCCAGGGCGGCGCTCACAGTCTGGGCCTGAGTCACTGTCACTGTCTGTCCTCTGGACTCTGTGATGAAGACACAGCAGAGGACAGTCCACACGAGGACACACACCAAAGTCATGTTGGAGATGAAGAGCTTCGTGAAGGAGCTTCAGAGCAAAGAGTCACCTCTGAGGAATATAAAGAGTCACCTCTGAGGAATATAAAGAGTCACCTCTGAGGAATATAAAGAGTCACCTCTGAGGAATATAAAGATTCACTGGATAATGCAGCCGCTCATGCAAAGTGGGAGGAGTCTCTCGGGAGTTGCGTTCAGGAACCGCCCTGAGCGTCAAGAAAAATGTGCAGCTGCTGATGCCCATTTACCATTGGAATTATCACTCGTTGTTTTCGGTTTTGTGGCTATTTTGACAGTTTTTCAAGAAGCTTTTAGATTTAGGTAAAGCCAAAGTGGAGAAAATGTTCTCAGTTCAGGTGGGGGTTAAGAGGTTAAAGTAATGTTTTGGTGACTCTGCCCATCTCTGAAGAATTGGTTAAACTGTGACGACCCTCTCACTGTTGTGCCTCTAATTGTCCACACGGGGGCGACATCGGCCTCTTTTTAGTTCATGTTCATGACCACACATGAAGCACATGTTTACAATAGGCAGGAACCATTTTCATATTTAAAATCTATAATATTAAAGTAGTAATGCAACTCATTCACACCACGTGAATTAGCCTTAAGGCTGCAGGGAAAAAGGTCCCGGGTTCGATTCCCACCTGGACGGGGCCTTTCTGTGGAGTTTGCATGTTCTCCCTGTGTCTGTGTAGGTTTCCTCCGGTTTCCCCTGCGACTAAAAACATGTACAATAAGTGAATCTTCCAGGTGTTTCTGACCATCAGCCTGGCCTTAAATCCTCCTCTGATTCTGACTTGTATTAATAGATTATGATTTATTTATTTTGTAGAACATTTGCAAACACACTTACAGGAACCACTGACCTACTGAGGACACAAATATAAAACACTGATTCTGAAGGTCGCTCATTTATTTATCAGCATTTTATTTTAAAAACCTCACTTTACTTTAATCATTTGAAGTCTCTGCTGTTAAGTCTTTCCAAGTGTCTTAAACCAAAGAATGTTTCCTGATTTAAGTCTCAAATTGAAGCTACTGAGAAACCGTTATTCGTGCACAAAGGGGAAAGTGTTTTTGCAACAGCCATGAATCAACGGCACATATAGAGTTAAAAGTGGCAAAAGTATAAAAATCGAGGTCCACATCGTGAATGAGAATTGATTCAATCTGAGGGAAAATAGAAAATCCTGACATAAAAACTGTAATATTCTAAGTAATAGTTTTCCAGACTTCAGCCCAGTCTCTTTGGTTCGTTTCCAGTTTGTGTTGAGTTGATTTAAAACGTGTTTGATTTCAAAGCCCTCATGTCCTCGTCTGAACTCCTGAATGTTTGTGACTCAGAGCGTTGAGGTGGTTAAATCAGCTCCTGCTGGACGTCCCCAGAGTCAGGACTAAACACTGGGGAGACGGGCCCAGACTCTGGAATAATGGATATCCAGACATAAACCGTCCCTGACTTTGTCCTTTTTAAACCCAGGCTCATTTATTCAGACTGGCTTTAACACTCAGGAACACGGACACGCTTTGCTTCACGGCTTCATCCAAGTCTTTTCAATGTTTTACCCTCATTTCAATTGTTTTATTATAATTTTAAACTTTGGTCTTTGAGGGATTTAAAGGAGTTCATAACGAGTCGTTAAAAAAGTTTAGTCTGAAAAATCCACTAATGTAGAACAAGACGTATTTAATCAAAGCACAACTTGTGTCTTACTGTTGTTTATTTTCAGTTTTATTTTTCATTTGAAGCTTTGAAAGTAATTTTATTAATAATAGTTATAATTATGATTTATTTGAATAATTTTGTGTGTGAAGAGTTTTACTTTTATTGTAATAAATATTATGAGTAGATTGTTGGGGTTTTATGGTCGTACGTGTCATAAAGTCTGTGAGTTCAGTGAAGCGAGTCAGTTTCAGTTCAGTCTGAGGAGGTTTTTGTACGAGTCTTTTTCACTGTGTGAACGGGTGGTCGTAACCCTGCTGACAATAATAAACTCCTGCATCTTCAGCCTCAAATCCACTGATGGTCAAAGTGAAGTCAGTCCCAGAACCACTTCCTCTGAAACGACTGGAGACTCCAGTGTGACGAGAAGTAGCAGAATAGATCAATAGCTTTGGAGACTCTGAGCCTTTCTGAAGATACCAGGCAAGATAGCTAGAAACAGTTGAACTGGACTGACATCTGACAGAGGTCGAGGCTCCTCTCTCCACAGCTGCAGCTGCAGGAGTCTGAGTCAGGAGGATTTCTCCTGAAGAAGCTGAAAAACACAAGAAGAGTTATTGAGACAGACCCCGCAGGTGTCCAGAGGAGCAGTGTGTGACCCAGAGATGTCCTCACCCCGACCCAGGAGCCCCAGGGCCAGCAGGAACAGCTGCAGGGACATCAGGCTCATTGTGTTGTTGGTGTGGGAGTGTCTCTGAAGGAGCAGCACTGGGCTCTTAACGGCTGGACCACCAAACATATGCAAACACACCAGGGCTGAAAATCCATTCAGATTCACCAAATCAATTAGATTCACGATTCAGTTTGACTGATTTTAGATTCATTTAAGGAAATCACGCAGAACCAACTTTCCGTGGCGATGGACGACATTCTCAGAAGAACTAATGCTTCAAATAGTAGAAACTAAACATGTTAATTAGTAAAAAATATGAATATTTACATTGAAGAATTGAACCCCTTTTGTTGCCATGGTGATGATGCACCAGCTCAGCCAATCAGGCCTTTGACAGTAAACAACATGGCTGCCCCAGAGTGAACCTGTTTGGAAATAAATGACTAAATCTTTGTTTGGAAGAAATGCAGGAGCAGGAAACATGTGCAGAAGCCGTTTTCTATCCAGGGGAGCTCCTTCACTCGTTTTTAGCCACGCTGTGATTCCTGGAGGGCGAGAGGGACCAGCTCAAAATGAAGAGCACAACTATTGAAATAAACAGAGTTCACATGAAAATGGATCAGTCCAATGTGTTCCTTAGAGACACGGAGCTCGACCTTGTTAAGAAGTTGAAGTTTCTTGGGGAAACTCTGGATCCAACAGTGAAAACAAACACATTTGGGTGCAGTGGTTCAGATGAAGAAGGTGCTTTACTTTTGTCATGATACAAAAACTGTATAACACAGTTGGTCCTCTGGGTTTGACTCATCCTTCGCTGGGACGACCTGTAGGAGCAGTGGATGTCTCCAGATGTGGAGCCAGGCTGATGTTCAGAATAACCTGGCTGGAAGATTGACCTATTGTACATGTTTTTAGTGATAGGGGAAACAGGAGGAAACCTCCGCAGACACGGGGAGAACCTGCAAACTCCACAGAAAGGCCCCGTCCCTGGTGGGAATCCAACACGGACCTTCTAGCTGTGCAACCGCGCCTCACAGCAGGAAGGTCCCAAGTTTGATTCCCAACTGGGAATTCTTTGATGTTTCTGTTCGATGTTAAAGTTCAGACATATTTTCCTGCTCACGACAAAAGGTTCAGAATCAGTGACTGGATCATCTTCATTTGGAAAAAAACACAATGTTTATGTCACTTTTTAGAGTTTTTGTCAAATTATTTCAATGTTATTGTGATTGTCCATATTTATCAGTAAATCCTGTAAATTATTAAAGTCTATAAATGTTTTTTTTATTGTATATGGCAGTGATACAATAAAATATGTACAATAGGAATCACCTCAATAAGAGGTTCTTAACCGTCGTTCATTATGATGCTCATCTGAGCAGCTGCAGGGTCTGTAACATCAGGATCAGAAAAAGACACTGTCTCCATTTTAGGTCTAATCTAAAGGTTTCCCTGGAGTCCCAGGGCTGTGCTCTTGTGCCATTAATGTTTATTGTTTTAAGACTATTGTTAGTTTGCAATAATAACTTCAAAATGACAGTATATCTACTAAAAATGATTGTCACTGCATTAAATGTGTTCAACAATAGAATATATAGTTTATTTTTCCCATTTTAATCCCCAATGAATAAAAACTATACTAGTTATTTACAGAGACTTATTTCATTCCTTTATTTGAGTTCCTTGTGGAGGGTTTATATGTTGCATAATCCATGTCTAAAAACAAGCTTTGTTTACTCATCCCTGACTCGATGAATGTTTTTACTACTGTGAACAGCTGAATGGTCTCTCCAGTCTCTTAGCGCTGGGAGGTTTTTGTACGAGCGCTCTGTGAGTTTGTATCACTGTGGTTCACGTTCGGTGGAGGAACCAGACTGGAGCTCAACTGTAAGTCACTTCTTTTTCTTATTCATCAGAAAAATATGTTTAAACTTAATTAATGTCTTTTTCTAATTCATCTCATTTGTAAAGTTTGAGTGTCTTTTATTAATTATAGAATGTAAACGTACCGTTATCCGTGTCTGTGCGTTTCTATCGTCCCCAAACAAGTTTAAGTTAAACAGATCTTTGACTCGGTGAAGATTTGCAGCAGTAAATGGAGACGGTAAAGACGGAGTCGCAAATATAGATTTAAAAATATTCATACAAATATAAATGTATTACTCAGATTTTTATATGAAATATTATAAAAATGTTTCATTTTATTTTTGCGTCAAATCTATTTTGGCTGATTTTGATTTATCTACTTTTTAATTTAAAGTGAGTTTATATAAAATAGTCTGTAGTTAAATCCGTCTTTTGCTCTTTTTGTTCCTGACGTTTGTTTGATCTAAAACACAGAGACACGATTGAAAATAAATATTTGTCTCACATGGAAAATCCGTTTTTGCAAAAGCAAAATGAATCTAGAAAATAGTGAAAAACGAACAAAATGATGAAATTTCAAACCAATAAAATCTGAAATGTAAAAGATTAGTTCTACATCTTTTCAAACTGAACTAAGTTAAAGGTTTTACATAAAATATTTCCCTTATTTTTGTTTCTTCCAAAATGAAGAAACTTAAACTTTCATTAGTTTCATTAGTTTTATCTTTTATCTGTAAAGCGTTTTCTCTCAGATCAGTTTAAAAATATAAAAGTGAAGTGACTCTGTCTCAGGGGAAACTCTGGGGACGTTTGTCTTTAGCTCTGAAACCTTTCAGTGGTTCAGCTTCAGTGGAGTCTGTGGCAGCTGTTTTAAAGTATTTCATGATTATCTTGTTTTCCCGTTTACTTGAAGGCACTTTATCTGAAGTATCTGAATAATTAGTATAAGTATTGAATAATTTTCATCCAACTTCAGTAAATCGTAAACTCAGACTGTGAACAAACACTGTACAAAATGAAAAAGCTTTTGAATCAGTTTTATGAACTTGTAAGTTAGTTTTCTGGTATTTCTGTGACGGTGACTCTGAAAGTGACACTAAAGTTGTGAAATGTGCCTTTTAACTTGTCCCTGTGAAGAATCAGGAGCCGACAAATATGTTAGGAATGAGTTCAGACACAACTAACATTTGAATGTACCGGAATCCCCTTTTCATTTCCTGTAATAGAAACATTAGGTTTGTTCATGTCATTGATCAGTTTAGTTTGTGTTGTTTAATAAAGAAGGTGTTTCCCCTGAAGCCGGTCTGTGGAAGGTTTGCTTTACTGAGAGCAGCTGAAACTGAAGCCTCTTTGAGCTCATTCTGTTCTTTTTCTTGTTATTTATTGTTCACAGTGTTTGGTCGAGTGGCCCCCGCCCTCACAGTGCTGCCCCCCTCCAGGTCGGAGCTGGCCCAGGGGAAGGCCACCCTCATGTGCCTGGCCAACAAGGGCTTCCCGTCAGACTGGAGCGTGTCCTGGAAGGTGTCCGGCGCCGGTGTGAGCGCTGTGGAGCAGAGGAGCCCCGCGCTGCCGCTAAAGGACGGCCACTACAGCTGGAGCGTGGGCCTGACGCTGACCGCACAGCAGTGGAGGGAGGGCGCTGTGGCTGTGAGCTGTGAGGCCAGACAGGGCTCCCAGAGTCCAGTGTCCCACACACTGAGCGCACTGCAGTGTTCCCAGGACTGACACAGCGCCCCCTGCTGTCACTGAGCGCACTGCAGTGTTCTCAGGACTGACACAGCGCCCCCTGCTGTCACTGAGCGCACTGCAGTGTTCCCAGGACTGACACAGCGCCCCCTGCTGTCACTGAGCGCACTGCAGTGTTCTCAGGACTGACACAGCGCCCCCTGCTGTCACTTCTGCTGAGATACAGAGCTCTGCATTAACATCTGCTTTAATAAACTCCTCACTGCTTTCTGCTCATGTCTGCTCCTCTTTTATATGGAAATAAATAATTTACATCTTGAAAATGTTCTCATTAATAAATAAAAAATATCAGAAATTGCAACAATGTCTCTGTTTTTTTTAATACATGTTTACATCATAGGTTTCCATTTTATATATTTCACATATTATATGAAAGAACTCACACACAGAATCCTGGAGTCAGTGGCATTTACAGTTTCAATGTTAATCCAACACTAATTTAGCTTTAAATGTATCTTATTTATTAAGTCACTTCCAGATGTTTTTAAGTTTATGGAAAATAATCATTATTTTAGATTACAGTGTTTGTTTGAATAACAAATAATAATTAAAGCCACAAACCCCCCCTCGGCCTCACACCCAACCGGGCCTCACTCTTGCCCCGGCAGGAAAAGCATTAGAAAAGTGTCAAAGCCATATTTGAACAAACAAACTCCTACACCGAAGACCAGCACACTATCACTGAGCTGTAACTCCATACTGATGTGGGCCTGATGTGGGCCTGATGTGGGCCTGATGTGGGCCTGATGTGGGCCTGATGTGGGCCTGGAGGAGAGAGGTCATTTCAGGTCATTTTTCCAACACAAGCACAGCAATAACAGCCGTACTGAGAAATATCATACAATGTGTGCACGTAAAAGAAGAAAGGCATTAGAGGCGGACAGGAAACAGCCAAACCGAACTTCTTGTGATTGTACGGTTCAATAAAAAGTGGGAGGAGTCTTTGGATATTTCCACACTCAGATCCACTGCTCTCACTTTATGCACCTGCACATCTGTAAATACAATCCAGCTGTTCTTTGTCCAATTGTTGTGGTCGAATAATATTTTACTACAGAGCTTCAATAAAGCCCTCACTGCTTTCTGCTCCTCTTTCATGTAAAAATAAATCATTGACATCAGAAAAATCTTCTCATTAATGAAATAAAAATATCAGAAATTGCAACAATGACTCTGTGTTTTTTAGCACAACTATAGTTTCATGATTTCATAATATTTTCTGATTTTTCATTGACAATTTAACCTCTTAACTCTCACTAATCTGAACCGAGGCAAATTTTCTCCAGTTTGGCTTTTTCTAAAAGCTTCTGGAAAATAAGCACCAAAATAGCCACGGAAACGAGACGTGAACAAGGATGAAAATGCAACAAAAAAGTGAAAACTGTGTTAACTTTTAAATGAGGCCTATAGGCTGTAAACTTAAGAGGTGAATTCATTATTTTATGTTTTAATGTATATTTCATGTTTATATTTTATGACTAAATCAGAATTAATAAACAGAATCCTGGAGTCAGTGACATTTACAGTTTCAATGTTAATACAACAATAATTTAGCCAAAACCAAATGCATTCCCTCCTTTTTTTTAATTTATTTTTTTATTTTAATATATCTTTATTTGAATTGGGACAGTGCACATTAATCAACATTTGTTTCTTCAACATGGAAATGTGCCGGACTTTGCCATATGGGCTCATTTTCATCCGTCGTCCCCTGGCAGGTTGATGTCATGACAGGACAAACACAGGCACAAACATACAGAAAAACACCATCACAGAGACATGAAAAGACAGTGAATGATGAATGACAACATTAAATATGTGAAAAGTCGTTACTTTTTATTTCCCTTATGTGTTTTTGTCACTTTATTAATTACTTTTTTGCTGCTCTTTTGTCATTTTTCTGCTGGATTTTTGTCACTTTTTTGCTGGATTTTTGTCATTTTTTGCTGGATTTTTGTCATTTTTTGCTGGATTTTTGTTGGATTTTTGTCATTTTTTTGTTGGATTTTTGTCATTTTTTGCTGGATTTTTGTCATTTTTTGTTGGATTTTTGGCATTTTTTGTTGGATTTTTGTCTTTTTTTGTTGGATTTTTGTCATTTTTGTGTTAATTTTTTGTCATTTTTTGTTGGATTTTTGTCATTTTTTGCTGGATTTTTGTCATTTTTTGCTGGATTTTTGTCATTTTTTGTTGGTTTTTGTCATTTTTTTGTTTGATTTTTGTCATTTTTTGTTGAATTTTTGTCATTTTTTTGTTGGATTTTTGTCATTTTTTTTTGGATTTTTGTAATTTTTCTTTGTTGAATTTTTGTCACTTTTCTGCTGGATTTTTGTCTTTTTGTCGCTTTTTTGTTTTTTGTTTTTGTCGTCCTCATTTTCTTCTCGTTTTTTGTCGCTGTTTTGAAGAAGCTTTTAGATTTGGAGAATTTGGAGAACAGGAGAAAACATGTTCAGGTGGGAGTTAAGAGGTTGACACATTTATTAAGTCACTTTATATAAATTCCTGATGCTGTTAAGTTTTTAAAAAATAATCATTATTTTAGATTACAGTGTCTGTGTGAAAAACAAACAATAATAATAAAAATATTTTTGTTTTCAGGATTTGGTCGAGATTTTTCCACAGTTTGTGCGTCTCATATTTTTTCACGATTGTAATATATTAAAGATTATTGACTTTGCAGGTTAATTGTTTGTGAACAGCTGCAGGGTCTGTATCATCAGGGTCAGTCTCAGTTTTTTTCACACATTTATTTATTCCGATGATTTTTCGTTTTATATTTAGATTTATTTCAACAAACACTCACACGACTTTTTACTTTACGATCAGGACTGAGTTAAAATATGTGTCATTTCAACTTTACGTTTATTGAGAATAAATAAATCATGAAACCTCCAGATTCCCCTTTTGGCTGAAAGTCCTTTAAAACCAACATCACACCCGGGTTGTTCCTGGTTCGCAGCCGGAGCCTTTGGTCAGCGAGCACTTGTACCTCGACCACCTTTACGTCCGTGTCTGTCGGCTCGGCTGGTCAGGAACATTTCAAAAGGTTTTTCATGGTGTCCCTCAGGGCTCGTTTCTTGCTCCATCACTATTTATTTTATGTTTACCTTCTGTATAAAAATGCAGTAATTAAAGATTTGCAGTCTTTGTATTGAGCAACAAAACCAAAGTACATTTAACGTGTACTTTATTAAACAGTGATTTTTCAAATGTTTAGAAAGTATTTTGCTCTTTTGTGTTTTTTAGTTTTCTCTTGTACTTTTATTGGGCTTGACAAAGACTTATATTTAGGACGGTGCCAACAAGAGAAACAGAGAACTCCTCCAGACAAAGTCAAACTTACAAGAATGTCTTGCATCTTTTGTAGTTCGTGTCATATTGTAGTTTGATTGTTTACTGTGGAGAGCTTTGTGTGTGTGTGTGTATTTGGCTGCTTGAGTGAATGTGTGCGCTGCAGTGGACCAGTGGTGTTTGTGCGGGTGTGTTACTCGTTGTAGGGATTGGTTTGTTTGCTTGTCTGGTATTTTTTCGTTTCATGCCTTTACTGCTGTATCAGTTTCTGTGTTTGTTTGTTTTTTTGACAACCCTTGAAAACGAGATGGTGCATCTCAAGGGTCAGACTCAGATTTATTTTATTCTCTTTTTTAAAGCTTTTAAATAAGGAGTGATGTTTCAGCAGCGTCGGCTTCAGACTCAGTGAAGTGCGAGCAGCTGCCGCTCAGTTTCACTTCAGTCTGAGGAGGTTTTTGTACGAGGCTTTTTCACTGTGTGAACACATCCTGACTGTTGATGATGTGGAGACTCTTACAGTAATAAACAGTAGAATCTTCAGGCTGAACTCCACTGATGGTCAGAGTGAAGCTGGACCCAGATCCACTGCCTGAAAAACGACTGGGAACATCTGACACTCGATTTGATGCTCGATAAATAAGAGCTTTAGGAGCTTCTCCATCTCTCTGTTGGTACCAGAAGAACCAGTGACCATAAGTACTGTCATAATGCACACTCTGACTGACAGAACACTGTATGTTCACGGTGGCCCCCAGGGCGGCGCTCACAGTCTGGGCCTGAGTCACTGTCACTGTCTGTCCTCTGGACTCTGTGATGAAGACGCAGCAGAGGACAGTCCACACGAGGACACACACCAAAGTCATGTTGGAGATGAGGAGCTTCATGAAGGAGCTTCAGAGCAAAGAGTCACCTCTGAGGAATATAAAGAGTCACCTCTGAGGAATATAAAGAGTCACCTCTGAGGAATATAAAGAGTCACCTCTGAGGAATATAAAGAGTCACCTCTGAGGAATACAAAGAGTCACCTCTGAGGAATATAAAGAGTCACCTCTGAGGAATATAAAGAGTCACCTCTGAGGAATATAAAGAGTCACCTCTGAGGAATATAAAGAGTCCCGCTGGACCATGCAGCTGCTCATGCAAAGTGGGAGGAGTCTCTTGGGAGCTGCGTTCAGGAACCGCCCTGAGCCTCAGGAGAAACTGTGGAGCTGCTGAGGCGCGACGCTCTGCACCGTCTAAAACCAGTGCATTATTATTATTATTCTTTTGCAAATCCAACAGTCAGAGTTCTTCATGGAGGGGCCTCATTATACAGGTCATATATTAGGATATCATGAAAAAGTTCCTGTAATTCAACTCAAAATGTTTCACTAATATATGTTATAGACTCAATACGTGCAAAGTGACAAATTAATCCTTTATTTGTTATAATGTTGACGATTGTGGCTTACAGTCCATTTTCAAAATATTCAAGTTTTATGAGATTATGATTTTGAAGTTTTGAAGTCCTTGTTGAAGACCCACTTGTTTGTGAAGGCTTTTAACAAAAACTGAGCAGGACATTTTTTTTTGTTGCTGGCATTTGTGTTTTGTATTTTTGTGTGTACTTCTGCATCTCTATTTTGTATATTTTAAATTTGAATAGTGTATTTTATATATATATATATATATGTATGTTTGTGTACAGCACTTTGGGCAGCGATGCTTTATGAATAAACTTGACCTTGACCTTGACCTCATCCCCTGCGGCCTTGCACCCCCGTCCATTTTAGCTTTTAGATTTGGGTAAAACCAAACTGGAGGAAATGTGCTCGGTTCAGGCGGGAGTTAAGAGGTTAAAGCCCCGCCTGAACCAAGCACATTTTCTCCAGTTCGGTTTTACCCAAATCTAAAAGCTAAAATGGATCTTTTTTCCTCACGTCATCAGATTTTTTTTTTCATCATTTTTTTTGGGTATTCAACTCATTTTTGTCATTTTTTTGAGAATTTTTTATCACATTTTTGTCAACTTTTTGTTATTTTTTTGTGACATTTTTGTAACATTTTGTCAATTTTTTATCAATTTTTTGTAATTTTTTGTCCAATTATTGTCCATTTTTTTTGGCAATTTTTTATCACAATTTTGTCATTTTTTTTGTCACATTTTTGTCATTTTTTAGTATTTTTTTGTAAAAAATTTAGTAACATTTTGTCATATTTTTGTCAATTTGTCGTCCAATTTTTAGCCATTTTTTGTCATTTTTTGTCACAATTTTATCACATTTTTGTCATTTTTTTGTCCATTTTTTGTCATTTTTTTGTCACATTTTGTCATATTTTTTTATTTTTTTGTCACATTTAAAAAAAAGTTTTTGTCACATTTTTTAAATATTTATTTATTTTTTTGTCTTTTTTTTGTCATTTTTTTGTCATTTTTTGTCATTTTTTGTCAAATTTTAGTATTTTTTTTGTAAAATTTTTAGTAACATTTTGTCATATTTTTGTCAATTTGTCGTCAAATTTTTCGCCATTTTTTGTCATTTTTTTGTCACATTTTTTAAATTTTTTTGTCACATTTTTGTAAATTTTTTTGTCATTTTTTGTCATTTTTTTTTGTCATTTTTTTGTCATTTTTTTGTCATTTTTTTGTCATTTTTTTGTCATTTTTTTGTCATTTTTTGTCAAATTTTAGTATTTTTTGTGTAAAATTTTGAGCACATTTTTGTATTTTTTTGTAACATTGTTGTATCATTTGGTCATATTTTTGTCAATTTGTCGTCAATTTTTTATCAATTTTTTGTCTAGTTTTTATCAATTTTTTGTCATTTTTTATCCCATTTTTGTCACATTTTTGTAATTTTTTTTTCACATTTTTGTCATTTTTTTGTCATTTTTTTGTCGAATTTATGTCCATTTCTTGTGACATTTTTGCCACTTTTTCATCCATTTTTCGTCACTTTTTTGTCAATGTTTTCTCACTTTTTTGTCACATTTCCATCATTGTTTTCGTCTCAGTTTTGTTGCTATTTTCACAGCTTGTTTCCAGAAGCTTTTGGATTGGGGTAAAGCCGGTTCAGGCGGGGCTTTAAGAGCTTGTGTGAAATACAAAACCCTTGCCTTGTGTTTCTGAACATCAGCCTCACTCTGGGGGGAACATAGAGGAATAGCGCCCCCTGCTGTAAAAAGTGAAAAGCTACAGTTTATCATAGGGACGCACCGATATCACTTTTTCTCAAACCGATACGAGTACTTTGATTTGAGAACTCGCCGATACCGATACGAGTACAAGGCATTGTGTAAAGACAGAGGGACTTTTTGGTGAGTAATTACTTTCAGTACTTTTCTCTCTTACATTTCCTTGAGTGAACTCGGCTTCCATTGTACGAGAAGTTCAATCAGAATCAAACATATCACTGTCCATCATTCAGTCCATGTCCCACAGTTCCCAACGCCTGAGCTGGATTCATTAGGTTTATTTAATAATGGTGCTGAGGTTAGGGCTGCTCGATTATTGAAAAAATAATAATCACGATTATTTTTGTCATAATTGAAATCACGATTATTCAAATGATTATTTGTTGCCTTTAAAAAAAATCCATCAAAAAAGTGACAAAAATCCATCAAAAAAATGACAAAAATCCATCAAAAAAATGACAAAAATCCATTAAAAAAATGATAAAAATCCATCAAAAAAATGACAAAAATCCATTAAAAAAATGAAAAAAATCCATCAAAAAAATGACAAATATCCATCAAAAAAGTGAGAAAAATCCATTAAAAAAATGAAAAAAATCCATCAAATAAATGACAATCCATCAAAAAAATGACAAAAATCCATCAAAAAAATGACAAATATCCATCAAAAAAGTGACAAAAATCCATCAAAAAAGTGACAAAAATCCATCAAAAAAGTGACAAAAATCCATCAAAAAAGTGACAAAAATCCATTAAAAAAATGACAAAAATCCAGCAGAAAAAAAAATCCAGCAAAAAAGTGACAAAAAATCCAAAAATGAAAAATTAGAATAAAAAAAATAAAATATATATATATATATATATATATATATATATATATATATTATAATCGAATTTTTGCGATTATGAAATCGTAATCGAATTTCGATTAATTGCACAGCCCTAGCTGAGGTTACTTATCACTACTGCTAGTTTTGAGTTCAATTCTTAGTTTTGATTTCTAATAATTGCTTTTTTGCTTTACTGCAGCTCCGTGTGGATTTATCTGTGTGTTTATGACTTAGCAAAAAGTATATTCACGCTGTATCTGTGTGTCCAATGAAGAAAACAGTTGGTATTATTTGGTTTGTCCCGATTTACAGTTTTTTCTCCATTGGTTTTGAGTCATATCCTGGAACAGAAATGACATCCTTAAAAAAAAAGAACATTTAACCCCTAAACTCCCACCTGAACCGAGCACATTTTCTCCAGTTTGGCTTTACCCCAGTCCCAAAGCTTTTGGATAAAAGTGACGAAAAATTGATGAAAAAGTTGCAAAAATGTCACAAGGAATTGACAAAAATGTGACAAAAAAACGACAAAAATGTGACCAAAAAAAGACAAAAATGTGATAAAAATGTGACAAAAAAATGACAAAAAAAGACAAAAATGTGACAAATATTGGACAAAAATTATGATGAAAAAGTTGCAAAAATGTCAGAAGAAATTGACAAGAAATTGACAAAAAATGGACAAAAATGTGACAAAAAAAGACAAAAATGTGACAAAAATTTGACAAAAAATGACAAAAAATTGATTTAAAAATGATGACAAAATTACAATTTTTTTTTACAAAAAATGACAAAAATGTGACAAAAATGTGAATTAAAAAATGACAAAAAATTGTCAGCAGTGATGCGGTCGCTGTATCGGTCTGTCGTGGTGAAGAGGGAGCTGAGTCGGGGCAAAGCTCTCGATTTACCGCCCTCACCTATGGTCATGAGATTTGGGTCATGACCGAAAGGACAAGATCGCGAATACAAGCGGCCGAAATGAGTTTCCTTCGCAGGGTGGCTGGGCGCACCCTCCGAGATCAGGTGAGGAGCTCAGTTACCCGGGAGGAGCTCGGAGTAGAGTCGCAGCTGAGTTGGCTCGGGCATCTGTTTCGGATGCCTCCTGGTCGCCTCCCGCGGGAGGTGTCCCAGGCCTGTCCTAGTGGGACAAGGCCTCGTGGAAGACCCAGGACACGGTGGTGGGACTATGTCTCCGAGCTGGCCTGGTGTCGCCTCAGGGTCAGAACAGCTGGAGGAGGTGTGGCCTCGGGGTCAGAACAGCTGGAGGAGGTGTGTGTGGATCGGGAAGTTTGGGCATCTCTGCTGAGACGCTGCCCCCGCGACCCGGCCCCGGATGAAGCGGAAGAAAATGGATGGATGGATGGATGGAAAAAATTACAAAAAAAATTACAAAAAATGACAAAAATTTGACAAAAAAGGACAAAAAATGACAAAAAGTGATTAAAAAATGACAAACAAATGAAAAAAACTGTGACAAAAAATGATGAAAAAATTACCAAAAAAATGACAAAAAAAATAAAAAAAAAATTAAACAAAATGACAAAAAATGACAAAAAAACTGGGACAGTTCCTGAAGTCAGAGGTTAACCCCTTAACTCCCACCTGGACCGAGCACATTTTCTCCAGTTTGGCTTTACCCCAATCCAAAGGCTTCTGGAAAAAAGGTGTGAAAATAGCAACAAAACTGAGACGAAAACAATGATGGAAATGTGACAAAAACGTGATGAAAAAATGATGAAAAAGTGGCAAAAATGTCACAAAAATGTCACAAGAAATTGACAAAAAATGACAAAAATGTAGCAAAAAAATGACAAAAAATTGCTAAAAAATTTACGAAAAAATTAGAAAAATGTGACAAAAAATGCAACAAAAAATGTGACAAAAAATGACAACAATTTGATAAAAAATTGGACGAAAAAATAACAAAAAAATGACAAAAATTTGCTAAAAAATTGACGAAAAAATCACAAAAAAATGACAAAAAATGACCAAAATATGACCAAAAAATGACAAAAAAGTGATAAAATTTGACAAGAAAAGTACAAAAATATGACAAAAAATGCAACAAAAAATACCAAAAAAATGACAAAAATTTGATAAAAAATTGGACGAAAAAATTACAATAAATGTGACAAAAAATCACAAAAAAATCACAAAAATGTGACAAAAAATCACATTAAATTGATTAAAAATTGAACGAAAAAATTACAAAAAATGTAACAAAAAAATGACAAAAATTTGCTAAAATTTGACAAAAAAAAAAAAAAATGTGACAAAAAAATGAGAAAAATTTGATAAAAAAAATGGACGAAAAAATGATAAAAAATGACAAAAAAGTTACAAAAATGAGTTGAATACCCAACAAAAAAATGATGGAAAATATCTGATGACGTGAGGATAAGAGGTTAAACTGTGACGACCTCTTGCTGTTGTGCTGCCTGGACTTGTCCACACGGGGGCGACATCGAGCCACTTTTCAGGTACATACAGCACACTTAGGCAGGAACCATTTTCACATTCAAAAACTACAATATTAATGCATTTATGCAGCTCATTCAAACCAAATGTGAACAGAGAATTATGATGGTTGTTGTTTTCGATATTTGATGTTTTATTTGGACGTTCTCGTGAGAAGAAACTACTGAGGCCTTTCTTTCCTCGACAGTCGACAGTTTAGCTTCACCTCAACACGGTTTTGCTTTTTAAGGATCAGCCCCCATTGAATTACCCGCCTTCACAGAGCGCACTTCCTCCAGTTCGGCTTTACCCAAATCTAAAAGCTTCTCGACTGGAGAGCTGGTCCGTCACTAAAGTCCCTGCCCCGTCTTTCTTCTTCTTCTTCTTCATGACCGAAAGTGTTATTTTTAGCCCTGACGTGGTCGAAACCGAGACGTTGCGACAGAAGAGGAGCCTCTGCAACAGGAAGTGAGAGCGGCGCAGACAGGAAGTGCTGCTGCTCGCGATTACAGACGCAGAGAAGTCCAATTCAACATCATTTAGCTGCCATTAAGTTCAGTCAGTTTATAAAGTTTATAATGACGTTCAATAGACCTCTCTCTCCTCCTCTGTCTCTCCTCCTCTGTCTCTCTTCCTCTGTCTCTCTTCCTCTGTCTCTCCTCCTCTGTCTCTCCTCCTCTCTCTCTCCTCCTCTCTCTCTCTCCTCTGCCTCTCCTCCTCTCTCTCCTCCTCTCTCTCTCCTCCTCCTCCGCCTCTCCTCCTCTGTCTCCTCCTCTGCCTCTCCTCCTCTACCTCTCCTCCTCTCTCTCTCCTCCTCCTCTGCCTCTCCTCCTCTGCCTCTCCTCCTCTTCCTCTCCTCCTCTCTCTCTCCTCCTCTGTCTCTCCTCCTCCTCTGCCTCTCCTCCTCTTCCTCTCCTCCTCTCTCTCTCCTCCTCTGTCTCTCCTCCTCCTCTTCCTCTCCTCCTCTCTCTCTCCTCCTGTGTCTCCTCCTCTCTCTCTCCTCCTCTCTCTCTCCTCCTCTCTCTCTCCTCTCTCTCCTCCTCCTCTCTCTCTCCTCTCTCTCTCCTCCTCTCTCTCCTCCTCTCTCTCCTCCTCCTCTCTCTCTCCTCCTCTCTCTCCTCCTCTCTCTCTCCTCCTCTCTCTCTCCTGCTCTCTCCTCGTCTCTCTCTCCTCCTCTGCCTCTCCTCCTCCTCTCTCTCTCCTCCTCTGTCTCTCCTCCTCTCTCTCTCCTCCTCTCTCTCTCCTCCTCTCTCTCTCTCCTCTGCCTCTCCTCCTCTCTCTCTCCTCCTCCTCCGCCTCTCCTCCTCTGTCTCCTCCTCTGCCTCTCCTCCTCTACCTCTCCTCCTCTCTCTCTCCTCCTCCTCTGCCTCTCCTCCTCTTCCTCTCCTCCTCTCTCTCTCCTCCTCCTCCGCCTCTCCTCCTCTGCCTCTCCTCCTCTCTCTCTCCTCCTCCTCTGCCTCTCCTCCTCTTCCTCTCCTCCTCTCTCTCTCCTCCTCCTCCGCCTCTCCTCCTCTGCCTCTCCTCCTCTTCCTCTCCTCCTCTCTCTCTCCTCCTCCTCTGTCTCTCCTCCTCCTCTTCCTCTCCTCCTCTGCCTCTCCTCCTCTACCTCTCCTCCTCTCTCTCTCCTCCTCCTCTTCCTCTCCTCCTCTTCCTCTCCTCCTCTCTCTCTCCTCCTCTCTCTCCTCCTCCTCTTCCTCTCCTCCTCTCTCTCTCCTCCTCTGTCTCTCCTCCTCCTCTTCCTCTCCTCCTCTGCCTCTCCTCCTCTACCTCTCCTCCTCTCTCTCTCCTCCTCCTCTTCCTCTCCTCCTCTTCCTCTCCTCCTCTCTCTCTCCTCCTCTGTCTCTCCTCCTCCTCTGCCTCTCCTCCTCTTCCTCTCCTCCTCTCTCTCTCCTCCTCTGTCTCTCCTCCTCCTCTTCCTCTCCTCCTCTTCCTCTCCTCCTCTCTCTCTCCTCCTCCTCTCTCTCCTCCTGTGTCTCCTCCTCTCTCTCTCCTCCTCTCTCTCTCCTCCTCTCTCTCTCCTCTCTCTCTCCTCCTCTGTCTCTCCTCTGTCTCTCCTCCTCCTCTTCCTCTCCTCCTCTTCCTCTCCTCCTCTCTCTCTCCTCCTCCTCTGTCTCTCCTCCTCTCTCTCTCCTCCTGTGTCTCCTCCTCTCTCTCTCCTCCTCTCTCTCTCCTCTCTCTCTCTCCTCTCTCTCTCCTCCTCTCTCTCTCCTCTCTCTCTCCTCCTCTCTCTCTCCTCTCTCTCTCCTCCTCTGTCTCTCCTCTGTCTCTCCTCTGTCTCTCCTCTCTCTCCTCCTCTCTCTCTCCTCCTCTGTCTCTCCTCTCTCTCTCCTCTCTCTCCTGCTCTCTCTCCTCCTCTCTCTCTCCTCCTCTCTCTCTCCTCTCTCTCTCCTCCTCTCTCTCTCCTCCTCTCTCTCTCCTCCTCTGTCTCTCCTCCTCTCTCCTCCTCCTCTCTCTCTCCTCCTCTCTCTCTCCTCTCTCACCTCTCTCTCCTCCTCTCTCCTCCTCCTCTCTCTCTCCTCCTCTCTCTCTCTCCTCTCTCTCTCTCTCTCCTCCTCTCTCTCCTCCTCTGTCTCTCCTCCTCCTCTCTCTCCTCCTCTCTCCTCCTCCTCTCCTCCTCCTCCTCTCCTCCTCCTCTCTCCTCCTCTCCTCTCTCTCTCCTCTCTCTCTCCTCCTCCCCCTCTCCTCCTCTGAAGGAGGCGTGGCAGTGTTTCTTCCGTGGGTGACGTGCTCCAGCCTGTGCTGCTCTGGAGCCTCTGCCCCAAACACAGGCCCCTCCCTGGGCTCAGACGGCTCCGCGCGGCCCCTGGAGCCGTGAATACTTCTGCCGCTGCCAACCGCTCCTTCCTCTTCTGTCGGCGCTCGCACTGCAGTCACAGAAGTAGCAGTATTTGCAGTCGTCGTAGCAGTATTCGCAGTAGTCGTAGTAGTATTCGCAGTAGTCACAGTAGTATTCGCAGTACACGATGGCGGAGCTGGAGAGCCTGGAGTTCGGGAAGTCCGACTTTATCTTACTGGACGAAGTGACGATGGAGCAGTTCATGGACAATCTCAAACTGAGGTGATTATTTATCACAACTGAATTTCCTCGTTTCTATCGATCTTCCTTCCGTCTTTCATTCATTTTTTCTTTCCTTCCTTCTTGATGACGCTGTAATCCATATATGGTCAAGTCAAGTCAAGTCGTTTTGTTTATAAAGCGCATTTCAGTCCCACCAAAGTGCTTTACAGAGCAAAGTTTTCAAAAGAATCTCACTTTACACTGATACACATCCAGAGAAAGTTTAACCTCTTACCCCCCGCCCAAACCAAATCATTCTCTCCTCTTTGCCATTGTCGTCACTTTTTATTTCCCTTTTGTCACTTTTTTAGTAGTTTTTTGCTGCTCTTTGGTCGCTTTTTTCTGGATTTTTGTCTTTTTTCTGCTGGATTTTTGTTTTGTTTTTTGCTGCATTTTTGTCACTTTTTTCTGGATTTTTATCACTTTTTTCTGCTGGATTTTTGTAAAAAAAAAAGTCTTTTTTTCTGGATTTTTGTCTTTTTTCTGCTGGATTTTTGTAAAAAATGTTGTCTTTTTGCTGGATTTTTGTTTTGTTTTTTGCTTGTGTTTTGTCTTTTTTTTGCGGTATTTTTGTCACTTTTTTCTGGATTTTTGTCATTTTTCTGCAGGATTTTTGCAATTTTTTTTGTCTTTTTTTGCTGAATTTTTGTCACTTTTTTCTGAATTTTTGTCACTTTTTTTGTCTTTTTTTTCTGGATTTTTGTCTTTTTTCTGCTGGATTTTTGTAATTTTTTTGGTCATTTTTTTCTGGATTTTTGTCTTTTTTCTGCTGGATTTTTGTCACTTTTTTGTCTTTTTTGCTGGATTTTTGTCTTTTTTCTGCTGGTTTTTTGTAATTTTTTTGGTCATTTTTTTCTGGATTTTTGTCACTTTTTTTGTCTTTTTTGCTGGATTTTTTTAAATTTTTCTGTTGGATTTTTGTAAATTTTTTGTCTTTTTTTGCTGGGTTTTTGTCACTTTTTTGTTGCTTTTTTTGGTCACTTTTTAGCTTTTTTTGTTGCGTTTTAAATCCTCATTTTCTTCTCGTTTTTTGCCTTTGTTTTGAAGAAGCTTTTAGATTTGGAGAATTTGGAGAAAACATGTTCAGGTGGGAGTTAAGAGGTTAAAAACAAGAAAAACAAACACAGTAGTAAGACTCTCAGGGGGGTCAAAGGCCAGATCTTAAACTGTGTTACGGAGGTGTGGGGGGGTCGTTCCAGGGCTGGGGGGCTCGATCGCCCCTGGGGACAGACAGTGGAGAGACTTTGACCTGAGTGACCGAGGTGCAGAGTGAGGGGGGGGCAGATCACTGATCATTTTTGTTACTTTTTTGTCATTTTTTTGTAATTTTTTGTCACATTTTTGTCCATTTTTTATCAAATTTTTGTCAAATTTTGGGGGGGGGGTTGTCCATTTTTTGTGACATTTTTGTCATTCTTTCGTCATTTTTTTAAATCACATTTTTGTCCAATTTTATTGTCATTTTTTCGACAATTTTGTGTCACTTTTTTGTCAATGTTTTCTCACTTTTTTGTCACATTTCCATCATTGTTTTCGTCTCAGTTTTGTTGCAGCTTTTTTCCAGAAGCTTTTGGATTGGGGTAAAGCCAAACGTGCTCGGTTCAGGTGGGAGGTAAGGGGTTAAAAAATACACCAAAAGAAGACACTATGGCTGTATCCGAATGTCCACACTAGTCCCTAACGCCTCATTCACTACACAGGCCCGCACTATACAGTCACTTTATAGTCACTATATAGTCACTATAGAGTCATTGATTCTGTTGGTGATTCGGACACAAGACACTACTTTCTCTGCGCTGCGGCTGCAGATATGTTTTTTTTATTGAATTGAATTTATTTACTGTTACAAACGTTAATTTTATGAAACAGAACGACTGTTTTGGCACTTTTACAGGCGTTACTCTCATCACGAAAAAAGGAAAAAAAAAAAATCACCCCAGTGTGAGCTCAGAGACGCCGAAAGTCTGTCCGAGCCCGGTGTCCGAACACCAGCAGATGAGTCACTACAACTGCTAAAAGTTCAATAAACTCCTGGAGCAAAGTATTTCTGTAATAAAAACCAAACTCAGAGACAGTGGAATATTTATGGATAAATACGAGTCAGATACACTTTTACTTCACATGGATTTTACATGAATGACTTGGATTATTCCAGAGGAAGCTGTCGGTCATTTAACAGCTCAAGCTAAAGGTTAGCAGCTAACGTTAGCATCTTTTCACCGTCACCGTTTATATTTAGGTCGTTTATTCATGAGAAACACAAACACACGACTGAAACAGCTGATTTACTTCAGTCGTGTTGTTTAGTTCACAGACCTGTCTCTGTCAGGCTCTTCTGCGACTCTCGCAGTGCATTGTGGTCTATATTGACCCGTTTAGTGACCATCGATGCTCACTACTTTTCCAGATGCATTGTGGGAAATTTCGAGTGCACTACTTTTTTCTCTCTGGACATTCGGACACCTCTAAAACATGTGACCACTATATAGTGACTATATAGTCACTAAGGGAATAGTGTGGGCATTCGGATCCTCACATTTTTAGAGTACTTTAACAGATGGCTTATTTGCATAATAATGTTTCTCAAAATCATCTTGCGGGCCAGAGGTTCTGTGCTGGAGGGCCGGATTTGGCCCCCGGGCCTGACGTTGCCTACCCCTGCTTTAAACTCTTATTTTTGTTTTAGTCGGACGGAAGGTTTGTTTACCTGCTTCAGTTTTTCGATCACTTCCTGTGCTCTTCCCAGAAGCGCCCCCTGGTGGTGAAAGTGACGTGTCGTAGTTTACTTGCATGTATTTTCCAGTCTGTGGGCAGAGCTTGCGCCCCCTACTGTCTGACTCCTTCTCCAGGACGGTCCCGGGTGTGGGATAAGGCCCCGTCGTCCCGGTTCATCACACATGTCACTTTCACCAGCAGGGGGCGCTTCAGAGGAAGAGCACAGGAAGTGATGGAAACTAAAGCAGGTAAACAAACCTTCTGTCTGACGAAAAGAACAACCTGGAAGAGAAATATCCACAGGGCGCATGTGCAGACAAAGAGACTAAGAGACTAGGGCCGTTTGATTCCACTCTTTAACCTCTTAACTCCCACCTGAACGGATCCCATTTACTCCAGTTTGGCTTTACCCGAATCAAAAAGCTTCTTGGGGAAAAAAGCACCAAAACAGCCACAAAAAATGAGAAGAAAACAAGGATGTGAACGCAACAAAAAAGTTACAAAAATTCAACAAATATGTGACAAAAATGTAACAAAAATGTGACATAAATGTGACAAAAAATTCAACAAAAATGTGACAAAAATGTGACAAAAATTCAACAAAAATGTGACAAAAATTTAACAAAAAATGGACAAAAATTAAACAAAAATTAAAAAAAAATTCAACAAAAATGTGACAAAAACTCAACAAAATGTGACAAAAATTAAACAAAAAAATGACAAAAATTCAACAAAAATGTGACAAAAATTCAACAAAAATGTGACAAAAATTCAACAAAAATCAACAAAAAAGTGACAAAAATGTGACAAAAATGTGACAAAAATTCAACAAAAATGTGACAAAAATGTGACAAAAAAGTGACAAAAATTCAAAGAAAATGTGACAAAAATTCAACAAAAAAGTGACAAAAATTTAACAAAAAAATGACAAAAATTCAACAAAAATGTGACAAAAATTAAACAAAAATGTGACAAAAATCAATAAAAAAATGTCAAAAATGTGACAAAAATTCAACAAAAACTCAACAAAAAAGTGACAAAAATGTGACAAAAATTCAACAAAAATGTGACAAAAATGTGACAAAAATGTGGCAAAAATTCAACAAAAATGTGACAAAAATGTGACAAAAACTCAACAAAAATGTGACAAAAATTCAACAAAAAATCAACAAAATGTGACAAATTTCAACAAAAATGTGACAAAAATTCAACAAAAATGTGAAAAACAACATCTCGCTCCACCAGACTCCACTCTTTACAGACTCAGCACATTATTCAGGATCTGGTGATTGACTCATTAATTAAAGCCTCTCGTCGCTGCAGGACTGAACCTTTGCCTTCAGCCTGAGTGAACTTGCCTGAGTCCTTCCCCGTGTTTGCCTTACATAACATTATTTTATTTCTCTTTTGTTTGCGCTGTGATACCTGCCGGCAGCGGCGCAGGTTCTCACGGGCGTCTCCCCGAGAACAAAGAGCCGACAGTTTCATCATCAGGGAGTTCATTCCGGGGCGAATCCTTCCAGCGAGCGTGAGCAAACAGCTGTGTGTAAGAGCGTTTTCCTTCAGCCCGGCCGGCTCCCCGTGTGTGGGCGCTTTGCTTCGCTCGTGTCCACACTTCACAGGAAGCTTCTGTCACTTCTCTGTTTGGAAACACTCGTCTCACGGAGTCTTGGTTTTAGTTTTTACAACACTCTCGGCCGGGGTTTTACGTCTCCTGAGGCAATCAAACTTTATGTTCATAGTCTGATGCTCCGCCCACATCAGGCTCAAAGCGCTTTACAGCAAAGAACCACAACGACAATGTGCACCTTTAACGGAGGGATTCGAACCCCCGACTCTCCGATCACGAAAACTGTTCGACACAAACCCCCTCTGTCTGAAAAGAGATTCAAATCAAAAGCAGGAAAAGCCAACTCCCGCCTGAACCGAGAGGATCTTTTTCCTCACGTCATCAGATCAGATCATTTTTTTGTCGGGTGTTCAACTCATTTTTGTAACTTTTTTGTCATTTTTTTCGTCAATTTTTTATGATATTTTTGTCACATTTTTTGTAATTTTTTTAAAAAATTTTGCATTTTTTTGTGATTTTTTTTGTCATTTCTTGGTCAAATATCTATCACATTTTTGTCATTTTTTTTTTTCATTTTTTCATAAATTTTGTAGAATTTTTTGTAATTTTTTTGCCACATTTTGGTAATTTTTTTGTCACATTATTGTAATTTTTTGGTAATTTTTTTGTCACATTTTTTGTCATTTTTTTGAATGTTTTTGTGATTTTTTTGTGATTTTTTTGTCAAATATTAATCACACTTTTGTCTTTTTTTTCACTTTTTTTTTATTTTTTTCGTATTTTTTTTAGAATTTTTTTTGTCATTTTTTTGCTACATTTTGGTCATTTTTTGTCACATTATCGTAATTTTTTTGTCATTTTTTTGTCACATTTTTTGTCAATTTTTTGTCAATTTTTTGTAATTTTTTTGTCAAATATTTATCACATTTTTGTCATTTTTCTCACATTTTTTTTCTTCATTTTTTCATACATTTTTTTGAATATTTTTGTCATTTTTTTGTCATTTTTTTTGGTCATTTTTTGGTCATTTTTTTGGCAATTTCTTGTGACATTTTTGTGACATTTTTGCCACTTTTTCATCAATTTTTCAGCACTTTTTTGTCACATTTCCATCATTGTTTTCGTCTCAGTTTTGGATTGGGGTAAAGCCAAACTGGAGACAATGTGCTCGGTTCAGGTGGGGGTTAAGGGGTTAAATAAATAAAGTAAAAATATGAGCACTCAGACTGTTGAACAAGGTTTGTCTGTCCAGCTCCTCCTGCTTTTAGTTTCTGTTCTAGAGAGAGATAAAGGTGTAGCTTTATATACAAAATAAACGTCCTCTTTCTCCTCCTGCTCGGGTCCTCTGCCGTCGGCCTGGGAGCTTGAGGGTTCTGCGCAGTATCTTTGCTGGATTGACCTCTCCTGTGTATACATCAGTGAGTATTTGACCTTTCAGTGACCCAGCGGCTGTGTGGGTGATTAGCATCTTTACTTTCCATCCTGGTGGTCCGGATGATTCGGGATCATTTTTAGTCCAGGTTTTTTTTTAAAGGTTTCTGGTAGGTTTTCTGAATGGGATCCTTATGTAACCATGGATAGGGTTCAATCAGCAGTGAAAACGTAAAAAAACAAGTGATCCTGGAGGGTCACAGGTCATCGGGACGGTGAGTAAAGGCTCTATGTTAACCTCTTACCACCCGCCAAAACCAAGGGCATTCTCTCCTCTTTGCCATTGTCGTCACTATTTATTTCCCTTATGTGTTTTTGTCACTTTTCACTTTTTTTGGCACTTTTGTTACTTTTTTGATGCATCTTTGTCACATTTTTTGCTGGATTTTTGTCACTTTTTTGTTGATTTTTTCTCATTTTTTTGCTGGATTTTTGTCACTTTTTTGCTGAATTTTTGTCACTTTTTTGCTGGATTTTTGTCACTTTTTTGCTGGATTTTTGTCATTTTTTAGCTGGATTTTTGTCACTTTTTTGCTGAATTTTTGTCACTTTTTTGCTGGATTTTTGTCACTTTTTTGCTGGATTTTTGTCACTTTTTTGCTGGATTTTTGTCATTTTTTGCTGGATTTTTGTCATTTTTTTGCTGGATTTTTGTCACTTTTTTGCTGGATTTTTGTCACTTTTTTGCTGGATTTTTGTCACTTTTTTGCTGGATTTTTGTCACTTTTTTGCTGGATTTTTGTCATTTTTTTGCTGGATTTTTGTCATTTTTTGCTGGATTTTTGTCACTTTTTTGCTGGATTTTTGTCATTTATGTCCATTTACATCCTCATTTTCTTGTGTTTTGTCGCCATTTTGAAGAAGCTTTTAGATTTGGAGAATTTGGAGAACAGGAGAGAACATGTTCAGGTGGGAGTTAAGAGGTTAACCACCCACACACCCGCTGGGTCACTGAAAGGTCAAACAAATGTTGAAATCAACTTTTTTTTCACATAAAAAGTTGCATAGTGGACCTTTAAATGAACTTAACACGAAGATAAGATAAGATCAGCAATTGTTGATCTCACATTGGAGAAGTTCTCTTTTTCTCCACAGCCGTTTCACTTCCTCATTAGGGGATCTATAAATGTACGCCGCTGTTTATGTGTCAATGCCCTTTGTAATGGTAAATCCTCCACCCTGACCACGGCTCCTGACCACGGCTCCTGACCACGGCTCCTGACCACAGCTCCTGACAGTTTGACCCAGAGACACTGAAGGACAAACTTTCCACAGCGGAAACCGTCCTTGTTTAACCCCTTAACTCTCACCTGAACCGAGCACATTTTCTCCAGTTTGGCTTTACCCCAATCCAAAAGCTTCTGGAAAAAAGTGTGAAAATAGCAACAAAACTGAGACGAAAACAATGATGGAAATGTGACAAAAAAGTGAGAAAACATTGACAAAAATGTGACGAAAAATGGATGAAAAAGTGGCAAAAATGTCCAAAAAATGTCACAAGAAATTGACAAAAAATGGACAAAAAAATACAAAAATGTGACAAAAAAATGACAAAAAATTGCTAAAAAAATGACAAAAAATTGCTAAAAAAACGACCAAAAAAATTATTAAAAAAATGACACAAATGTGAAAAAAATGACAAAAAAATGATAAAAAAATGACAAATAATTGCTAAAAAAAAATACAAAAATGTGATAAAAATGTTACAAAAAAATGACAAAAATGTGACAAAAACTGACAAATAATTGCTAAAAAATGACAAATAATTGCAAAAAAAAATGACAAAAAAATGATTAAAAAAATGACAAAAAATTTCTAAAAAACGACCAAAAAAATTATTAAAAAAATGACAAAAATGATTTAAAAAAATGACACAAATGTGAAAAAATGACAAAAAAATGATTAAAAAAAACGACAAAAATGCGACAAAAAAAAGACAAAAAATGATTAAAAAATGACAAAAATGTGACCAAAAAATTACAAAAATAAAAAAAAAAGAAAGAAAAAAAGAAGACAAATATGTGAGAAACAATGACAAAAAATTGACAAAAAAGTTACAAAAATGAGTTGAATACCCAACAAAAAAATGATGGAAAAACATCTGATAACGTGAGGAAAAAGTTGCTCTCCGTTCAGGCGGGAGTTAAGAGGTTAATCAGAACAAACGGGAACCACAGATTCAGAATCGCTGACACTGAAGTCTTTGGGCGATTCCTTCACTCGCTCCACATGCAGATAATAAAAGATGAGGCGCATGTTTCTATAAACGGCTCTGAACTTCCCTAAAGTCCAAACCAGCGACGGGAATCGTCCACTTTATCAGAAATCATTTTAATATCTTTTACATTATAAGGAACGAGCTGCTTTTTAGAGGGAAACTGGGGCGTTTTATAAAAGTGACGGTGACTCAGTCCTCGAGGCCGATGACTGATCTCTCCACGTTGATCAACCGCCTTCACTCGAGCGTCTCCATGGCGACCTGCGACCGCACTCTCACTTCCTGTCGGGTGGAGGCGGCGCGTGTCACTTCCTGTTCTCTGCGCGGCACCTTTAGGAGTTTGGTCAGAGACAGAGAGACAGAGAGGGTTTGTGAATGGATCAGATGATTGACATGATGTTTGATGGTCCAGACACTGAGGGTTTGGAGCTGAAACGGCGAGATGTTTGTGCCCGACGATGCACTGTTTAACCCCTTAACTCCCGCCTGAACCGAGCACATTTTCTCTAATTTGGCTTTACCCCAATCCAAAAGCTTCTGGAAAAAAGCTGTGAAAATAGCAACAAAACTGAGACGAAAACAAGGATGGAAATGTGACAAAAAAGTGAGAAAACATTGACAAAAAAGTGACGAAAAACTGATGAAAAAGTGGCAAAATTGTCACAAAAATGTCACAAGAAATTGACAAAAAATGTACGAAAAAATTACAAAAACATGACCAAAAAATGACAAAAATGCGATAAAAAATGGACAAAAATGTGACAACAAATGACAAAAAATTGACCAAAAAATGACCAAAAATTGACAAAAATGTGACAAAAATGTGAGAAAAAAATGACGAAAAAATGACAAAAAAATGACAAAAAAATGACAAAAAATTGACAAAAAAATGATTAAAAAAAATGACAAAAAATTGACAAAAAAATGATAAAAAAATGACAAAAATGTGACAAAAAATGTGACAAAAAATGTGACAAAAAATGACAAAAAAATTGACCAAAAAATGACAAAAATGTGACAAAAATGTGAGAAAAAATAGACGAAAAAATGACAAAAAAATAGACGAAAAATGACAAAAAATTGACAAAAAAATGATTAAAAAAATGACAAAAATTTGACAAAAATGTGACAAAAATGTGACAAAAATGTGACAAAAAAATAACTAAAATGTGATAAAAATTTGACCAAAAATGTGATAAAAATGTGACAAAAAATGACAAAAACATGACCAAAAAATTGACAAAAATGTAACAAAAAAAAAAAAAAATGTGATAAAAATTTGACAAAGAAATGACTCAAAAAATGACAAAAAAGTTACAAAAATGAGTTGAATATCCAACAAAAAAATGATGGAAAAAATCTGCTGACGTGAGGAAAAAGATCCTCTCGGTTCAGGCGGGAGTTACGAGGTTAAATGAAGAGAAATGCAGTCTAGAGCATTCAGGAAACACCACAAGCCTAGAAGCATTAATACACACACATTCTCATATTTAACCACATCCTGACATGCGGTGATGATCGACGTCATGAGGGCAATTTATCAAAATGTGATCGAAATAGTAACCTCTAAAGCACAACACTGGAAACATGACCATCTTAAAGGAGAGAAATGACGGACAATTGCTTGAATTAAAGTTCTTCTATGTTGAATTCGAGTCTAATTTGAACTAATCCAAGATACAAATGTTCGCGCCAATGGAACAAGAATAAACGTTGAAATCAGACAAATAATTGTTTTTCACTTGAAATGACACAAAGTTATCTGAATTAAGAGAATAACGACTACTAGAGGTTTTATCTCATCTAAGACCAAATCTACTCAAACCTTAGATTCAATCTGTTCATTCATGTAGATTTATGTCATTTCTTCCTTAAAACGAGAGTGCACTTCTTTCAAATGCCAGTGTTGTACATCATACATGACCTCATCGGGTGCATTGACAGCATTTATACCTTTTTCTCACATTTCACGCTAACAGTGTTAAAAATACTCTCTGATTTGTGTCATAATGTTTCTCAAAATCATATTGAGGGCCAGAGGTTCTGTGCTGGAGGGCCGGATATGGCCCCCGGGCCTGTTGTTGCCTACCCCTGGTTTAGCAAAACAAAGCTAGCTCATTAGCAACAGCTGTTCCCGGTTTTCAAACAGACTCTCAGTCATCCAGGTCTTTTGCAGATGTGGTGAAGCAGCCACTATATTTATCACGCAAGAGAAACATTATTTTGTTATTCCATTTTATTCAAGTCAGTGTTAATTTCGTCGACTAAAATATTTAGTCTTAATTTTAGTCAAAGTTATTTTTGACGACTAAAATTGGACTAAAAATAAATTAAAAGTTTCTCATGAGACTAAAACTATGACTAAAATGTCCAGATATTTTAGTCGACTAAAAAAAGAGTTAATAAAAATGAAAAGGAGAGACTAAAATCAGCCAAACTTCTATTTGAATGAGCCTCAGATCATTTACATTCACTGCCAAAGGAACAGGTTTGAGCTTTGTTCATGTGGAAGCGGCTCCATGAAGTCGAGGACCTGGATTAAATATGATTATCATGAATATTATAAATGCAAAGTCAACTAAATTAGTCTTAAATTTAGAATTGACATGCAATTTTAGTCGACTAAAACTAGACTAAAATTGAAAAGATTTTTTTGACTAAAAATTACATTACATTTTAGTCAAAAGACCAAAAACTAAAATAAAATATGTTGTCAACATTAACACTGATTCAAGTACAAGAAAAAGAGCACTTGGAGAAAATGTTACTTGAGTAAGTGTTTGAGTAAAAAAAAAAGAATCCCAATATTAATATGATAGGAAAATACACAAAAAAAACATTATTCACATGAAGAAGCTTCTTCTTGGCTCATTGAGTCCACTCCAGTTTGGGTCGTAGTGTCTTTTAAGCTTCTCTAAGATACTCAAGTAGAAGTAAAAAATACTGAATGATGTAAATATCGTAGACTAATAAATACAGTTTCTTCAGTTACTTGTACTTGTACCCTCCTCTGGTCTGTTGTACATGTTTTTAGAGGTAGAGGAAACTCATGAAATCGATTGCTCTGATCTGGATTCGTTGAGTCACTTACGTCTCTTTTTCCGCTGCTTTGAAGAGGATGTTGTTGGGGAGATGAATCACGTAGTTCAGTTTCCCTGGTGCTTCACTGCTGCAGTAACACGTGCTCCTCGGTGCTTCAGGTTCGAGAAGGGCCGAATCTACACCTTCATCGGGGAGGTGGTGGTGTCCGTGAACCCGTACCAGCAGATGGACATCTACGGCAAAGACTCCATCGAGGCGTACCGCGGCCGCGAGCTCTACGAGAACCCGCCCCACCTGTTCTCCGTGAGCGACGCCGCCTACAAGGCCATGAAGAGGCGCGCCAAGGACACCTGCATCGTCATCTCAGGTAAGAACCGAGAGAACAAGGACACCTGCATCGTCATCTCAGGTAAGAACCGAGAGAACAAGGACACCTGCATCGTCATCTCAGGTAAGAACCGAGAGAACAAGGACACCTGCATCGTCATCTCAGGTAAGAACCGAGAGAACAAGGACACCTGCATCGTCATCTCAGGTAAGAACCGAGAGAACAAGGACGCCTGCATCGTCATCTCAGGTAAGAACCGAGAGAACAAGGACACCTGCATCGTCATCTCAGGTAAGAACCGAGAGAACAAGGACACCTGCATCGACATCTCAGGTAAGAACCGAGAGATGAAGGACACCTGCATCGACATCTCAGGTAAGAACCGAGAGAACAAGGACACCTGCATCGTCATCTCAGGTAAGAACTGAGAGAACAAGGACACCTGCATCGTCATCTCAGGTAAGAACTGAGAGAACAAGGACACCTGCATCGTCATCTCAGGTACGAACCCAGAGAACAAGGACACCTGCATCGTCATCTCAGGTAAGAACCGAGAGAACAAGGACACCTACATCGTCATCTCAGGTACGAACCGAGAGAACAAGGACACCTGCATCGTCATCTCAGGTAAGAACCGAGAGAACAAGGACGCCTGCATCGTCATCTCAGGTAAGAACCGAGAGAACAAGGACACCTGCATTGTCATCTCAGGCAAGAACTGAGAGAACAAGGACGCCTGCATCGTCATCTCAGGTAAGAACCGAGAGAACAAGGACACCTGCATCGTCATCTCAGGTAAGAACCGAGAGATCAAGGACACCTGAATCGTCATCTCAGGTAAGAACCGAGAGGCCAAGGACACCTGCATCGTCATCTCAGGTAAGAACCGAGAGAACAAGGACACCTGCATCATCATCTCAGGTAAGAACCGAGAGAACAAGGACACCTGCATCATCATCTCAGGTAAGAACCGAGAGAACAAGGACACCTGCATCATCATCTCAGGTAAGAACCGAGAGAACAAGGACACCTGCATCGTCATCTCAGGTAAGAACTGTTTAAACCGAGAGGCCAAGGACACCTGCATCGTCATCTCAGGTAAGAACCGAGAGAACAAGGACACCTGCATCGTCATCTCAGGTAAGAACCGAGAGAACAAGGACGCCTGCATCGTCATCTCAGGTAAGAACCGAGAGAACAAGGACACCTGCATCGTCATCTCAGGTAAGAACCGAGAGAACAAGGACACGTGCATCGTCATCTCAGGTAAGAACCGAGAGAACAAGGACGCCTGCATCGTCATCTCAGGTAAGAACCGAGAGACCAAGGACACCTGCATCGTCATCTCAGGTAAGAACCGAGAAAACAAGGACGCCTGCATCGTCATCTCAGGTAAGAACCGAGAGAACAAGGACACCTGCATCGTCATCTCAGGTAAGAACCGAGAGGCCAAGGACGCCTGCATCGTCATCTCAGGTAAGAACCGAGAGACCAAGGACACCTGCATCGTCATCTCAGGTAAGAACTGAGAGAACAAGGACACCTGCATCGTCATCTCAGGTACGAACCCAGAGAACAAGGACACCTGCATCGTCATCGTCAGGTAAGAACCGAGAGAACAAGGACGCCTGCATCGTCATCTCAGGTAAGAACCGAGAGAACAAGGACACCTGCATCGTCATCTCAGGTAAGAACCGAGAGAACAAGGACACCTGCATCGTCATCTCAGGTAAGAACCGAGAGGACAAGGACACCTGCATCGTCATCTCAGGTAAGAACCGAGAGAACAAGGACACCTGCATCGTCATCTCAGGTAAGAACCCAGAGAACAAGGACAACTGCATCGTCATCTCAGGTAAGAACCGAGAGAACAAGGACACCTGCATCGTCATCTCAGGTAAGAACCGAGAGAACAAGGACGCCTGCATCGTCATCTCAGGTAAGAACCGAGAGAACAAGGACGCCTGCATCGTCATCTCAGGTAAGAACCGAGAGAACAAGGACGCCTGCATCGTCATCTCAGGTAAGAACCGAGAGAACAAGGACGCCTGCATCGTCATCTCAGGTAAGAACCGAGAGAACAAGGACGCCTGCATCGTCATCTCAGGTAAGAACCGAGAGAACAAGGACACCTGCATCGTCATCTCAGGTAAGAACCGAGAGAACAAGGACACCTGCATCGTCATCTCAGGTAAGAACCGAGAGAACAAGGACGCCTGCATCGTCATCTCAGGTAAGAACCGAGAGAACAAGGACGCCTGCATCGTCATCTCAGGTAAGAACCGAGAGAACAAGGACACCTGCATCGTCATCTCAGGTAAGAACCGAGAGAACAAGGACACCTGCATCGTCATCTCAGGTAAGAACCCAGAGAACAAGGACGCCTGCATCGTTAGGTAAGAACCGAGAGGCCAAGGACACCTGCATCGTCATCTCAGGTAAGAACCGAGAGAACAAGGACGCCTGCATCGTCATCTCAGGTAAGAACCGAGAGAACAAGGACACCTGCATCGTCATCTCAGGTAAGAACCGAGAGAACAAGGACACCTGCATCGTCATCTCAGGTAAGAACCGAGAGAACAAGGACACCTGCATCGTCATCTCAGGTAAGAACCGAGAGAACAAGGACACCTGCATCGTCATCTCAGGTAAGAACCGAGAGAACAAGGACACCTGCATCGTCATCTCAGGTAAGAACCGAGAGAACAAGGACACCTGCATCGTCATCTCAGGTAAGAACCCAGAGAACAAGGACACCTGCATCGTCATCTCAGGTAAGAACCGAGAGAACAAGGACACCTGCATCGTCAGGTAAGAACCGAGAGAACAAGGACACCTGCATCGTCATCTCAGGTAAGAACCGAGAGAACAAGGACACCTGCATCGTCATCTCAGGTAAGAACCGAGAGAACAAGGACACCTGCATCGTCAGGTAAGAACCGAGAGAACAAGGACACCTGCATCGTCATCTCAGGTAAGAGCCGAGAGAACAAGGACACCTGCATCGTCATCTCAGGTAAGAACCGAGAGAACAAGGACACCTGCATCGTCATCTCAGGTAAGAACCGAGAGAACAAGGACACCTGCATCGTCATCTCAGGTAAGAACCCAGAGAACAAGGACACCTGCATCGTCATCTCAGGTAAGAACCGAGAGAACAAGGACACCTGCATCGTCATCTCAGGTAAGAACTGAGAGGCCAAGGACACCTGCATCGTCATCTCAGGTAAGAACTGAGAGGCCAAGGACACCTGCATCGTCATCTCAGGTAAGAACTGAGAGAACAAGGACACCTGCATCGAACATTAACCTCTTAACTCCCGCCTGAACCGAGAGCATTTTCTCCAGTTCAGCTTTACCCGAATCCTGTAGGCCAGTGTAACACCTCAGTTGAAAGCTAAGACCTACAAAACTAAATTGAGCTTTTTCTTCACATCAGCGGATTTTTTCTCATCATTTTTTTGTTGGGCAGTCATCGATTTTTTGTCAAATTTGAGTTTTTTGGCACTTTTTCGTCAATTTTTTTGATTTTTTGTTGTCCATTTTTGTAATTTTTTTGTCCATTTTTGTCATTTTTTGTGTTAATTTTTTGTCCATTTTTTCTCCATTTTTGTCAATTTTTTGTCCATTTTTTGTCCATTTTTGTCTTATTTTCGTCCATTTTTTCTCAATTTTTTCTCAATTTTTTGTCCATTTTTTGGTAAATTTTTTGTCCGTTTGTCATTTTTTTTGTAAATTTTTTGTCTATTTTTTCTCACTTTTTTGTCTATTTTTTGTCAATTTTTTGTCTATTTTTGTCATTTTTTTTTACTTTTTCGTCCATTTTTTCTCCGTTTTTCGTCAACATTTTCTCACTTTTTTTGTCAAATTTTCGTCCATTTTTTGTCAATTTTTTGTCAATTTTTTGTCAAATTTTTGTCAAATTTTTGTCCATTTTTTGTCACTTTTTCGTCACTTTTTTCCTCACTTTTTTCACATTTTCATCCTTGTTTTCGTCTCGTCCAGAAGCTTTTAGATTTGAGAACGTTCCCTCAGATGTACATGTCTGTCTGCTGCTGTTTCAGGAGAGAGCGGAGCCGGGAAAACCGAGGCCAGTAAATACATCATGCAGTACATCGCCGCCATCACCAACCCGGCGCTGAGAGAGGAGGTGGAGAGGTACAGCCTGGACATAACCCCTGTGGGACCTCACTGACCTGTGGTGTTCCTGACCTCTGTATCTCCTCAGTGTGAAGAACGTGCTGCTGAAGTCCACCTGCGTCCTCGAGGCTTTCGGAAACGCCAAAACAAACCGCAACGACAACTCCAGCCGCTTCGGGAAGTACATGGACGTCAACTTCAACTTCAACGGAGACCCCACGGGAGGACACATCAACAACTACCTCCTGGAGAAGGTACAAGTACTACAAAACACTTTAATATACTACAAACCTAAACCTAATGTAGACTATAGAGGGCGACACATCAACAACTACCTCCTGGAGAAGGTACAAGTACACAAAATACAACAGAATACTACAGAAATAAACCTAATGTAGACTATAGAGGGCGACACATCAGCAACTACATCCTGCAGAAGGTACAAGTACACAAAATACTACAAAATACTACAGAATACTACAAACATAAACCTAATGCAGACTATAGACACAGATACATCAACAACTACCTCCTGGAGAAGGTACTAGTACACAAAATACTTCAATATACTATAAACCTAAACCTAATGTAGACTATGGACACAGACATATGAGCAACTACCTCCTGGAGAAGGTACAAGTACACAAAATACTACAGAATACTACAAACATAAACCTCATGTAGACTATAGAGGGCAACACATCTACTCCTGGAGAAGGTACTAGTACTACAAAACACTTCAATATACTACAAACCTAAACCTAATGTAGACTATAGACACAGATACATCAACAACTACCTCCTGGAGAAGGTACAAGTACTACAAAATACTACAAAATACTACAGGGCGACACATCTACAACTACCTCCTGGAGAAGGTACTAGTACTACAAAACACTTCAATGTACTACAAACCTAAACCTAATGTAGACTATAGACACAGACACATCTACAACTACCTCCTGGAGAAGGTACAAGTACTACAAAACACAACAGAATACTACAAACATAAACCCAATGTAGACTATAGAGGGCTACACATCAGCAACTACCTCCTGGAGAAGGTACAAGTACACAAAATACTACAAAATACTGCAGGGCGACACATCTACAACTACCTCCTGGAGAAGGTACAAGTACACAAAATACAAAGAATACTACAGAAATAAACCTAATGTAGACTATAGAGGGCGACACATCAACAACTACCTCCTGGAGAAGGTACTAGTACTACAAAATACAACAGAATACTACAAACATAAACCTAATGCAGACTATAGACACAGACACAGACACATCAACAACTACCTCCTGGAGAAGGTACTAGTACACAAAATACTACACAATACTACAAACATAAACCTAATGTAGACTATAGAGACCAACACATCAACAAATACCTCCTGGAGAAGGTACAAGTACACAAAATACTACAGAATACTACAAACATAAACCTCATGTAGACTATAGACACAGACACATCAACAACTACATCCTGGAGAAGGTACAAGTACACAAAATACTACAGAATACTAAAAACATAGACCTCATGTAGACTATAGACACAGACACATCAACAACTACCTCCTGGAGAAGGTACAAGTACTACAAAATACTACAGAATACTACAAACCTAAACCTAATGTAGACTATAGACACAGACACATCAACAAATACCTCCTCGAGAAGGTACTAGTACTCAAAATACTACAGAATACTACAAACTTAAACCTCATGTAGACTATAGAGGGCAACACATCTACAACTACCTCCTGGAGAAGGTACAAGTACACAAAATACTACAAAATACTACAGAATACTACAAACATAAACCTAATGTAGACTATAGAGACCAACACATCAACAAATACCTCCTGGAGAAGGTACTAGTACTACAAAACACTTCAATATACTACAAACCTAAACCTAATGTAGACTATAGACAAAGACACATCAACAACTACCTCCTGGAGAAGGTACTAGTACTACAAAATACTACAGAATACTACAAACTTAAACCTCATGTAGACTATAGACACAGACACATCTACAACTACCTCCTGGAGAAGGTACTAGTACTACAAAACAAGACACAAATGTGTATTTCTATGGCTTTTTCAGTCTCGCGTGGTGCAGCAGCAGCCTGGAGAGAGGAACTTCCACTCCTTCTACCAGGTACGAACCCTCCATGGAAGCGACATCCGGGACGTCCCGCAGCGAGGTTCACCTCAGCTCTCTGTGTTCGCAGCTGCTCCGCGGAGGCTCCGACGACGTGCTGAAGTCTCTCCACCTCCAAGGCGACCCCGCGCTCTACACTTACACCAGAGAGGGCGCCGCTACCACCGTGCGTCTCCTTTAACCCCTTAACTCCCACCCGAACCGAGCACTTTTTCTCCAGCTTTACCCCAATCCAAAAGCTTCTGGAAAAAAGGTGTGAAAATAGCAACAAAACTGAGACGAAAACAAGGATGAAAATGTGAAAAAAGTGAGAAAAAACGGACGAAAAAGTAACAAAAAATGGACAAAAATTTGACAAAAAAGTGAAAAAAAATTGAGAAAAAATTGACGAAAAATGGACAAAAAAGTGAGAAAATTTTGACGAAAAATGGAGGAAAAATGGACGAAAAAATTGACAAAAAAGTGAGAAAAATTTGGCGAAAAATGGATGAAAAATGGACGAAAAAGTGACAAAAATGGACCAAAAAACGACAAAAAAGTGAGAAAAATTTATGAAAAATGGAGGAAAAATGGAGGAAAAATGGAGGGAAAATGGACAAAAAATTGACCAAAACAATGAGAAAAATTTGACGAAAAATTGACAAAATATTGAGAAAAAAGTGAGAAAAAATTGACAAAAAATGGAGGAAAAAGTGACAAAAAATTGACAAAAAATTGACAAAAATGTGTCAAAAAAATTAGAAAAAAATGACGACAAATTGAGAAAAAATGGACGAAAAAGTGACAAAAATTGACAAAAAACTGAGAAAAATTTGACAAAAAATTAAGAAAAAATTAAGAAAAAATTGAGAAAAATTTGACGAAAAATTTGACGAAAAATTGAGAAAAAATAGACGAAAAAGTGACAAAAAATGGACAAAAGATGTACAAAAAAATGATAAAAATGGACAAAAATTTGACAAAAAATGGAAAAAAAAAATCACGAAAAAGTGACAAAAAACAAAACAAAAAAATTGACGAAAAAGTGACAAAAAAGTCCCGAAAATTTGACAAAAAATCGATGACTGCCCAACAAAAAAAAGTGATGAAAAAAAATCTGATGATGTGAGGAAAAAGATCAATTCAGTTTTGTAGATCTTAGCTTTGAAATGAGGCATTACACTGGCCTACAGGATTTGGGTAAAGCTGAACTGGAGAAAATGCTATCGGTTCAGGCGGGAGTTAATATATCGCTCTTTAATCCGTGTCGATGGAACTGGAACAACAAACCTGTTACTGTTTTTCTTTGACAGACTTCGAACAACGACCGGTCGAGCCACAAGGCGGTGCTGCACGCGCTGCAGGTGATCGGATTCACAGAAGAAGAAATCCTCTCCGTGTACGAGACGCTGGCCGCCATCCTCCTGCTGGTACCGCTCTCTCGCTTAGTCAGAGTTTATCCTGTCACAGCACGTTCTGAAGGCGAGACGCTGCAGGTCACGCAGTCGTCTATACTGAGGCTTTAATAGTGAACATATCAACAAAATATTAGTATTATTTTTGTGTAGGTGTGAAGTACTTTTTTAAGGGGAGATTTCTGTGGTGAGTATTTGTCAAAAGAAACATCTTTGCCATTTAGGACTGAACAACAACTTATTTGAACTCAAATAACCACTAATACTCACCATGGTATTCAATGGGACCCGACCAATATGGATTTTATATAATTTAATTTTTTTAATCTCTCAAATAGCCTCTACTGTAGTTAAACATTTATTATTATAGGAAAGGTTTCAATCAGAGAACGACCAAAGTGTTTTTTTCTGAGGCCGATCTGCACCAACGACCGAGTGTCTGGTCTATAATCCTGTGTGTTGACCTCGGACAGCAGGGGGCGCTGTGTATTCATGTTTAGTAGGTTGTTCAGAGGGACCAAATGTGAAAGATAAAATCAGTAGATTCCAAAACAAAAAGGGTCAGTCTCTGTCTCTTATGGTTCTGCAATTCTATGCAAAAGTCAACAACATAAAACATAAATAGGCAGGGGCGCAGCACCAAATTCTGGGCCCTGGGTACAAACTATCTTGGTGGACCCCCCCCCCATATGAAATTCACATTTCATATTCTATGTTCTTTGACCACATAACAGTGGTTTAGTGGTTTGACAGTGCAGTTCATTTATATTCTATTATTACACGTCTCTTCACAACGTAAGTAGAAGCTCCGTTGATTTGAATGGGATTTCCCAACGTTCTACCGGTCATTATTTTCTGATAAAGGACCTTCAACTAAGTAGCTAGGCTAGCTGCTAGCCTTGCTGCTTCTAGCCTAGCAAAACGTTGCCGAGCAACGCGCAAAGTTTTGGGAACTATTTGTCACGGAAGTCATTAAATAAACCTTTGGACCTTCATAAAAGTGTACGAAGTTTATGTTGTGTGTTCAGTTGCAAATGGCCGGATAATAAGCGGATAATGTTTAGAACGCTGGTCATTATCGGGAAAATAAGCACCTTCCGGGCCGGTTCGCCCTGTCGGTGCTTATTTTCCCGATAATGACCAGCGTTCTAAACATTATCCCTTACTTATAATTTATTATATATACCTTAAGTTAAAAAATGGCTCGGTCAAAAAAGTGCTTCACATCCAAACACAGATCCAATCCAACGGGTGCTGAGGTCATGGTTTGTTTGTTTTTGTTTGTTTGTTTCAAGTCAATGTTTGACTTGAAATTGCCTCTGATTTGGCTTCAGTTACAGAAATTGAATAACCTTTAATCCTGTAGTGACATATTTAGATCAGGGTGGAATATTCTACTTTCATTGGGCCAATTGAAATGGCTAGTTTTAGGCAGAGCATAAGGATTATCAGCATCACATTAAACAGGAGGACATGGGATATTTGTGCTGAGAAAACTTTAAAATAGGCTTTAAAATGCTACTTTACAAAAAATGATGATACTATGATGTGTCTGTGCCCACAGGCCTGAACACAAAACTCAAGGGTCAGTCTGATTTAGTCTCACCATATTTGAAGCCTTTCAGTGTGTTGTCAGTAAATTGTTGTTGTAAAACGTTACGTTGGAATCGACTAAACGGCTCGAGCTCCACCTTTCACTAGAACCAGGTTGACTCGTCTCCAAAGCTGCACATTTATAATACGTGAATCCAAATGCGCGCGGCTAATTAGCATCATTAATTCTGCCAAAACGGCGTGCGCGACCTGTGGCTTTTGTCCCAGTATTGGCCTGAGGCTCAATTATAATAAACATGAGGAAAGAGAAACTTTAGAGGTTAAAACGAGGAGAGAAGGAGCTCTGACTCTGACTCAGAGCAGGCAGAGGCAGGACTCGCCTCATGTTTAACTGTCATTTATGACAAGAAAGTTTCCTCTAAGCTCCGCTAGAACAGGCTAGTGTTAAATAAAAGCACATTAGAGCGAGACCAGACTAAGATCTGTCTTAGCTCTGTGTCATTACATCACAGAATCCACCTCATCAAGTCACTGCTGAGCTGAAGCTGGTGCTGAACACCGGTGTGTGGGCTGAACCATTTGGCACATGTTTAAAGGGGTGTCAGGGCCCTGAGATATTATCCATCATTGTTGTTTGTGCAAAATTCTGTGTAGCAACCACTGTATTTTACCCGGTTGTTCAGTTCTTATAGTATCAATTATGAAGAAACTTAGAAGGTACAAAACAGAACACTTTCTGCAGCATTTTTGAGGCCCCTCCCCTGCTCTGGGCCCTGGGTACTCAGTACTCTTTACCCCCCCCAGTCCGATGCCCCGTAAATAGGTACAAACTTCAGATCAATTTTCACCAGGATGTTTCTCACCCTGAGGTCGAGGAAGAGAAACACACAGGACGTCTCTCTCTTTCGGTTGAGGAGATCTTGGTCGAGCTCTAAATTGAAAATAGAACAATGTCTAAAAGGAAAACTTCCTTTGAGCTCGAGTCCTGTAAAGCTCTTTGAATGTTCTCTCTTTCTGCTTTTCCTCCTGTTCAGGGAAACCTGGAGTTCGAGAGCGACGGCGAGAGCGTCAGTCTGTCCGAGCCGCTCTCTCTGACCCAGATCTCGGCTCTGACCCGGACCGACCCGGAGAGTGTGAGGACCAGCCTGCTGTACCGCACCGTGGCCACAGGGGGCGGCGACGTGATCCAGAAGGAGCACTCGCAGCAGGACGCCTGCTTCGGACGGGACGCCTTCGCAAAAGTACGAGCCCTCAGTGTCTGAAGCCGAACGCTCGCCTTCGCCTGTTCACTTCAGCGCTCAAATCGCCTTCAGGAGATCACTGTTCTGTTGCTGAGCCGCTAACCCTCGGGTGTTTCCTCTCAGGCGCTGTACGAGCGGCTGTTCGGGTGGATCGTCGGCCGCATCAACAGCGTCATCGAGGTGAAAAACTACGACCCGGTGCTTCACGGGAAAAACACCGTCATCGGCGTGTTGGACATTTACGGCTTCGAGATCTTTGACAACAACAGGTCTGCGGCATCTGGGTCTCTTTGGAACTCCTCTCTGGGTCTCTCTGGAACTCCTCTCTGGGTCTCTTTGGAACTCCTCTCTGGGTCTCTTTGGAACTCCTCTCTGGGTCTCTCTGGAACTCCTCTCTGGGTCTCTCTGGAACTCCTCTCTGGGTCTCTCTGGAACTCCTCTCTGGGTCTCTTTGGAACTCCTCTCTGGGTCTCTCTGGAACTCCTCTCTGGGTCTCTTTGGAACTCCTCTCTGGGTCTCTTTGGAACTCCTCTCTGGGTCTCTTTGGAACTCCTCTCTGGGTCTCTTTGGAACTCCTCTCTGGGTCTCTCTGGAACTCCTCTCTGGGTCTCTTTGGAACTCCTCTCTGGGTCTCTCTGGAACTCCTCTCTGGGTCTCTCTGGAACTCCTCTCTGGGTCTCCCTGGAACTCCTCTCTGGGTCTCTTTGGAACTCCTCTCTGGGTCTCTCTGGAACTCCTCTCTGGGTCTCTTTGGAACTCCTCTCTGGGTCTCTTTGGAACTCCTCTCTGGGTCTCTTTGGAACTCCTCTCTGGGTCTCTCTGGAACTCCTCTCTGGGTCTCTCTGGAACTCCTCTCTGGGTCTCTCTGGAACTCCTCTCTGGGTCTCTTTGGAACTCCTCTCTGGGTCTCTCTGGAACTCCTCTCTGGGTCTCTTTGGAACTCCTCTCTGGGTCTCTTTGGAACTCCTCTCTGGGTCTCTTTGGAACTCCTCTCTGGGTCTCTCTGGAACTCCTCTCTGGGTCTCTCTGGAACTCCTCTCTGGGTCTCTCTGGAACTCCTCTCTGGGTCTCTCTGGAACTCCTCTCTGGGTCTCTTTGGAACTCCTCTCTGGGTCTCTCTGGAACTCCTCTCTGGGTCTCTCTGGAACTCCTCTCTCTGGAACTCCTCTCTGGGTCTCTTTGGAACTCCTCTCTGGGTCTCTCTGGAACTCCTCTCTCTGGAACTCCTCTCTGGGTCTCTCTGGAACTCCTCTCTGGGTCTCTCTGGAACTCCTCTCTGGGTCTCCCTGGAACTCCTCTCTGGGTCTCTTTGGAACTCCTCTCTGGGTCTCTCTGGAACTCCTCTCTGGGTCTCTTTGGAACTCCTCTCTGGGTCTCTTTGGAACTCCTCTCTGGGTCTCTTTGGAACTCCTCTCTGGGTCTCTCTGGAACTCCTCTCTGGGTCTCTCTGGAACTCCTCTCTGGGTCTCTCTGGAACTCCTCTCTGGGTCTCTTTGGAACTCCTCTCTGGGTCTCTCTGGAACTCCTCTCTGGGTCTCTTTGGAACTCCTCTCTGGGTCTCTTTGGAACTCCTCTCTGGGTCTCTTTGGAACTCCTCTCTGGGTCTCTCTGGAACTCCTCTCTGGGTCTCTCTGGAACTCCTCTCTGGGTCTCTCTGGAACTCCTCTCTGGGTCTCTCTGGAACTCCTCTCTGGGTCTCTTTGGAACTCCTCTCTGGGTCTCTCTGGAACTCCTCTCTGGGTCTCTCTGGAACTCCTCTCTCTGGAACTCCTCTCTGGGTCTCTTTGGAACTCCTCTCTGGGTCTCTCTGGAACTCCTCTCTCTGGAACTCCTCTCTGGGTCTCTTTGGAACTCCTCTCTGGGTCTCTCTGGAACTCCTCTCTGGGTCTCTTTGGAACTCCTCTCTGGGTCTCTCTGGAACTCATCTCTGGGTCTCTTTGGAACTCCTCTCTGGGTCTCTTTGGAACTCCTCTCTGGGTCTCTCTGGAACTCCTCTCTGGGTCTCTCTGGAACTCCTCTCTGGGTCTCTCTGGAACTCCTCTCTGGGTCTCTTTGGAACTCCTCTCTGGGTCTCTCTGGAACTCCTCTCTGGGTCTCTTTGGAACTCCTCTCTGGGTCTCTTTGGAACTCCTCTCTGGGTCTCTCTGGAACTCCTCTCTGGGTCTCTTTGGAACTCCTCTCTGGGTCTCTCTGGAACTCCTCTCTGGGTCTCTTTGGAACTCCTCTCTGGGTCTCTTTGGAACTCCTCTCTGGGTCTCTCTGGAACTCCTCTCTGGGTCTCTTTGGAACTCCTCTCTGGGTCTCTTTGGAACTCCTCTCTGGGTCTCTTTGGAACTCCTCTCTGGGTCTCTCTGGAACTCCTCTCTGGGTCTCTTTGGAACTCCTCTCTGGGTCTCTTTGAAACTCCTCTCTGGGTCTCTCTGGAACTCCTCTCTGGGTCTCTCTGGAACTCCTCTCTGGGTCTCTTTGGAACTCCTCTCTGGGTCTCTTTGGAACTCCTCTCTGGGTCTCTCTGGAACTCCTCTCTGGGTCTCTCTGGGTCTCTCTGAGTCTCTCTGAGTCTCTCTGGGTATCTCTGGGTCTCTCTGAGTCTCTCTGAGTCTCTCTGGGTCTCTCTGGGTCTCTCTGGGTCTCTCTGGGTCTCTCTGAGTCTCTCTGAGTCTCTCTGGGTCTCTCTGGGTCTCTCTGAGTCTCTCTGAGACTCTCTCTGAGTCTCTCTGGGTCTCTCTGGGTCTCTCTGAGTCTCTCTGAGACTCTCTCTGGGTCTCTCTGGGTCTCTCTGGGTCTCTCTGGAACTCCTCTCTGGGTCTCTCTGGGTCTCTCTGAGTCTCTCTGAGTCTCTCTGGGTCTCTCTGGGTCTCTCTGAGTCTCTCTGAGACTCTCTCTGGGTCTCTCTGGGTCTCTCTCGGTCTCTCTCGGTCTCTCTCGGTCTCTCTGGGTCTCTCTGGGTCTCTCTCGGTCTCTCTCGGTCTCTCTGGGTCTCTCTGTCTCTCTCGGTCTCTCTCGGTCTCTCTCGGTCTCTCTCGGTCTCTCTCTGTCTCTCTCTGTCTCTCTCGGTCTCTCTAGGTCTCTCTCAGTCTCTCTCGGTCTCTCTCTGTCTCTCTCTGGGTCTCTCTCTAGGTCTCTCTGGGTCTCTCTGTCTCTCTCTGTCTCTCTCTGGTCTCTCTCTGGTCTCTCTCTGGTCTCTCTGGTCTCTCTGGTCTCTCTCTGGTCTCTCTCTGGTCTCTCTGGTCTCTCTCGGTCTCTCTCGGTCTCTCTAGGTCTCTCTGGTCTCTCTCTGGTCTCTCTGGTCTCTCTCTGGTCTCTCTGGGTCTCTCTCTAGGTCTCTCTGGGTCTCTCTGGTCTCTCTCTGGTCTCTCTGGTCTCTCTCGGTCTCTCTCGGTCTCTCTCTGTCTCTCTCTGTCTCTCTCGGTCTCTCTCGGTCTCTCTCGGTCTCTCTGGGTCTCTCTCTGTCTCTCTCTGTCTCTCTCGGTCTCTCTCGGTCTCTCTCGGTCTCTCTCTGTCTCTCTCGGTCTCTCTGGGTCTCTCTCTGTCTCTCTAGGTCTCTCTGTCTCTCTCTGTCTCTCTCGGTCTCTCTGGGTCTCTCTCTGTCTCTCTCGGTCTCTCTGTCTCTCTCTGTCTCTCTCGGTCTCTCTGGGTCTCTCTCGGTCTCTCTCTCGGTCTCTCTCTGGTCTCTCTGGTCTCTCTCGGTCTCTCTAGGTCTCTCTGGGTCTCTCTGGGTCTCTCTCGGTCTCTCTGGTCTCTCTCTGGTCTCTCTGGGTCTCTCTCTAGGTCTCTCTGGTCTCTCTCTGGTCTCTCTCTGGTCTCTCTGGTCTCTCTCGGTCTCTCTCGGTCTCTCTCTGTCTCTCTCTGGTCTCTCTCTGGTCTCTCTCTGGTATCTCTGGTCTCTCTGGGTCTCTCTGGGTCTCTCTGGGTCTCTCGGTCTCTCTCAGTCTCTCTGGGTCTCTCTCTGAGTCTCTCTCTGAGTCTCTCTCTAGGTCTCTCGGTCTCTCTCAGTCTCTCTGGGTCTCTCTCTGAGTCTCTCTCTGAGTCTCTCTCAGGTCTCTCTCAGTCTCTCTGGTCTCTCTGGGTCTCTCTGGGTCTCTCTGGGTCTCTCTGGGTCTCTCTCGGTCTCTCTCGGTCTCTCTCTCAGTCTCTCTGGGTCTCTCTTGGTCTCTCTCGGTCTCTCTCGGTCTCTCTCGGCCTCTCTCGGTCTCTCTCGGTCTCTCTCTGTCTCTCTCTGAGTCTCTCTCGGTCTCTCTCGGTCTCTCTCTGAGTCTCTCTCGGCCTCTCTCGGTCTCTCTCTGAGTCTCTCTCGGCCTCTCTCGGTCTCTCTCGGTCTCTCTCGGCCTCTCTGGGTCTCTCTCGGTCTCTCTCGGCCTCTCTGGGTCTCTCTGGAACTCCTCTCTGAGTCTCTCTAGGTCTCTCTCTGGTCTCTCTCGGTCTCTCTCGGTCTCTCTCCGTCTCTCTCCGTCTCTCTCCGTCTCTCTCTGGGTCTCTCTAGGTCTCTCTGGTCTCTCTCGGTCTCTCTCGGTCTCTCTCGGTCTCTCTCCGTCTCTCTCCGTCTCTCTCTGGGTCTCTCTAGGTCTCTCTGAGTCTCTCTCGGCCTCTCTCGGTCTCTCTCTGAGTCTCTCTCGGCCTCTCTCTGGTCTCTCTCGGTCTCTCTCGGTCTCTCTCCGTCTCTCTCCGTCTCTCTCCGTCTCTCTCTGGGTCTCTCTAGGTCTCTCTGAGTCTCTCTCGGCCTCTCTCGGTCTCTCTCTGAGTCTCTCTAGGTCTCTCTCTGGTCTCTCTCGGTCTCTCTCGGTCTCTCTCCGTCTCTCTCCGTCTCTCTCCGTCTCTCTCTGGGTCTCTCTAGGTCTCTCTGAGTCTCTCTCGGCCTCTCTCGGTCTCTCTCTGAGTCTCTCTCGGCCTCTCTCGGTCTCTCTCGGTCTCTCTCGGCCTCTCTGGGTCTCTCTCGGTCTCTCTCGGCCTCTCTGGGTCTCTCTGGAACTCCTCTCTGAGTCTCTCTAGGTCTCTCTCTGGTCTCTCTCGGTCTCTCTCGGTCTCTCTCCGTCTCTCTCCGTCTCTCTCCGTCTCTCTCTGGGTCTCTCTAGGTCTCTCTGGTCTCTCTCGGTCTCTCTCGGTCTCTCTCGGTCTCTCTCTCAGTCTCTCTGGGTCTCTCTTGGTCTCTCTCGGTCTCTCTCGGCCTCTCTCGGTCTCTCTCGGTCTCTCTCGGTCTCTCTCGGTCTCTCTCGGTCTCTCTCTGTCTCTCTCTGAGTCTCTCTCGGTCTCTCTCAGGTCTCTCTCGGCCTCTCTCGGTCTCTCTCTGAGTCTCTCTCGGCCTCTCTGGGTCTCTCTCGGTCTCTCTCGGTCTCTCTCGGTCTCTCTGGGTCTCTCTGGTCTCTCTCTGTCTCTCTCTGAGTCTCTCTCGGTCTCTCTCGGTCTCTCTCGGTCTCTCTCCGTCTCTCTCCGTCTCTCTCCGTCTCTCTCCGTCTCTCTCCGTCTCTCTCCGTCTCTCTCCGTCTCTCTCTGTCTCTCTGGGTCTCTCTGGGTCTCTCTCGGTCTCTCTCGGTCTCTCTCGGTCTCTCTCGGTCTCTCTCTGGTCTCTCTCGGTCTCTCTAGGTCTCTCTGGTCTCTCTGGGTCTCTCTAGGTCTCTCTCTGGTCTCTCTCGGTCTCTCTCGGTCTCTCTCTGGGTCTCTCTGAGTCTCTCTAGGTCTCTCTGGTCTCTCTGGGTCTCTCTCGGTCTCTCTCTGAGTCTCTCTCGGTCTCTCTGGTCTCTCTCGGTCTCTCTCGGTCTCTCTCTGTCTCTCTAGGTCTCTCTCGGTCTCTCTCGGTCTCTCTCGGTCTCTCTCGGTCTCTCTCTGTCTCTCTCGGTCTCTCTCGGTCTCTCTCGGTCTCTCTCTGTCTCTCTCGGTCTCTCTCGGTCTCTCTCGGTCTCTCTCGGTCTCTCTCGGTCTCTCTCGGTCTCTCTGAGTCTCTCTCTCGGTCTCTCTCGGTCTCTCTCGGTCTCTCTCTGTCTCTCTCTGTCTCTCTCTGTCTCTCTCTGTCTCTCTCTGTCTCTCTCGGTCTCTCTCGGTCTCTCTCGGTCTCTCTCGGTCTCTCTCGGTCTCTCTCTCGGTCTCTCTCGGTCTCTCTGGGTCTCTCTGGGTCTCTCTGGGTCTCTCTGGGTCTCTCTAGGTCTCTCTCTGTCTCTCTGGGTCTCTCTCTGGTCTCTCTCAGTCTCTCTGGGTCTCTCTAGGTCTCTCTGGGTCTCTCTGGGTCTCTCTGGGTCTCTCTAGGTCTCTCTGGGTCTCTCTCGGTCTCTCTGGGTCTCTCTCGGTCTCTCTGGGTCTCTCTAGGTCTCTCTGGGTCTCTCTCGGTCTCTCTGGGTCTCTCTCGGTCTCTCTGGGTCTCTCTAGGTCTCTCTGGGTCTCTCTCGGTCTCTCTGGGTCTCTCTCGGTCTCTCTCTGTCTCTCTGGGTCTCTCTCTGTCTCTCTCTGTCTCTCTCTGTCTCTCTCTGTCTCTCTGGGTCTCTCTAGGTCTCTCTCTGTCTCTCTCTGTCTCTCTGGGTCTCTCTGGGTCTCTCTGGGTCTCTCTCTGTCTCTCTGGGTCTCTCTGGGTCTCTCTAGGTCTCTCTGGGTCTCTCTGGGTCTCTCTGGGTCTCTCTGGGTCTCTCTGGGTCTCTCTAGGTCTCTCTGGGTCTCTCTGGGTCTCTCTGGGTCTCTCTGGGTCTCTCTAGGTCTCTCTGGGTCTCTCTGGGTCTCTCTAGGTCTCTCTAGGTCTCTCTAGGTCTCTCTCGGTCTCTCTGGGTCTCTCTAGGTCTCTCTCTGTCTCTCTGGGTCTCTCTAGGTCTCTCTAGGTCTCTCTAGGTCTCTCTCGGTCTCTCTGGGTCTCTCTAGGTCTCTCTAGGTCTCTCTAGGTCTCTCTCGGTCTCTCTCGGTCTCTCTCTGTCTCTCTCGGTCTCTCTCGGTCTCTCTCGGTCTCTCTCGGTCTCTCTCTGTCTCTCTCGGTCTCTCTCGGCCTCTCTCGGTCTCTCTCGGTCTCTCTCGGTCTCTCTCGGTCTCTCTCGGTCTCTCTGTCTCTCTCTCGGTCTCTCTCGGTCTCTCTGAGTCTCTCTCGGTCTCTCTCTGTCTCTCTGGGTCTCTCTCTGTCTCTCTCTGTCTCTCTCGGTCTCTCTCGGTCTCTCTCGGTCTCTCTCTGTCTCTCTCGGTCTCTCTCGGTCTCTCTGTCTCTCTCTCGGTCTCTCTCGGTCTCTCTCGGTCTCTCTCGGTCTCTCTCGGCCTCTCTCGGTCTCTCTCGGTCTCTCTCGGTCTCTCTCGGTCTCTCTCGGTCTCTCTCTGTCTCTCTCTCGGCCTCTCTCGGTCTCACTCGGTCTCTCTCGGTCTCTCTGGGTCTCTCTCGGTCTCTCTGGGTCTCTCTCGGTCTCTCTCTGTCTCTCTCTCGGCCTCTCTCGGTCTCTCTAGGTCTCTCTCGGTCTCTCTCTGGTCTCTCGGTCTCTCTAGGTCTCTCTGGTCTCTCTCGGTCTCTCTAGGTCTCTCTCGGTCTCTCTGGTCTCTCTCGGTCTCTCTCGGTCTCTCTCGGTCTCTCTCGGTCTCTCTCGGTCTCTCTCGGTCTCTCTCGGTCTCTCTCGGTCTCTCTCTGTCTCTCTCTGTCTCTCTGGGTCTCTCTGGGTCTCTCTCGGTCTCTCTCGGTCTCTCTCTGTCTCTCTCGGTCTCTCTCGGTCTCTCTCTGTCTCTCTCGGTCTCTCTCGGTCTCTCTCTGGTCTCTCTCGGTCTCTCTCGGTCTCTCTCTGGTCTCTCTCGGTCTCTCTCGGTCTCTCTCGGTCTCTCTCTGGTCTCTCTCGGTCTCTCTCGGTCTCTCTCGGTCTCTCTCGGTCTCTCTCGGTCTCTCTCTGGTCTCTCTCGGTCTCTCTCGGTCTCTCTCGGTCTCTCTCGGTCTCTCTCGGTCTCTGATTCTCTGGTTTTCTGTTCCAGTTTCGAGCAGTTCTGTATAAACTACTGTAACGAGAAGCTCCAGCATCTCTTCATCGAGCTGGTCCTGCAGCAGGAGCAGGAGGAGTACCTGCGCGAGGGCATCGTCTGGGAGCACGTGAGTCACACCCCCCAAAACCACAGAAGAAGAAGAAGCTGTGCCGTAACATTAGGAGGTGTGGTTTTCAGGTGGAGTACGTGGACAACCAGATCATCGTGGACCTGGTGGAGCAGCCGCACAAAGGCATCATCTCAGTCCTGGACGAGGCCTGTCTCACCGTGGGCAACGTGACCGACACCGTGCTCCTGCAGAGCCTGGACCAGAAGCTGTCCCAGCACCCGCACTACACGTCCCGGAAGGTAATAAACCCAAACTACACGTCCCGGAAGGTAAATAAACCCGCACTACACGTCCCGGAAGGTAATAAACCCGCACTACACGTCCCGGAAGGTAATAAACCCAAACTACAGGTCCCGGAAGGTAATAAACCCAAACTACAGGTCCCGGAAGGTAAATAAACCCGCACTACAGGTCCCGGAAGGTAATAAACCCGCACTACACGTCCCGGAAGGTAATAAACCCAAACTACACGTCCCAGAAGGTAATAAACCAAAACTACACGTCCCGGAAGGTAATAAACCCAAACTACACGTCCTGGAAGGTAATAAACCCAAACTACACGAAGGTAATAAACCCAAACTACAGGTCCTGGAAGGTAATAAACCCAAACTACACGTCCCAGAAGGTAATAAACCCAAACTACAGGTCCCGAAAGGTAATAAACCCAAACTACACGAAGGTAATAAACCCAAACTACAGGTCCTGGAAGGTAATAAACCCAAACTACACGTCCCAGAAGGTAATAAACCCAAACTACACGTCCCAGAAGGTAATAAACCCAAACTACACGAAGGTAATAAACCCAAACTACAGGTCCTGGAAGGTAATAAACCCAAACTACAGGTCCCGAAAGGTAATAAACCCAAACTACACGTCCCAGAAGGTAATAAACCCAAACTACACGAAGGTAATAAACCCAAACTACACGTCCCGGAAGGTAATAAACCCGCACTACACGTCCCGGAAGGTAATAAACCCAAACTACAGGTCCCGGAAGGTAATAAACCCAAACTACACGTCCCAGAAGGTAATAAACCCAAACTACACGAAGGTAATAAACCCAAACTACAGGTCCCGGAAGGTAATAAACCCGCACTACACGTCCCGGAAGGTAATAAACCCAAACTACAGGTCCCGGAAGGTAATAAACCCAAACTACAGGTCCCGGAAGGTAATAAACCCAAACTACACGTCCCGGAAGGTAATAAACCCAAACTACACGTCCCGGAAGGTAATAAACCCAAACTACACGTCCCGGAAGGTAATAAACCCAAACTACACGTCCCGGAAGGTAATAAACCCAAACTACAGGTCCCGGAAGGTAATAAACCCAAACTACAGGTCCCGGAAGGTAATAAACCCAAACTACAGGTCCCGGAAGGTAATAAACCCAAACTACAGGTCCCGGAAGGTAATAAACCCAAACTACAGGTCCCAGAAGGTAATAAACCCAAACTACACGTCCCGGAAGGTAATAAACCCAAACTACAGGTCCCGGAAGGTAATAAACCCAAACTACAGGTCCCGGAAGGTAATAAACCCAAACTACACGTCCCGGAAGGTAATAAACCCAAACTACACGTCCCGGAAGGTAATAAACCCAAACTACACGTCCCGGAAGGTAATAAACCCAAACTACAGGTCCCGGAAGGTAATAAACCCAAACTACAGGTCCCGGAAGGTAATAAACCCAAACTACAGGTCCCGGAAGGTAATAAACCCAAACTACAGGTCCCAGAAGGTAATAAACCCAAACTACAGGTCCCGGAAGGTAATAAACCCAAACTACAGGTCCTGAAAGGTAAATAAACCCAAACTACACGTCCCGGAAGGTAAATAAACCCAAACTACACGTCCCGGAAGGTAATAAACCCAAACTACACGTCCCGGAAGGTAATAAACCCAAACTACACGTCCCGGAAGGTAATAAACCCAAACTACAGGTCCCGGAAGGTAATAAACCCGCACTACACGTCCCGGAAGGTAATAAACCCGCACTACAGGTCCCGGAAGGTAATAAACCCGCACTACACGTCCCGGAAGGTAATAAACCCAAACTACACGTCCCGGAAGGTAATAAACCCAAACTACAGGTCCTGAAAGGTAATAAACCCGCACTACACGTCCCGGAAGGTAATAAACCCAAACTACACGTCCCGGAAGGTAATAAACCCGCACTACACGTCCCGGAAGGTAATAAACCCAAACTACACGTCCCGGAAGGTAATAAACCCAAACTACACGTCCCGGAAGGTAATAAACCCGCACTACAGGTCCCGGAAGGTAATAAACCCAAACTACAGGTCCCGGAAGGTAATAAACCCAAACTACAGGTCCCGAAAGGTAATAAACCCAAACTACAGGTCCTGAAAGGTAATAAACCCAAACTACACGTCCCGGAAGGTAATAAACCCAAACTACAGGTCCCAGAAGGTAATAAACCCAAACTACAGGTCCTGAAAGGTAATAAACCCGCACTACACGTCCTGAAAGGTAAATAAACCCAAACTACACGTCCCGGAAGGTAATAAACCCAAACTACAGGTCCTGAAAGGTAATAAACCCAAACTACAGGTCCCAGAAGGTAATAAACCCAAACTACAGGTCCTGAAAGGTAATAAACCCAAACTACACGTCCCGGAAGGTAATAAACCCAAACTACACGTCCCGGAAGGTAATAAACTCAAACTACAGGTCCCGAAAGGTAATAAACCCAAACTACAGGTCCTGAAAGGTAATAAACCCAAACTACACGTCCCGGAAGGTAATAAACCCAAACTACAGGTCCCGGAAGGTAATAAACCCAAACTACAGGTCCTGAAAGGTAATAAACCCAAACTACACGTCCCGGAAGGTAATAAACCCAAACTACACGTCCCGGAAGGTAATAAACTCAAACTACACGTCCCGGAAGGTAATAAACCCAAACTACAGGTCCCGGAAGGTAATAAACCCAAACTACAGGTCCTGAAAGGTAATAAACCCAAACTACACGTCCCGGAAGGTAATAAACCCAAACTACACGTCCCGGAAGGTAATAAACCCAAACTACACGTCCCGGAAGGTAATAAACCCAAACTACAGGTCCTGAAAGGTAATAAACCCAAACTACAGGTCCCAGAAGGTAATAAACCCAAACTACAGGTCCTGAAAGGTAATAAACCCAAACTACACGTCCCGGAAGGTAATAAACCCAAACTACACGTCCCGGAAGGTAATAAACTCAAACTACAGGTCCCGAAAGGTAATAAACCCAAACTACAGGTCCTGAAAGGTAATAAACCCAAACTACACGTCCCGGAAGGTAATAAACCCAAACTACAGGTCCCGGAAGGTAATAAACCCAAACTACACGTCCCGGAAGGTAATAAACCCAAACTACAGGTCCCGGAAGGTAATAAACCCAAACTACAGGTCCCGGAAGGTAATAAACCCAAACTACAGGTCCCGGAAGGTAATAAACCCAAACTACAGGTCCCGGAAGGTAATAAACCCAAACTACACGTCCCGGAAGGTAATAAACCCAAACTACAGGTCCCGGAAGGTAATAAACCCAAACTACAGGTCCCGGAAGGTAATAAACCCAAACTACAGGTCCCGGAAGGTAATAAACCCAAACTACAGGTCCCGGAAGGTAATAAACCCAAACTACAGGTCCCGGAAGGTAATAAACCCAAACTACAGGTCCCGGAAGGTAATAAACCCAAACTACAGGTCCCGGAAGGTAATAAACCCAAACTACACGTCCCGGAAGGTAATAAACCCAAACTACAGGTCCCGGAAGGTAATAAACCCAAACTACAGGTCCCGGAAGGTAATAAACCCAAACTACAGGTCCCGGAAGGTAATAAACCCAAACTACAGGTCCCGGAAGGTAATAAACCCAAACTACAGGTCCCGGAAGGTAATAAACCCAAACTACAGGTCCCGGAAGGTAATAAACCCAAACTACACGTCCCGGAAGGTAATAAACCCAAACTACACGTCCCGGAAGGTAATAAACCCAAACTACACGTCCCGGAAGGTAATAAACCCGCACTACAGGTCCCGGAAGGTAATAAACCCAAACTACACGTCCCGGAAGGTAATAAACCCGCACTACACGTCCCGGAAGGTAATAAACCCAAACTACAGGTCCCGGAAGGTAATAAACCCAAACTACAGGTCCTGAAAGGTAATAAACCCAAACTACAGGTCCTGAAAGGTAATAAACCCAAACTACACGTCCCGGAAGGTAATAAACCCAAACTACAGGTCCCGGAAGGTAATAAACCCGCACTACACGTCCCGGAAGGTAATAAACCCAAACTACAGGTCCCGAAAGGTAAATAAAACCGCACTACACGTCCCGGAAGGTAATAAACCCGCACTACACGTCCCGGAAGGTAATAAACCCAAACTACAGGTCCCGAAAGGTAAATAAAACCGCACTACACGTCCCGGAAGGTAATAAACCCGCACTACACGTCCCGGAAGGTAATAAACCCAAACTACACGTCCCGGAAGGTAATAAACCCAAACTACACGTCCCGGAAGGTAATAAACCCAAACTACAGGTCCTGAAAGGTAATAAACCCGCACTACACGTCCCGGAAGGTAATAAACCCAAACTACAGGTCCCGAAAGGTAATAAACCCAAACTACACGTCCCGGAAGGTAATAAACCCAAACTACACGTCCCGAAAGGTAATAAACCCAAACTACACGTCCCGGAAGGTAATAAACCCAAACTGCAGGTCCCGGAAGGTAATAAACCCAAACTACAGGTCCCGGAAGGTAATAAACCCAAACTACAGGTCCCGGAAGGTAATAAACCCAAACTACAGGTCCCGGAAGGTAATAAACCCAAACTACACGTCCCGGAAGGTAATAAACCCAAACTACAGGTCCCGAAAGGTAATAAACCCAAACTACACGTCCCGGAAGGTAATAAACCCAAACTACACGTCCCAGAAGGTAATAAACCTGCACTACACGTCCCGGAAGGTAATAAACCCAAACTACAGGTCCCGGAAGGTAATAAACCCGCACTACACGTCCCGGAAGGTAATAAACCCAAACTACACGTCCCGGAAGGTAATAAACCCAAACTACACGTCCCGGAAGGTAATAAACCCAAACTACACGTCCCGGAAGGTAATAAACCTAAACTACAGGTCCCGGAAGGTAATAAACCCAAACTACAGGTCCCGGAAGGTAATAAACCCAAACTACAGGTCCCGGAAGGTAATAAACCCAAACTACAGGTCCCGGAAGGTAATAAACCCGCACTACACGTCCCGGAAGGTAATAAACCCAAACTACACGTCCCGGAAGGTAATAAACCTAAACTACACGTCCCGGAAGGTAATAAACCCAAACTACACGTCCCGGAAGGTAATAAACCCAAACTACAGGTCCCGGAAGGTAATAAACCCAAACTACAGGTCCCGAAAGGTAATAAACCCAAACTACAGGTCCCGGAAGGTAATAAACCCAAACTACAGGTCCCGGAAGGTAATAAACCCAAACTACACGTCCCGAAAGGTAATAAACCCAAACTACAGGTCCTGAAAGGTAATAAACCCGCACTACACGTCCCGGAAGGTAATAAACCCAAACTACAGGTCCCGGAAGGTAATAAACCCAAACTACAGGTCCCGAAAGGTAATAAACCCAAACTACAGGTCCCGGAAGGTAATAAACCCAAACTACACGTCCCGGAAGGTAATAAACCCAAACTACAGGTCCCGGAAGGTAATAAACCCAAACTACAGGTCCCGGAAGGTAATAAACCCGCACTACACGTCCCGAAAGGTAATAAACCCAAACTACACGACCCGGAAGGTAATAAACCCAAACTACACGTCCCGGAAGGTAATAGACCCAAACTACACGTCCCGGAAGGTAATAGACCCGCACTACACGACCCGGAAGGTAATAAACCCAAACTACAGGTCCCGGAAGGTAATAAACCCAAACTACACGTCCCGGAAGGTAATAAACCCAAACTACAGGTCCCGGAAGGTAATAAACCCAAACTACAGGTCCCGAAAGGTAATAAACCCGCACTAAAGGTCCCGAAAGGTAATAAACCCGCACTACAGGTCCCGAAAGGTAATAAACCCAAACTACAGGTCCCGGAAAGTAATAAACCCAAACTACAGGTCCCGAAAGGTAATAAACCCGCACTACAGGTCCCGAAAGGTAATAAACCCGCACTACAGGTCCCGAAAGGTAATAAACCCAAACTACAGGTCCCGGAAGGTAATAAACCCAAACTACAGGTCCCGGAAGGTAGCGATATACCGTAAATGCTCTAATATAGGCCGGGGCCTTTATTTACTCAAGGGCATCAGGACCAGGCCTTTATTGGAACCAGGCCACAATTAGAGACAGGCCTTTATTTCTATTTGAGCAAAACGGACGACCAGGAAAATGAAGAGAAATGAGATTTGTGTCCATTTGCATCTAAAATATTAGGTTCATTTATTAATGAACATTTCAAACCCTCTCCCAGCGGCTGGAACATTGACGCCTTTTATTTTGTCGGGACAACAGGAAGTGTTTCGTTGCTGTTAGCGGAGCTTTGACATCAGTGTCACTGCAGGTTTCTGTTTCGTTTTTACCGCGGACCGGATTATTTGTTGTTATCTTGTGTAAAAGGCGAGTTTAGACGGAGCGTTTGTGTTTGTGATCGATCATGAGACTGACCCGAGAGAAGACGAGACGCTCGCGCTGATGGGAGGAGTTATTTTGAGGCGTGGGACTGACCTGCACACGGAGCAGCTGGACGTGCTTTGAAGACGCGATGGAGACTTTATTAAAACCCTGGAGGGTCACACAACATTTGTTGTTTGTCCTGTTTCCAAATATCGTCACAGGAGGTTTGAAAAGTGGCTAAATCTGTGTCAAAGTTACGCTCGGATCAGCTCCTCCGCAGCGTCGCCCTCGGCCCGGGTTCACGTTTGTTACTTCCTGCAAGTGAGTTTTCATTTACACCAGTATGAGACAAATTCCTAACATGGGGAATATTTCTACTGCTATAGTTTCTAAAAAAAGCCCCGGCCTGTTTTAGAGACCCGGCCTCTGTCAGAGACCCGGCCGCTTATGGAATACAGGCCAGTATTAGAGAATTTACGGAAAACACTAAACCCGCACTACAGGTCCTGAAAGGTAACGATGTATATCCACACGACAGATTGGGCGATATTGACAAAAATAAATATCTCAATATTTGTAAGGACTTGTAGGACTTACTTTTTTTTTCCTCATTTAGTCAATTTATTTTATTCTACAAATGTTTCCACTTTTTTCTATATTTTTTTAATTATTTATTTAATTTTTTCAAATTTTTCATTTCTTTTTTTAAACATTTTTTCTTTTTTGTCTTTTTATCCAACTGAAAATACATATACAACTTTTTTTGTTCTCATTTCTTGACGTTGGACTCAATATTGTAGATTTATAGGGTCTGTTATATATTGTACATCTCCCTATGGGTTCTGCATATTAAGCACAGAGCAGCCCCTCGATATATTGTGCAGCCCTATTAAAATACGCACTAGAATATCTGTTTTCCACATAAAGTTTGTTTTAATCCTGTCTTCATGCTGCGGTTTGCTTTGCTTCCACCAGAGGGCAGTGTGTTACTCCTTTACTTTACTGTCCCACACTTCATTTCAACCTCTCTATGAAAATGGAACAAATATAACCTGCCTTGTTCTTCTCGCGCATTGATGTTTCTGATCCGAACTGTAAGAATATTTTTGAATAATTCATCACTTTCACTTTTTTTTCCAGTTGAATCCGTCGGACAAAAGCCTGGAGTTTCAGAAGCATTTCCGGATCCAGCACTACGCCGGAGACGTCACGTGAGTCCGAACGTTTTTACACGGAGAGAGAAACTCAGTGACTTTGGGACGTGGCCAGAGAGAAAGTGTCTCCCTCACGAGCTCTGACCCTGATCTACAGAGACCAGGTTCATCTGTGAGAGGGAGGGGGGAGAGGGAGGGGGGAGGAGAGGAGGGGAGAGAGAGGAGAGAGGAGAGGGGAGGAGAGAGGAGGGGAGAGGAGAGAGGAGAGGAGGGGAGAGGAGAGGAGAGAGGAGAGGGGAGGAGAGAGGAGAGAGAGGAGAGGAGAGGAGAGAGGAGAGGGGAGGAGAGAGGAGGGGAGAGGAGAGAGAGGAGAGGAGGGGAGAGGAGAGAGAGGAGGGGAGAGGAGAGAGAGGAGAGGGGAGAGAGAGGAGAGGAGAGAGGAGAGAGAGGAGAGAGGAGAGGAGGAGAGGTGAGAGAGGAGAGAGAGGAGAGGGGAGGAGAGAGGGGGAGAGGTGAGAGAGGAGAGAGAGGAGAGGAGGGGAGAGGAGAGAGAGGAGGGGAGAGGAGAGAGAGGAGAGGGGAGAGAGAGGAGAGGAGAGAGGAGAGGAGGAGAGGTGAGAGAGGAGAGAGAGGAGAGGGGAGGAGAGAGGGGGAGAGGAGAGAGGAGAGAGGAGAGAGAGGAGAGGTGAGAGAGGAGAGAGAGGAGAGAGGAGAGGAGAGGAGGAGAGGTGAGAGAGGAGAGAGAGGAGAGGGGAGGAGAGAGGGGGAGAGGAGAGGTGAGAGAGGAGAGAGAGGAGAGAGGAGAGGAGGAGAGGTGAGAGAGGAGAGAGAGGAGAGGAGAGAGGGGGAGAGAGGAGAGGAGAGGAGGAGAGGAGAGAGAGGCCAGGAGAAGAGGAGAGGAGAGAGAGGGGAGAGGGGGAGAGGAGATTAGAGGGGAGAGGAGAGAGAGAGAGGAGAGGAGAGCAGAGGAGAGGAGAGGAGAGAGGAGAGAGAGGAGAGGGGAGAGGAGAGGAGAGGAGAGGAGAGGAGAGGAGAGGAGAGGAGAGGAGAGGAGAGGAGAGGAGAGAGGAGAGGAGAGGAGAGGGGAGGAGAGAGGAGAGGAGAGAGGAGAGGAGGGGAGAGAGGAGAGGAGGGGAGAGGGGAGAGGAGAGGAGAGGAGGAGAGGGGAGAGGAGAGGAGAGCAGAGGAGAGGAGAGGAGAGAGGAGAGAGAGGAGAGGGGAGAGGAGAGGAGAGGAGAGGGGAGGAGAGGAGAGGAGAGGAGAGGAGAGAGAGGAGAGAGAGGAGAGGAGAGGAGAGAGAGAGGAGAGAGGGGGAGAGGGGGAGAGAGGGGGAGAGGAGAGGAGAGGAGAGGAGAGAGGAGAGGGGGGAGAGGAGAGGAGAGAGGGGGAGAGGAGAGGAGAGAGAGGAGAGAGGAGAGAGAGGAGAGGGGGAGAGGAGAGAGGGAGAGGAGGGGAGGGGAGAGGAGGAGAGGAGAGGAGAGGAGAGAGAGAGGAGAGAGGGGGAGAGGGGGAGAGGGGGAGAGGAGAGGAGAGGAGAGAGGAGAGGGGGAGAGGAGAGGAGAGAGAGGAGAGAGGAGAGAGAGGAGAGAGAGGAGAGAGGAGAGGAGGAGAGGAGAGGGGAGAGGGGAGAGGAGAGGAGAGCAGAGGAGAGGAGAGGAGAGAGGAGAGAGAGGGGGAGAGGAGAGAAGGAGAGGAGGGGAGGGGAGAGGAGGAGAGGAGAGGAGAAGAGGGGAGAGGAGAGGGGAGAGAGGAGAGGAGAGGAGAGGAGAGAGGAGAGAGAGGAGAGGAGAGGAGAGAGGAGAGGGGAGGAGAGGGGAGAGAGAGGAGAGAGAGGAGAGAGAGGAGAGAGAGGAGGAGAGGAGAGAGGAGAGAGAGGAGAGAGAGGAGAGGAGAGAGGGGGAGAGGGGGAGAGGAGAGGGGAGGAGAGGAGAGAGAGGAGGGAGAGGAGAGAGAGGAGGGAGAGGAGAGAGAGGAGAGGAGAGAGGAGAGAGAGGAGAGGAGAGAGGAGAGAGAGGAGAGAGAGGAGAGGAGAGAGAGGAGAGAGAGGAGAGGAGAGGAGAGAGGAGAGGAGGGGAGGAGAGAGGAGAGAGAGGGAGAGAGGATAGAGGGGGAGAGGAGAGAGGAGAGGGGAGGAGAGAGGAGGGGAGAGGAGAGAGGAGAGGAGGGGAGGGGAGGAGAGGAGGAGAGGAGAGAGGAGAGAGAGGGAGAGAGGATAGAGGGGGAGAGGAGAGGAGAGAGGAGAGGAGAGGGGAGGAGAGGAGAGAGAAGAGGGGAGAGGAGAAGAGAGAGGAGAGAGAGGAGAGAGAGGAGAGAGGAGAGAGAGGAGAGAGAGGAGAGGGAGAGAGAGAGGAGAGGGGAGGAGAGGAGAGAGAGGAGGAGAGGGGGAGAGGAGAGAGGAGAGAGAGGAGAGGAGAGAAGAGAGAGGAGAGAGAGGAGAGGAGAGAGGAGAGGAGAGAGGGAGGGGAGAGAGGAGAGAGAGGAGAGAGAGGAGAGGAGAGAGGAGAGGAGAGGAGAGAGGAGAGGAGAGAGGGAGGGGAGAGAGAGGAGAGAGAGGAGAGAGAGGGAGGGGAGAGGAGAGAGGGGAGAGGGGAGGAGAGGAGAGGGGAGGAGAGAGAGGAGAGGAGAGAGAGGAGGAGAGAGGAGAGAGGAGAGGGAGGGGAGAGAGAGGAGAGAGAGGAGAGAGAGGAGAGAGAGGAGAGAGGAGAGAGGAGAGGAGAGAGGGAGGGGAGAGAGAGAGGAGAGAGGAGAGGAGAGAGGGAGGGGAGAGAGAGGAGAGAGAGGAGAGAGAGGAGAGAGGAGAGAGAGGAGAGAGAGGAGAGGAGAGAGGAGAGAGAGGAGAGAGGGAGGGGAGAGAGGAGAGAGAGGAGAGAGGAGAGGAGAGAGGAGAGAGAGGAGAGAGGAGAGGAGAGAGGAGGGGAGAGAGAGAGGAGAGAGGAGAGGAGAGAGGGAGGGGAGAGAGAGAGGAGAGAGGAGAGGAGAGAGGAGAGGAGGAGAGGAGAGAGGAGAGAGGAGAGGAGAGAGGGAGGGGAGAGAGAGAGGAGAGAGGAGAGGAGAGGGAGGGGAGAGAGAGGAGAGAGAGGAGAGAGAGGAGAGAGAGGAGAGAGAGGAGAGAGGGAGAGAGAGGAGAGAGAGGAGAGGAGAGAGGAGAGAGAGGAGAGAGGGAGGGGAGAGAGGAGAGAGAGGAGAGAGGAGAGGAGAGAGGAGAGAGAGGAGAGAGGAGAGGAGAGAGAGGAGAGGAGAGGAGAGGAGAGAGGAGAGAGAGGAGAGGAGAGAGGAGAGAGAGGAGAGAGAGGAGAGAGGGAGGGGAGAGAGGAGAGAGAGGAGAGAGGAGAGGAGAGAGGAGAGGAGAGAGAGGAGAGGAGAGGAGAGGAGAGAGGAGAGGAGAGGAGAGAGGAGAGGAGAGAGGGAGGGGAGAGAGAGGAGAGAGAGGAGAGAGAGGAGAGAGAGGAGAGGAGAGAGGAGGGGAGAGAGGAGAGAGGGAGGGGAGGAGAGGAGAGAGAGGAGAGGGGAGGAGAGGAGAGGGGAGGAGAGGAGAGAGAGGAGGAGAGAGGGAGAGGAGGAGAGGAGAGAGGAGAGAGAGGAGAGAGAGGAGAGAGAGGAGAGAGGAGAGAGAGGAGGAGAGGGGGAGAGGAGGAGAGGAGAGAGAGGAGAGAGAGGAGAGAGGAGAGAGGAGAGAGAGGAGAGAGAGGAGAGAGAGGAGAGAGAGGAGGAGAGGGGAGAGGAGGAGAGGAGAGAGGAGAGAGAGGAGAGGAGAGAGAGGAGAGAGAGGAGAGGAGAGAAGAGAGGAGAGAGGGAGGGGAGAGAGGAGAGAGAGGAGAGAGAGGAGAGAGAGAGAGAGAGGAGAGGAGAGAGGAGAGGAGAGGAGAGGAGAGAGGAGAGGAGAGGAGAGGAGAGGAGAGGAGAGAGAGGAGAGAGAGGAGAGGAGAGAGGAGAGGAGAGAGGAGAGGAGAGAGGGAGGGGAGAGAGGAGAGAGAGGAGAGAGGAGAGAGAGGAGAGGAGAGAGGAGAGGGGAGAGGCGAGAGGGAGAGAGAGGAGAGGAGAGAGAGGAGAGAGAGGAGAGAGAGGAGAGAGAGGAGAGAGAGGAGAGGGAGAGAGAGGAGAAGCGACCAATAATACGAGGAAAATGATCCGTGTAGATGAGTTGTGTAGACACTGGCCTATAAGGCTGTAAGCTTTTAGATTTGGGTAAAGCTGAACCGTAGAAATGCACTTGGTTAGGAGGTTTGGTTTTTGGAGGCTAATGGAGCTCCGTGCTGATGCCTGGAGGAGTTTTATCTTTGGTTCGACTGAGGGAAGGGCCGGTCAAATAATAAATAAATAAATAAATAAATAAAAGCTGAGATTGAAACTTTCACATTCTGACCTCTGCTGTTCCATTACGGCTCATAAATATTCCACTTCGACGTCTCCCTGAAGTTCATCTGAAGCATCTGCTCCATCACTGTCTAAATATACTCTGTACTTCTGTGTTCTCCCCCCTCTCTCCCCCCTCTCTCCCCCCTCTCCCCCGTCTCTACCCCCCGTCTGTTCGTACCTCCGCCGTGCGTCCCCTGTTGTCCGGAGTCTGTGGACGCAGCACTTTCAGCAGAAGAACTCTTACATAAACGTCCTCAAAGCACTTCTTTAAACTTTACATCTGCATCTTCTGCATCTTCTGCTCCTCATTAACGAGCGCCGCTTCCTCTTGTGTCACAACTTCACACATTTATCTTCACTTTTACAAACTTCTCGCGTCGCATTTGTGTCGAGAACTTATTGCTTTTACTTCTACACTTTCTGCTCCACTATATTTCCATAAAAAAACGAATAATGTAGCCTCTATGAACAGCAGGTGGCGCTGTGCAGATATGTTCATGTATCGGAAGCTGCAAAGTAATTTTTCCAAGCACTTATTTCAACATATTTGTACTTTCTACTTTCACTTACACCTCATTATTAGGAGAGGAGAGGAGAGAGGAGAGGGAGAGAGAGGAGGAGGAGAGGAGAGAGGAGAGGGAGAGAGAGGAGGAGGAGAGGAGAGGAGAGAGGAGAGGAGAGAGAGAGGAGAGAGGAGAGAGAGAGGAGAGAGGAGAGGGGAGAGGAGAGAGGAGAGGGAGAGAGAGGAGGAGGAGAGGAGAGGAGAGAGGAGAGGAGAGAGAGAGGAGAGAGGAGAGAGAGAGGAGAGAGGGGGAGAGGAGAGAGGGGAGAGGAGAGAGGAGAGGGAGAGAGAGGAGGAGGAGAGGAGAGGAGAGAGGGGAGAGGAGAGAGAGAGGAGAGAGGGGGAGAGGAGAGAGGGGAGAGGAGAGAGGAGAGGGAGAGAGAGGAGGAGGAGAGGAGAGGAGAGAGGGGAGAGGAGAGAGAGAGGAGAGAGGAAGAGAGAGGAGAGAGGGGGAGAGGAGAGAGGGAGAGGAGGAGAGGGGAGGAGAGAGGAGAGAAGGTGGCGCTCATTATTATTTTATTTTTTTAAATTACAAACATTGCAAAAGGATGCCACTAAACTAAAATGTTTGTTGTAGTTCCAACTTACATATTTCTACAGCGTCCCAATTAGCTTGTTGCACAATGTGGCTACGCTAGTTCCTCTGAGCTGAAGCTGTGGGCGCTAGCACTTCCTGTCCGTATTAATTTCCATTAAGATTAGCTTAGACTCGTTCGAATCATCGTATTTCCTACAGATTCTGTGGTGGACGTGAGTTCCTGGTAGATGATCACTTACTTCAGGTTAATGAGATGCTGTACAGTGTAAATATTTCCGTAGAGGAGACGTCTGTGTTTATAAGGATCAGTGAGTTTGTCTTGAAGCTAAAGGCTAACATTAATTTCATTTATATTTTTATTTTATTATAAAATTTGAAATAGTGCCTCAAATATAAACTAATCTGCATGTAAACCATCGTGTCCTACTTTAATTTTTTTATCGCTATATATTTTTACTCCATTTTTTATAGCATGTTAGCCTTTAGCTTCAAGACAAACTATCAATCCTTTATGATCACAGGCGTCTCCTCTGAACTCGTTACATCAAGGTTTGAACACACAGTAAATGATCATCTACCGGGAAACTCACCGTCCACCACGTAATCTTTAGAAAATGTGATTATTATTCCAGGAAAAGAAAACAGACAGGAAGTACTGGCGCTCACGACTTCAGGTCAGAGGAACTAGCATAGCCACACCGTGCAAACAAGCCAATTCTCCACAGTGACGACTTCATAAGCACATTTTGCAACTTACAGCTATACAATGCTATAAATGTTTTGGTGGCCATTTTGAATACTGAACATGTAACAGTATCTCTGCTCTAAATGAAAGACAACTGATCGACAGAGGCATTTTCATCAACTCGTAATCATTTCTCAAAAACACGGCCCCAGAGACGCACGTTTATTTGAAGAAACCAGTGAGTCAGTGTTTAAGATGCTGGAAACGTTAGCGCGCTACCAGTTAGCATTTAGCTTCAGCATGATGGACTAATATTAACAGCTCAGCTCTGCTACTGTGGCATTTCCTCAGTGCTCATAGATGTGAGCCATTGACAGTTGATTGAATCGGTTAGCATGCTACCAGTTAGCAAATGTCACAGTTGCTAATCGGTAGCATGCTAACGCCTTGAGCAGCTTTAACACTGACTCAGACTGAGGCTCTGTTGACATGACAAACTGTAAAAGTCACAGAGAATGGTTTTGTGTTTTCTCTCTTTGATGCGTTCATTTAGTCTTCAGAGTGAAGCAGATCTGGTTTTGCTGGTTTCTGAGGTCGTGTTTTTACTGTTTTCTTCTTGAGCAATGATTACGAGTTCATAAAAATGCCTCTGTCGATCAGTTGTCTTTCATTTGGAGTACAGATGTTGTTACATGTTGTAGTACTGCGTAATGCTGCTTCGGTATTCAAAATGGCCGCCGGAACTGTGCGTGATGTCATTGGAAACGCATGTATACGACCAACCTGCAGGTTCATGAAAGACAAAACAAATTGTGTTCCACCACTTCAGGTACAGGGCCTTTAACCTCTTTCCCACCTTAACTGAGCGCGTTTTCTCTAGGGATGCACCGATACCGATACCAGTATCAGGGATCGGGCCGATACCACATGCTTGTACTCATACTCGTACTCATTCATGAGGTCCCGATACCAGAAACCGATACCATTTGACGTGCGGTCAGCGCAGGTACGAAGCGCACATACGAGGCGCAGCTCTCAGCTGAGGAGAGAAGAAGCAACAAACTCAAATTCTTTAGTGTAAACACAATAATCCACACAGAGCTGACTTTATTACAGACTGCACTCTCTAAACCAGAGTCTGAGCTGGATTTAACCAGAGCTAAACGTCTGCAGTGTCAGAAAATTCAAATTGAAGACATACAGCATGTTTATATTGAGAGATAACGAGCTACAGCAGAACAATGAAGTTACAACAAACACACGAGAAAATCTACAGGAGCTGAAGTAAAGACGAAAAGAGACCATTTAAGGAACATCTCAATACTATTGTTAAGTAAAAACACATAAATGAATAAAGCTCAGGCATTGGGAGCTTTTGGACATGGACTTTTCTGTCTGTGATGGACAGAGACATAAAAATATACAATTATATTGAATGAAAATAAAATAAATAAATAAATGGCATCAGCTCAATTCTTAAATGTGTCGCCGACTTTACTTAAGGAAATGTACATGAGTAAATTAACTAATTACAAACCAATCTGCTGTGAAAGAAGTAAGAACGTTGAAGTAAATGCCTTGTACTCGTATCAGTATTCGGTATTGGCGAGTACTTAAATCAAAGTACTCGTATTGGCTTTAGAAAAAGTGGCATCGGTGCAGCCCTAGTTTTCTCCAGTTTAGTTTTAGTCTAAAAGCTTCTTGACTGGAGAGTTTGGCCAGTGTAGCGTCTCATTTGACCAAAAAAAAAAAAAAAAAATTGAAAAAAAAAAACTGGTCTGTGTCCTCTTGCTCCTCTTTCTCAAATCTCCTCTTCGTTTGGGTCAGACATGTTTGTCCTGCGGCGTCAGGTGACTGGGTCAGGTGACTGTGGTTGACGCACATCTGTCCCGTCCACATCTGTCCAGATGTCGACAGAACAAAAGCAGATTAACCTGAGCCTGTTTCGCTCGACAAATGTGGGACATGAGCGAGAAGCTGCAGAGACTGAGGCTGCGTCCGAAACCATCACATTATCTCCTCTAAGCTCTAACATCAGCAACTGACCTTTAACCTTTCATGGGGTCACCTGTTAGATCTGTGCAGTTCGGGAACTAGAGCTTCAGCAGCATTTGAACAATCCGTCCGTCTTTAAACAGGGGAAAGGGAAGTGACATCACAAACAGCTGTTTTTCTTCTTCTTTAAAGTTATTGGTGGAGCAGGCCAAACAAAAGTGCATGTCGCCCCCTAGTGTACAGTGTCCAACAACAACATAGTGTCCAAACAAAGACATTTAAGGAGAAAAAAATCCAAATGATCCAAACATTTCCCTTTAGTGTTATTTTATTTCAGCAGCTGTTTTTTAAAGCGACAGCAGCAAATGATCCATGTGGCTTAAGTTTCTACTAAATGAAAACAAAAGCATTTAATCTGTTTCCTGAGTTTCCTCTTTAACACTGACATGTGACTGAGCTGTGGGGACGACAAAATGGATTTATCACTTTATAAAGTTTGGCTTGTGCAGAATCTTAATTTATTATTATTATTTTTATTATTAAATGTGCTCCTGTCAATCAACAGTGGTTGTGCATGAATCACTGGAGGGGTGGGGCCAAGGGGGGCTAGCATCAGAGGTCCCTATGCTAAAGTGGCTATGATAGTTAGCATCAGAGGTCCCTATGCTAAAGTGGCTATGATAGTTAGCATCAGAGGTCCCTATGCTAAAGTGGCTATGATAGTTAGCATCAGAGGTCCCTATGCTAAAGTGGCTATGATAGTTAGCATCAGAGGTCCCTATGCTAAAGTGGCTATGATAGTTAGCACCAGAGGTCCCTATGCTAAAGTGGCCATGATAGTTAGCATCAGAGGTCCCTATGCTAAAGTGGCTATGATAGTTAGCACCAGAGGTCCCTATGCTAAAGTGGCTATGATAGTTAGCACCAGAGGTCCCTATGCTAAAGTGGCTATGATAGTTAGCACCAGAGGTCCCTATGCTAAAGTGGCCATGATAGTTAGCATCAGAGGTCCCTATGCTAAAGTGGCTATGATAGTTAACATCGAGGCTCCTCCCCCTAACTCCTTCCTAACTGACAGCACAATTCGGAAGCATCTTGTCATGGCGGATGCTGACGCACATCCGGTTTGGCGTAAGAGCTCTTAGCAATCTGCTCGTTTCGGACGCAGCAACAGTTTCTGAAAGAATCGTACAAATGTTTTTCCTCCTCATCATTGGAAAGTGATTGACAAACCTTCCACACACGTGAGCGAAGCCCGTGCCTCATGCTCTGCTCGTGTCTCTGTCTCAGATATTGCATCGACGGATTCCTGGACAAAAACAAAGACCTGCTGTTCCAGGACTTCAAGCGGCTCATGTTCAGCAGGTGACACACGCTTCATCCATGTGGAACGCGACTCCTCAGGCGTGTTGTGAACCCTCTCTCTCCTCTGTGCACAGCTGTAACGGCGTGCTGCGGCAGATGTGGCCCGACGGTCAGACCAGCATCAACGAGGTCACCAAGCGCCCGCTGACCGCCGCCACGCTCTTCAAGAACTCCATCGTGGCCTTGGTGCAGAAACTGGCCTGTAAGGTCCGTCCACACCCCGGCTCTGAGGACGTCAGCGTTACAGTGGATTCTTACTGGGATCGAATCAAATCTCGCTTCTGTTTTTAGTGCACAGGATCATAGAAAATACAAAGATACAGTCTGAAACATACACCAGCTTAACCCCTTAACTCCCACCTGAACCGAGCACATTTTCTCCAGTTTGGCTTTACCCCAATCCAAAAGCTTCTGGAAAAAAGCTGTGAAAATAGCGACAAAACTGAGACGAAAACAATGATGGAAATGTGAGAAAAAAGTGAGAAAACATTGACAAAAAAGTCATGAAAAATGGATGAAAAAGTGGCAAAAATGTGACAAAAAAATGACAAAAAATGTGACAAAAAAATTACAAAAATGTGACAAAAAATGACAAAAAGTTACAAAAATGGGTTGAATACCCAACAAAAAAATGATGGAAAAAAAAATCTGATGACGTGAGGAAAAAAGATCTCTCGGTTCAGGCGGGAGTTAAGAGGTTAAAGGGGCTAGATGCAAGTTGGCTATTTTATACTCACTACTGCCACCTCAGGTCATACATGTAACTGCACCCTATACATTAAGCTCGTGCTTGATGGCACTTCGGACCCGAATTAACACCTTTCTGAGCGACAGTGCAGGATTTTAGAAGCAGTTTTAGTGAATCGGTCTGGGCTCATTCTACACATTAGGACATGGAGGAACATGTAGGGGAGGAAAATGCTTAATTTTAACACTTTGAAACTCCGTACAGTCCCTTTAAATGTCACAAAAAAGCATTAAATATAAAGTTATTGTAAGATAAAGCCATTGGGCAACAATTTTTCCTCAAAAAACACTAAGATTCTGATCTAAAACACATCCAGCTCCAGTTTGGCTGAACCTGTGTTGTGTCTAATTTGCTTCTGGATGGCAAAATATCCCCTCATTATTTGTTGGTGGTATTAAAAATACAATATTTTGGTATTAAAATGGAATTAAAATGCTGACAGTATTCCCTGCTTTATTACACTACTTTAGCAGGAATTTTATGTTTTTTTTGCATAATAATATTGGGTGCCAGAGTTTCGGTGCTGAAGGGCCAGATTTGGCCCCCGGGCCTGACGTTGCCTAAGGGATTCTTTAATGTCTAATTTCTGCTTGATTTTTTGAGCTTTCAAGTCACAATAACTTGTAATAAATCCTTCCCGTCGTCCCTCTGGGGGTGATACAAGTGTTAAAGGGATGATTGGAGGGTCTTTCATCGCCCCCTGGTGTCTCTGGACAGAAAACCACATTTTGCAACTTCCCTGCCTCCTGGTCAGAGTCACCAAAACACACTAATGGAATCAGAAGAAGCTAACAGGCTAACGGGCAAAGCTAACTGTGGGCTAGCACCACTTAAACAGTATTTACAGCGAAGTCTGAGTGAAACAATGATCTCCTTTGTGTAACTGGATGAACAACATCCCTCTGTCCCTTTGTCTTCTCTGTCAGCGTAGGATTTACTCTCACGGACGATTAATGAGTAAAAACACAACATGTACGACACCTGCAGCGAAAAACACTGTCACTAATATATGAACGCCGCCGTCTTTCCCCGCCAGGAGCCGTACTACGTGCGCTGCATTAAGCCCAACGAGCTGAAGTCTCCGGTGCTGTTCGACGACGCCCGCTGCAGACACCAGGTGGCGTACCTGGGCCTGCTGGAGAACGTGATGGTGCGCAGGGCCGGCTTCGCCTACAGGCAGCCGTACGAGCGCTTCCTGCAGAGGTGAGCCAGACGTTTCGGTGATATTTGCAGGTATAAGATGATGTTTCGGTGATATTTGCAGGTATAAGATGATGTTTCGGTGATATTTGCAGGTAAAAGATGATGTTTCGGTGATATTTGCAGGTATTAGATGTCGTTTCGGTAATATTTTCAGGTATTAGATGATGTTTCGGTGATATTTTTAGGTATAACATGATGTTTCGGTGATATTTGCAGGTAAAAGATGATGTTTCGGTGATATTTGCAGGTTTAAGATGATGTTTCGGTGATGTTTTTAGGTATAACATGATGTTTCGGTGATATTTGCAGGTTTAAGATGATGTTTCGGTGATATTTGCAGGTATAAGATGACGTTTCGGTGATATTATCAGGTATAAGATGATGTTTCGGTGATATTTTCAGATATAAGATGATGTTTCGGTGATATTTTTAGGTATAACATGATGTTTCGGTGATATTTGCAGGTAAAAGATGATGTTTCGGTGATATTTGCAGGTTTAAGATGATGTTTCGGTGATGTTTTTAGGTATAACATGATGTTTCGGTGATATTTGCAGGTTTAAGATGATGTTTCGGTGATATTTGCAGGTTTAAGATGATGTTTCGGTGATATTTGCAGGTATAAGATGATGTTTCGGTGATGTTTGCAGGTATAAGATGATGTTTCGCTGATATTTTCAGGTATAAGATGATGTTTCGGTGATATTTTCAGATATAAGATGATTTTTCGGTGATATTTGCAGGTATAAGATGATGTTTCGGTGATATTTGCAGGTATAAGATGTCGTTTCGGTGATATTTGCAGGTATAAGATGATGTTTCAGTGATATTTGCAGGTATTAGATGTCGTTTCGGTAATATTTTCAGATATAAGATGATGTTTCGGTGATATTTGCAGGTATAAGATGATGTTTCGGTGATATTTGCAGGTATAAGATGATGTTTCGGTGATATTTGCAGGTATAAGATGATGTTTCGGTGATATTTGCAGGTATAAGATGATGTTTCGGTGATATTTGCAGATATAAGATGATGTTTCGGTGATATTTGCAGGTATAAGATGATGTTTCGGTGATATTTGCAGGTATAAGATGACATTTCGGTGATATTTGCAGGTATAAGATGTCGTTTCGGTGATATTTGCAGGTATTAGATGTCGTTTCGGTAATATTTTCAGATATAAGATGATGTTTCGGTGATATTTGCAGGTATAAGATGATGTTTCGGTGATATTTGCAGGTATAAGATGATGTTTCGGTGATATTTGCAGATTTAAGATGACGTTTCGGTGATATTTTCAGGTATAAGATGATGTTTTGGTGATATTTTCAGGTATAAGATGATGTTTCGGTGATATTTGCAGGTATAAGATGATGTTTCGGTGATATTTTCAGGCGAAGATGATGTTTCGGTGATATTTTCAGGTATAAGATGATGTTTCGGTGATATTTGCAGGTTTAAGATGATGTTTCGGTGATATTTTCAGGTATGAGATGATGTTTCGGTGATATTTTCAGGTATAAGATGATGTTTCGGTGATATTTTCAGGTATAAGATGATATTTCGGTGATATTTTCAGGTATAAGATGATGTTTTGGTGATATTTTCAGGTATAAGATGATGTTTCGGTGATATTTTCAGGTATGAGATGATGTTTCGGTGATATTTTCAGGTATAAGATGACGTTTCGGTGATATTTTCAGGTATTAGATGTCGTTTCGGTAATATTTTCAGATATAAGATGATGTTTCGGTGATGTTTTCAGGGATAAGATGATGTTTCAGTGATATTTGCAGGGATAAGATGATGTTTCAGTGATATTTGCAGGGATAAGATGATGTTTCAGTGATATTTGCAGGTATAAGATGACGTTTCGGTGATATTTTCAGGTATAAGATGATGTTTTGGTGATATTTTCAGATATAAGATGATGTTTCCGTGATATTTGCAGGTATAAGATGATGTTTCGGTGATATTTTCAGATATAAGATGACGTTTCGGTGATATTTTCAGGTATAAGATGATGTTTCGGTGATATTTTCAGATATAAGATGACGTTTCGGTGATATTTTCAGGTATAAGATGATGTTTCGGTGATATTTTCAGGTATAAGATGATGTTTCGGTGATATTTTCAGGTATAAGATGATGTTTCGGTGATATTTTCAGATATAAGATGATGTTTTGGTGATATTTGCAGGTGTAAGATGACGTTTCGGTGATATTTTCAGGTATAAGTTGATGTTTCGGTGATATTTTCAGGTATAAGATGATGTTTCGGTGATATTTTCAGGTATAAGATGATGTTTCGGTGATAGTTTCAGATATAAGATGACGTTTCGGTGATATTTTCAGATATAAGATGATGTTTTGGTGATATTTGCAGGTGTAAGATGATGTTTCGGTGATATTTTCAGATATAAGATGACGTTTCGGTGATATTTTCAGGTATAAGATGATGTTTCGGTGATATTTTCAGATATAAGATGACGTTTCGGTGATATTTTCAGGTATAAGATGATGTTTCGGTGATATTTTCAGGTATAAGATGATGTTTCGGTGATATTTTCAGGTATAAGATGATGTTTCGGTGATATTTGCAGGTGTAAGATGACGTTTCGGTGATATTTTCAGGTATAAGTTGATGTTTCGGTGATATTTTCAGGTATAAGATGATTTTTCGGTGATATTTGCAGGTGTAAGATGACGTTTCGGTGATATTTTCAGATATAAGATGATGTTTTGGTGATATTTGCAGGTGTAAGATGACGTTTCGGTGATATTTTCAGGTATAAGTTGATGTTTCGGTGATATTTTCAGGTATAAGATGATGTTTCGGTGATATTTTCAGGTATAAGATGATGTTTCGGTGATAGTTTCAGATATTAGATGACGTTTCGGTGATATTTTCAGGTATAAGATGATGTTTCGGTGATATTTTCAGGTATAAGATGATGTTTCGGTGATATTTTCAGATATAAGATGAAGTTTCCGTGATATTTGCAGGTATAAGATGACGTTTCGGTGATATTTTCAGGTATAAGATGATGTTTCGGTGATATTTTCAGATATAAGATGATGTTTCGGTGATGTTTGCAGGTATAAGATGATGTTTCGGTGACATTTTCAGGTATAAGATGACGTTTCGGTGATATTTTCAGGTATAAGATGACGTTTCGGTGATGTTTGCAGGTATAAGATGATGTTTCGGTGATGTTTGCAGGTATAAGATGATGTTTCGGTGATATTTTTAGGTATAAGATGACGTTTCAGTGATATTTGCAGGTATAGAATGACGTTTCGGTGATATTTTCAGGTATAAGATGACGTTTCGGTGATGTTTGCAGGTATAAGATGATGTTTCGGTGATATTTGCAGGTATAAGATGATGTTTCGGTGATGTTTGCAGGTATAAGATGACGTTTCGGTGATGTTTGCAGGTATAAGATGACGTTTCGGTGATGTTTGCAGGTATAAGATGATGTTTCGGTGATATTTTCAGGTATAAGATGACGTTTCGGTGATGTTTGCAGGTATAAGATGATGTTTCGGTGATATTTTCAGGTATAAGATGATGTTTCGGTGATATTTTCAGGTATAAGATGATGTTTCGGTAATATTTTCAGATATAAGATGACGTTTCGCTGATATTTTCAGGTATAAGATGATGTTTCGGTGATATTTTCAGGTATAGGATGACGTTTCGGTGATGTTTGCAGGTATAAGATGACCTGCGAGTACACGTGGCCGAACCACCTGATGCCCACTGACCAGGAGGCCGTGCGAGCGATCGTGTCTCAGCACGGCTTCGAGGCCGACGTGGACTACGGCCGCTCCAAACTCTTCGTCAGGTCTCCACGCTCGCTCTTCAGCCTGGAGCAGGAGAGGAACCAGCTCATCCCCATCCTCGTGCTGTTCCTGCAGAAGGTACGACCCACAAGCTGAGGCAGGGGCGGACTGGCCATATGTTCATTCTGGAAGAGCACAGAAGGGCCACCGGCTTCTCAATTTTCTCCTCTTATCCCCCGCCTTAACCAAGCTTTACCTAAATCTAAAAGCTTAAAAGAAAAGCATCAAAGTGGCGACGAGGATGAACAAAGAACGTGACAAGGACACACAACAACTGTCCATGGACTACAGATGAAAAATAGCCCTTAGGCAAATTCTGGCATATTTGCATGTATAATGTATATTAATATGCACTGTCCCTATAATAAATCAAAAAAAGCAACGATAAAAAGCCATGAAAAACCAACAAAAAATCCACAAAAACACAACAACTTCAAAGCAACAAAAAAACACAAAAAGTGAAAAAAAAACCATGACAAAAACATGACAAAGCGACGAAAAAAAAGCAATGAAAAACCAACAAAATAGCCATAACAACGTAACAAAAACACAAGGCAGTGACAAATAGACAATACACACAAAAACATAAAAATGTGACAAAAACAAAACAAAAATGTGACAAAAACATAAAAATGTGACAAAAACAACAAAAATGTGACAAAAACATAAAAATGTGACAAAAACAACAAAAATGTGACAAAAACATAAAAATGTGACAAAAACATAAAAATATTACAGAAATCTGACAAAAATCTGACAAAAATCTGACAAAAACATAAAAATATTACAAAAATGTGACAAAAATGTGACAAAATTGTGACAAAATTATGACAAAAATGTGACAAAAACATAAAAATGTGACAAAAATGTGACAAAAACATAAAAATGTGACAAAAACAAAACAAAAATGTGACAAAAACATAAAAATGTGACAAAAACAACAAAAATGTGACAAAAACATAAAAATGTGACAAAAACAACAAAAATGTGACAAAAACATAAAAATGTGACAAAAACATAAAAATATTACAGAAATCTGACAAAAATCTGACAAAAATCTGACAAAAACATAAAAATATTACAAAAATGTGACAAAAATGTGACAAAATTGTGACAAAATTATGACAAAAATGTGACAAAAACATAAAAATGTGACAAAAATGTGACAAAAACATAAAAATGTGACAAAAACAAAACAAAAATGTGACAAAAACATAAAAATATTACAGAAATGTGACAAAAATGTGACAAAAATGTTACAAAAAGTTACAAAAATGTGACAAAAACATAAAAATGTGACAAAAATGTGACAAAAATGTGACAAAAATGTGACAAAAAAATAAAAATGTGACAAAAATGTGACAAAAATGTGACAAAAATGTGACAAAAACATAAAAATGTGACAAAAATGTTACAAAAATGCGGCAACGTGACAAAAAGTTTAAATCACTTTTGCAGGTCTTAGCTTTCAAATCAGGCACTACACTGTTGCTCTTCAATCAAGAAGTGTCGCATTTACGCTAATTTGACCCAGGCTGGTCAGAGTCCAGGTCCGTTTTTCAGTCCCAGTCCGCCCCTGGGCCGCGGGGGCCGTCACTCCCGGGGGGGCCCTGATGATGATGACCGTGTGCGTGTTGCAGGTTTGGCGCGGCGCCTTGGCGAGGATGCGTTGCCGCCGCATGAGGGCGATCTACTGCATCATGCGCTGTTACAAACGCTACAAAGTCAAGGCTCATTTCTGGGAGGTGGAGCGGAGATTCGCCAACGTGCGGAACATGGCGGATTACGGCCGCAGCGTGAAGTGGCCGGCCCCTCCCGCCGCGCTCTGCCGCTTCCACCGCATCACCGTCAACCTGTACAAGAGGTAACGCTCGCCAGGCGCCAGCAGGGGGCGGGGCTATTCTGTGTTTAAAAAGTCTTCACTTGGGTCTTAGAAAACTCTACAAAGAAGCGAATCTTATGGAGATATTGGAACTTTGATATTAACCTCTTAGCTCCCGCCTGAACCGAGAGCATTTTCTCCAGTTCAGCTTTACCCAAATCCTGTAGGCCAGTGTAACGCCTCATTTGAAAGAAAGATCTACAAAACTCATCTAAATGGATCTTTTTCCTCACATCATCAGATTTTTTTTCCATCTTTTTTTTGGGGGGGGGGGTTCAACTCATTTTTGTAACTTTTTAGTCATTTTTTTTTTCTTCATTTTTTTGTCTTTTTTTTGTGTAAATTTTTTGTCCCTTTTTGTCACATTTTTGTCATTTTTTTAATCCATTTTTTGTCATTTTTTCATAATTTTTTGTCATTTTTTTTGTCATTTTTTAGTCCTTTTTTGTTAATTTTTTTGTGCATTTTTTTGTTAATTTTTTTGCCACTTTTTCTTCATTTTTTTGTCCATTTTTGTCAATTTTTCGTAATTTTTTTGTCCTTTCTTGTCAATTTCTTTGTCCATTTTTTTGTTAATTTTTGTCACATTTTTTCGTCATTTTTAGCAATTTTTGTCCGTTTTTTGTCCGTTTTTTTGTCTAAGTTTTCTCACTTTTTTGTCACATTTCCATCATTGTTTTCATCCCAGTTCTGTCACTATTTTCTCACCTTTTTTCCAGAAGCTTTTGGATTGGGGTAAAGCCAAACTGGAGAAAATGTGCTCGGTTCAGGTGGGAGTTAAGTTAATTGACTAGAACCAGAGAATCTCCAAATGTCAAGAAATGTGTGAAAAATGGGGAATAATTCGGGGGAAAATTGGGAGAAATTGTGGCAAAAATTGGGGGAAAAATGGTGGAAATAGGGAAAATATTAGTGATAAAAATGAGCAAAAATTAGAGGAAAAAATTGCAAAAAACGAGAAAGAAATGGGGCAAAAATAAGAAAATAATTGTGAAAAAATAGGGAAAATATTGGGCATTTTTTTGTAAATAAATGGGAACAATAGAGGAAAAAAATAGGGCAAGAATTGGAAAAAAACGGCTATATACATATATATGTTTTTTGATACCTGCTCAGTAGGGGGCACTGTGGTCACGTGTCTTGTGTCCGCAGGTGGTGGGCTCGACAGTAGGAGGCGCTGTGGTCACGTGTGTTGTATCTGCAGGTGGTGGGCTCGTCAGTAGGAGGCGCTGTGGTCACGTGTGTTGTGTCTGCAGGTGGTGGGCTCGACAGTAGGGGGCGCTGTGGTCACGTGTTGCATCTGCAGGTGGTGGGCTCGACAGTAGGGGGCGCTGTGGTCACGTGTGTTGTGTCCGCAGGTGGTGGGCTCGTCAGTAGGGGGCGCTGTGGTCACGTGTGTTGTATCTGCAGGTGGTGGGCTCGTCAGTAGGGGGCACTGTGGTCACGTGTGTTGTGTCTGCAGGTGGTGGGCTCGTCAGTAGGGGGCGCTGTGGTCACGTGTGTTGTGTCCGCAGGTGGTGGGCTCGTCAGTAGGGGGCGCTGTGGTCACGTGTGTTGTGTCCGCAGGTGGTGGGCTCGTCAGTAGGGGGCGCTGTGGTCACGTGTGTTGTGTCTGCAGGTGGTGGGCTCGTCAGTAGGGGGCGCTGTGGTCACGTGTGTTGTGTCTGCAGGTGGTGGGCTCGTCAGTAGGGGGCGCTGTGGTCACGTGTGTTGTGTCTGCAGGTGGTGGGCTCGTCAGTAGGGGGCGCTGTGGTCACGTGTGTTGTATCCGCAGGTGGTGGGCTCGACAGTAGGGGGCGCTGTGGTCACGTGTGTTGTGTCTGCAGGTGGTGGGCTCGTCAGTAGGGGGCGCTGTGGTCACGTGTGTTGTGTCTGCAGGTGGTGGGCTCGACAGTAGGGGGCGCTGTGGTCACGTGTGTTGTGTCTGCAGGTGGTGGGCTCGACAGTAGGGGGCGCTGTGGTCACGTGTGTTGTGTCTGCAGGTGGTGGGCTCGTCAGTAGGGGGCGCTGTGGTCACGTGTGTTGTGTCCGCAGGTGGTGGGCTCGACAGTAGGGGGCGCTGTGGTCACGTGTGTTGTATCTGCAGGTGGTGGGCTCGTCAGTAGGGGGCGCTGTGGTCACGTGTGTTGTATCCGCAGGTGGTGGGCTCGTCAGTAGGGGGCGCTGTGGTCACGTGTGTTGTGTCCGCAGGTGGTGGGCTCGTCAGTAGGGGGCGCTGTGGTCACGTGTGTTGTGTCCGCAGGTGGTGGGCTCGACAGTAGGGGGCGCTGTGGTCACGTGTGTTGTATCTGCAGGTGGTGGGCTCGTCAGTAGGGGGCGCTGTGGTCACGTGTGTTGTATCCGCAGGTGGTGGGCTCGTCAGTAGGGGGCGCTGTGGTCACGTGTGTTGTATCCGCAGGTGGTGGGCTCGTCAGGTGGTGAAGAACATCCCGCCCTCGGACACGCTGGAGGTCCGGGCGAAGGTGGCGGCGTATTCGGCCCTGAGCGGCGAGAGGAAGGACTGGGGGGTGCGGCGCGCCTGGGAGAGGGACTACCTCAGCAACGTAAGACACGGGACAGAACGGTTTTTGCATTTTTTTTTTTACTTTCCAACATTTTCTCAATTTTCTTTTCAAAAATGTCAAAAAAAAAAAAAATGTTTTAAATTCTAACATTTTTACCCCCAAAATGTTTTATTTTATTTGACTTTTTTTTTACTTTTCTAAACTTTTCACAATTTTTTCAAACATTATTATTTTTTTTTTTATTTGACCTCGGAACTCCTGCCTGAACCGAGAGGATCTTTTTCCTCACGTCATCAGATTTTTTTTTCCAGCATTTTTTTGTTGGGTATTCAACTCATTTTTGTAACTTTTTTGTCATTTTTTGTCACATTTTTTCATACATTTTTAATCACATTTTTTATCACATTTTTGTCATTTTTTTTGTCGTTTTTCTTAAATTTTTCGTCAATTTTTTATCACATTTTTGTCATTTTTTGTCAATTTTTTGTCAATTTTTTCATCAATTTTTTCGTCAATTTTTTGGCAATTTTTTGTAATTTTTTTGTTAAATTTTTATCACATTTTTGTCATTTTTTGTCACATTTTTGTCATTTTTTTGGTGTTTTTTTGGTGTTTTTTTGGTGTGGTTTTTTTTGTCAATTTTTTTTCACCTTTTTTGTCAATTTTTTTAAAAAAAATTGTAATTTTTTTGTTAAATTTTTATCACATTTTGGTCATTTTTTGTCAATTTTTTCTTCAATTTTTTCTTCAATTTTTAATCACATTTTTATCACATTTTTTGGTCATTTTTGTCAATTTTTTGTCAATGTTTTATCACTTTTTTGTCACATTTCCATCATTGTTTTCGTCTCAGTTTTGTTGCTATTTTCACACCTTTTTTCCAGAAGCTTTTGGACTGGGGCAAAGCCAAAAAATGTGCTCGGTTCAGGTGGGACTTAAGGGGTTAAAACCTTTCCAAACTGAAAAGCAAATGCCCATATTTGTATCACAGCGTCATCTCGGTCTCACCTTTCCTGCTACACGTGGATCCCAAACATGTCAGTATTTGTGAATGAATGAGCGCGGGAAACAGACATGCTGGAGTCACTTCCTGGATAAACATCAGAAAGAGACTCTGACGGAGTTCAAACTGAGATATTGAGGATGAAACTTGACCTCGCCGTACATTAAACAGCCCGGTCCAGATGAAGGTTCACGTAAATCTCCTGCAGAACAAACATGGAGGCTCTTGTTGAGTCCAGGTCTGTGTAAACAGTGTCTCTAACTGGGTCAGTCCTGCCGGTCGTCTGCTGAATGTAAATAAGATTAAACGATCTATATATATATATTCACGTTCCTCCTCACTCGTGATGTGATGACCCCCCCCGGACCCCGCCCCCCCCCGCCCCCCCCGGCCCCCTCCCTCCTGTTTAAAATAATCTGCCCTTGTTTCGGTGCAAAGGTGGAGCGCAGAACCAGGCTCTGGGCTTCACGTGCCGGAGCTAAGCCCAGGAGGGAATATAGAAAAATGTGAGGCTTCCTTTAAAGCACACGTGAGGGGGGGGGGGGGGGGGGGAGGGGGGAGGAGGGGGGAGGAGGGGGGGGGAGGAGGGGGGAAAGTGGGGCAGAGCGAGGAGCCGGGAAGTTTCACTCTGAAGTGGAGCACCTGGTTTTATTATCGAGGAAAACTTTGGAAGTGATGCGGTAATGGATTAGGATGTTTCAAAGTTTCAAACATGTCAGTATCAAAGTATCAAAGTATCAAAGTATCAAAGTATCAAAGTATCAAAGTATCAAAGTATTAAAGTATCAGAGTATCAAAGTGTCAAAGTATCAAAGTATCAAAGTATCAAAGTATTAAAGTATCAGAGTATCAAAGTGTCAAAGTATCAAAGTGTCAAAGTGTCAAAGTGTCAAAGTGTCAGAGTATCAGAGTATCAAAGTATCAAAGTATCAAAGTATCAAAGTGTCAAAGTGTCAAAGTGTCAAAGTGTCAGAGTATCAGAGTATCAAAGTATCAAAGTATCAAAGTGTCAAAGTATCAAAGTATCAAAGTATCAAAGTGTCAAAGTATCAGAGTATCAGAGTATCAAAGTATCAAAGTGTCAAAGTATCAGAGTATCAGAGTATCAAAGTGTCAAAGTGTCAAAGTATCAAAGTATCAAAGTATCAAAGTGTCAAAGTATCAAAGTATTAAAGTATCAACGTATCAAAATATCAAACTGTCAAAGTATCAAACTATCAAAGTATCAAAGTGTCAAAGTATCAAAGTGTCAGAGTATCAGAGTATCAAAGTATCAAAGTATCAAAGTGTCAAAGTATCAAAGTATCAAAGTATCAAAGTGTCAAAGTATCAGAGTATCAGAGTATCAAAGTATCAAAGTGTCAAAGTATCAGAGTATCAGAGTATCAAAGTGTCAAAGTGTCAAAGTATCAAAGTATCAAAGTATCAAAGTGTCAAAGTATCAAAGTATTAAAGTATCAACGTATCAAAATATCAAACTGTCAAAGTATCAAACTATCAAAGTATCAAAGTGTCAAAGTATCAAAGTATCAAAGTGTGAAACTGTCAAAGTATCAAAGTATCAAAGTATCAAACTATCAAACTATCAAACTATCAAACTATCAAAATATCAGAGTATCAAACTATCAAAGTATCAAACTGTCAAAGTATCAAACTATCAAAGTATCAAACTATCGAAGTATCAGAGTATCAAAGTATCGAAGTATCGAAGTATCAAAGTCAAACTATGGGAGTCCCTCTGCAGCTCACATGGTTTCTATATCGTTTACCTTATAAGGACAAGGTTTCCTGTGAGGTCAAACTACATATACAGTCAGATTTCACATCATCTCTTTATAAAACTATGGAAGTGACATTTTGAAAACAGCATTTATGAAGTTTATCTACTGTGCAAATCTCATGAGAAAATCTGGTACAATCGCTTACGGCGGCCATCTTGTTTCTCAATGACAGACACTCACATGTTTTATTTTCAGACCTATGAAGATAATAACTGTGCCTTGTCTGTGATTGTGACGTCCTCTCCTTTAAAGAGGGGGTGTTCTGCTTTTTGTCAGTCCCATAGCACCAGTCTATATCACACTACAATGATGACAAACCTTCTGTTGGTCTGTAAATGCAGTAAATTAGAATAACTGCCTTGTATAAAATGTCTCTCTCAAAATGGCTGCCGCGAATGTCTTGAAATAGGCCTCTGTCTCTTTAACCTCTTACCACCCGCCTGAACGGATCCTATTTCCTACAGTTTGGCTTTACCCTAATCAAAAAGCTTCTTGGGAAAAAAAGCACCAAAATAGCCACAAAAAATGAGAAGGAACAAGGATGTAAACTCAACAAAAAAATGACAAAAATGTGACAAAAATGTGACAAAAATGAAAAAAGAAAAAAAGAAAAAAAACACATACAAAAGATGACACAACGCAGCAACAACGCGAGGAAAAAGATCAGTTTTGTGGGTCTCAGCTTTCAAATGAGGTGTTACCAAAGAGGACAGAATGCATTTGGTTCAGGCGGGTGGTAAGAGGCTAAGAACCTCTGAGCCTTTAGACACGCCCCCTCCACACGCTGTCTGTGGCATCAGTGGGGAGGGGGTTCTGCTGAGGAGCAGTGGTTGGTTACTCGGCTCGGAGGCGTCTCCAGGAGGTGGGGGCGTTCCTAGGAGGACTCAGGCAAACCTATCCCTAAAATGGCCGCCATCAGAGTTTTTACAGATTACTCAAAACTACGTGAATGTGCCAAGGCAACATTTCAGGCATGGTTTTAATGAGGGAATGACAGAATAACATGATGGAAAGCTTGAAAAAGTCCATTTTGCATAATACCCCCCCTTTGAACGATGTAACCTGTTGTTGGTGAAGTTTCTTGTCTGTAAAGTTGATCTTGTTTTTGCAGAGCAGAGACTGTCCTCAGACCTGCTCCAGCTTCGTCCAACTTTCCAAAGAACTCCGTAACAAGGACGACTTCGGCCGCGTCCTGTTCTCCGGATTCTGCCGGAAGGTACGGCCGACACGTGGGTTTCAGTCACGGACACTGGGATCAAATGCTTAAAATGCTTATTTTTAATGGAAACATATGCAACACATAACCCCACTGAGGGTGAAGACCAATGTGCGAGTAAAGCTCTTCTCTTTGGTCCTCATGGAGCTGACGTCGCTGTAATACCGCCCCCTGGTGGCCGGGGGCGGCTCCAAAAGACACTTTGGAAACAGCGTTCTTTTGTGCACTTTGACCTTCCCGAGCACGGCTTAAAGCCCGGCTCCAAAGAGTTTTAAATTCTCTAAAAATCACTACGACCCATGTGACAACACTGGGCTGAGTGTCATGTTTTAACCACACTACATTAGAAATAAAAAGTGGAAGTCTGAGGCTATGATTGACCGATGGAGCTCTGTGGAGGCTCCGTTTGAAGAGTTTCGTGGCGCTAGGCTAGTGCTAGGCTAGTGCATGTCTATGGTATCAGCTAGCCTGCATTAAAAACAGTGTGAGGCACATCACTTATAACACCAGACTAACCATAGAAATGTCTGTGTCCATAGAATCATTTAAAAGACCTTATATTTGAGCAGCATCAGCTTCGTGGTTGTATAAGCTACGCAGCGGCGGAGTGATCTGCTAGAAAATAGTCCCTGAAAATGCGATCGTTCATGTGATGCAGGTCAGTTTTATTCCAAACATGATTCTATGGACACAGACGTTTATATGGTTAGTCTGGTGTTATACTGTGGAGCGGGTCACACTGTTTTTAATGCAGGCTAGCTGATACCATAGACATGCACTAGCTTTGCACTAGCCTAGCGCCACGAAACTCTTCAACCGTGTGGAGTTTTGTGGTTTGCGCGCACGCCTCACAGCTAGAAGGTCCCGGATTCGATTCCCACCAGGACGGGGCCTTTCTGTGTGGAGTTTGCGTGTTCTCCCCGTATCTGCGTAGGTTTCCTCCCGGTACTCCGGTTTCCCCTACCACTAAAAACATGTACAATAGATTCCCCTCTGGGGCCAGGACTCCCCTGAAAAAGAGATTCTGAATCTCAGTGGGACTATCCTGGTTAAATAAAGGTCAATGAAATAAAATAAAACAAGGGTAGGCAAGTTTTCTTGGCGGAGGGGGCGATTTTCTTTATTGCAAATAGACCGAGGGCCGAAGTCGCTGATTATTGGCCCAAAGTAAAGCACAACACTGGGAACATCACTATCATGAGATAAATGACTTAAAATGGCTTGAATCAAAGTTCTTCTATGTTGAATTTGAGTTGGTTTGAACTAATCAAAGATACAAATGCTAGAGCGCCAATGGAACAAGAATAAAAAAGAAAATAACGACTACTAGAGGTTAAATCTCATCTGAGACCAGACCAAATCTACTCAAACCTCAGATGTAATCTGTTAATTCAAGTAGATTTGTCATTTCTTCCTTAAAACGATCTTTGTCCAGTGCACTATGCCAGTGTTGTACACCTATTTGGGTGTATTGACAGTATTTATACCATTTAACCAATAATGTTAGAGGAATAGGCCACCGTTTTTACATACTAAGATATGTTCTTACCTGACCTTAGCCGAGTTAATATATCCCCGTCTGGTCTTTGTCCGTGCGCTCACACATACGCAGCCTCTCCCACATGTCACATAGCTCCAAAAAAGCTCACGATAGAAGCTACCAAGCTCTTCCACGTGTTCCCTATTTAAATAAAGTTACGTGAAGTGTTTTCATGCGAAGTATATTTACACAGAAATGTAACATGTCGATTTTATAAGCAGATAAAAAGGGGGACTATATTGTGAGGCGTAATGATACGAGGAGTAAAACGTCCGCGCAGTAACTCCTAAAGGTTATTGACGGAAGTGAGCGGGGGAAGTCTTAAGTCTTTACAAAAAATGACAAAAATGTGATAAAAAATGTGACAAAATGTTACAAAAAAATGACAAAAAAAATACAAAAATGTGATAAAAATTTGACAAAATGTTACAAAAATGTGACAAAAAAAAATACAAAAATGTTACAAAAATGTGATAAAAATTTGACAAAAAAATGACAAAAAAATGACAAAAATGTGACAAAAAATTAAAAAAAAAATTAAAAAAAGTTACAAAAATGAGTTGTATACCCGACAAAAAAATGATGGAAAAAAAATCTGATGACGTGAGGAAAAAGATCCTCTCGGTTCATGCGGGAGTTAAGAGGTTAAGAATTATGTAGGCTACTGTTTCTATTTCTCACGGTGTGACCCGAGCAGGGCTCACCAATGCTTTAAGGAACAGGCTTCGTACGAGGAGAACGAGCTCCATGTTGTTTTCACAGACCACAGTTATCTCTTCTCTCTTATATCTATGTTGTTCTCCTCTTGCCCTGATGTGCCGTGAATCTTTGTAATTTGTGGTTTCTAGATGAATATAAAAGTGTAATAATGCTCTTCCCTGTTTTCTGCGCAGATAAACCGCTTCAACAAAAGCACAGACCGAGCGCTGCTGATCACAGATAAATGTGTCTACAAACTGGAGCCCAAGAAGCAGTTCAAGGTCCTGAAGAGGACGGCGCTGCAGACGGTCAGAACATCCTCCCTCCACGTCTCAGTTTGAGCTCAGAGTCAGAGGCTGTGTCCGAATGTCCATCCCAGTCCCTGACCCCTCATTCACTCCACAGAACGACTGTTATGGCACTTTTACAGGCGTTTTATTTGACATTTGAATTAACCCCTTAACTCCCACCTGAACCGGGCACCTTTTCTCCAGTTTGGCTTTACCCCAAATCCAAAAGCTTCTGAAAAAAAGGTCTGAAAATAGCAACAAAACTGAGACGAAAACAATGATGGAAATGTGACAAAAGGTGACAAAACATTTATGAGAAAGAGGCAATAATGTCACAAAAATGTCACAAGAAATTGACAAAAAAATGACAAAAAAATGACAAAAAAATGACAAAAATGTTACAAAATGTGACAAAAATGTGATAAAAATTTGACAAAAAAATTACAAAAAAAGTGACAGAAAATAATAAAAATGTAACAAAAAAAATTCCAAAAATGTGATTAAAAATGACCAAAATGTAACAAAAAAATGACAAAAAAATTGACAAAAATGTGACAAAATGTGACAAATGTGACAGTGTTCTTCTTCTCTTCCTTCTCCTTCTTCTTCTTCTTCTTCTCTTCCTTCTCCTCCTCCTTCTTCTTCTTCTTCTTCTCCTTCTCCTCCTTCCTCTTGTTCTCCTTCTCTTTCTTCTCCTTCTTCTTCTTCTTCTTCTCTTCCTTCTCCTCCTCCTTCTTCTTCTTCTTCTTCTTCTCCTTCTCCTCCTTCCTCTTGTTCTCCTTCTCTTTCTTCTCCTTCTCCTTCTTCTTCCTCTTCTTCTCCTTCTTCTCCCTCTTCTTCTTCTTCTTCTTCTCCTCCTCCTTCTTCTTCTTCTTCTCCTCCTTCTCCTCCTCCTTCTTCTCCCTCTTCTTCTTCTTCTCCTTCTCCTTCTTCTTCTTCTTCTCCTCCTCCTTCTTCTTCTTCTTCTCCTCCTTCTCCTCCTTCTCCTCCTCCTTCTTCTCCCTCTTCTTCTTCTCCTCCTTCTCCTCCTTCTCCTCCTCCTTCTTCTCCCTCTTCTTCTTCTTCTCCTTCTCCTCCTTCTCCTCCTTCCTCTTCTTCTTCCTCTTCTTCTTCTTCTTCCTCTCCTGTTTCTGGGTCAGGCCTGTCGTCTGCGGCTCCTCCACGTGACGCCGAGTCCTTTCTCTCACCTCCGCGGAACATAATCCTCATCCCCGGCTTTAAATTCGCAGCTTTCCGACGTAAACGCCGCTAATCCACATGTTTTAGACAAATGAATTCCCCAAAGCCGGGCCTGAGGCGGAGCGGGCGGGAATGTGACCCGCGGGGGGGGGGAGGGGGGGCTCTCAGTCGCCCAGGAGGTTTGCATCGCAGCGTGGTCACCGACATGACCCGGGCGGCGTGAAGCGTTACCGTGGATACGAGTTTGGTCTGTCCTGACATCGTCTCAAACCGCGCCTCTGAACATTCACTGAATAACTTTGGCCAGGCTGACGGACGCTTAAATTAGCCGGTAGCTAATTTAAATAAAGTAAAAAAAAAAAGATAAAGATGAAAAGCACATAAAAAAAGTAGAACAAACAAAATAAAAATAAATAAATTAGCCGATAGCTAATTTAAATAAATAAATATAAATAAATAAAGTAAAAAAATAAAGTAAAACATAAAAGAAGTAAAACAAATAAAGAAAATGTGAAAAAAAATAAGTAAAAAAAAATGAAGTAAAAAAAATGAAATAAAGTAAGAAAAATAATAAAGTAAAAAAATACGTAAAAAAACAAAATAAAAATAAATAAATTAGCCGATAGCTAGTTTAAATAAAGAAAAAAAATATATAAAGTAAAAAAAAAAATGAAGTAAAACAAATAAAACAAAAAAGTATGAAAAATAATAAAGTAAAAAAAATAAAGTAAAAAAAAATGAAGTAAAACAAATAAAGTAAGAAAAAAAAAATAAAGTAAAAAAAAATAAAGTAAAAAAAATAAAGTAAAAAAAAATGAAGTAAAACAAATAAAATAAAGTAAGAAAAATAATTAAGTAAAAAAAAAAAAGTAAAAATAAATAAATAAATAAATAAAAATAAATAAATTAGCCGCTAAACCTTTGCAGCCCCTGTGTCTTTGTGACGTGTTCAGACGATGTTATCACCGCGTTCAGACCCAATGGAAGCCTGTGCACGTTGAATACGAGGGGTCCCAAGATTGACCCCTGAGGGACTCCACAGTTCATGGCAATTTTCGACAAAGTACGTCCTGTCCTCGAATTAGGACTTGCACCAGGACGACAGTCAGCTGACTCTGCGCAATTTCAACAATGGCTTATGGCTAAGTGTATCACACATTATAAAGAGAAAGAAAACGCCGCCCGTGTCTGTCCTGCGTCTGCGGCCATGTTTTCACAGTGTATGTTGGGAAACCCTGTGACCGTGAGATTTTTAGTTTGTCGTGAGCGGCTGATCGCGGCTCGTAGCGGCTCGTAGTAAATCAGCTGTTTCAGTCGTGTGTTTGTGTTTCTCATAAATAAACGACCTAAATATAACCGGTTACGGTGAAAAGATGCTAACGTTAGCTGCTAACCTTTAGCTTTAGCTGCTAAATGACCGACAGCTTCCTCTCGAATAATCCAAGCCATTCATGTAAAATCCATGTTAAATATAAAGTATCTGACTCGTATTTATCCATAAATATTCCTCTGTCTCCGAGTTTGTTTTTTATCACAGAAATACTTTATTCCCGGAGTTTGTTGAACTTTTAGCAGATGTCGTCGCTCAATCTGCTGGTGTTCGGACACCGGGCTGTGACCGACTTTCGGTGTCTCTGATCCTTCTTTTTGTGATGATAGTTTTAATTTAAATTTATCCATCCATCCATCCATTTTCTTCCGCTTTATCCGGGGCCGGGTCGCGGGGGCAGCAGCCTCAGCAGAGATGCCCAAACTTCCCGATCCACACACACCTCCTCCAGCTGTTCTGACCCCGAGGCGACACCAGGCCAGCTCGGAGACATAGTCCCACCACCGTGTCCTGGGTCTTCCACGAGGCCTTGTCCCACTAGGACATGCCTGGAACACCTCCCGCGGGAGGCGACCAGGAGGCATCCGAAACAGATGCCCGAGCCACCTCAGCTGCTCCTTTCGACGTGAAGGAGCAGCGACTCTACTCCGAGCTCCTCCCGGGTAACTGAGCTCCTCACCCGATCTCATAGGGTGCGCCCAGCCACCCTGCGAAGGAAACTCATTTCGGCCGCTTGTATTCGCGATCTTGTCCTTTCGGTCATGACCCAAATCTCATGACCATAGGTGAGGGCGGGAACGTAGATCGATCGGTAAATCGAGAGCTTTGCCCCGACTCAGCTCCCTCTTCACCACGACAGACCGATACAGCGACCGCATCACTGCTGACGCCGCACCGATCCGTCTGTCCATCTCGCGCTCCATCCGTCCCTCACTGAGAACAAAACCCCGAGATACTTGAACTCCTCCACTTGAGTCAAGGACTCAATTTAAATTTAAATGACAAATAAAACGCCTGTAAAAGTGCCAAAACAGTCGTTCTGTTTCATAAAATAAACGTTTGTAACAATAAATAAATTCAGATCACACAGCTCGGAGAAAGTAGTGTCTTGTGTCCGAATCGCCAACAGAATCAGTGACTATATAGTGACTATATAGTGCGGCCTATGTAGTGAATGAGGGGTCAGGTACTGGGGTGGACATTCGGACACAGCCTATATGTTTACCGGGAGTGGATGTGTCTTCAGCTTGTCTCCATGGAGATGTCGACTAAAATCAGTAGAATTGAGAGTTAAACATGACTGTTTCTCATCCAGATCCATTCTTTGATCATCCACTGCAAAAACAGCATTTTCTGTGTCGAGCTGGTCATTTAGAGCATGTTTTGTGTTGATGGCAACAGTATAGTCCAAAATGTTACGCAGTGTGCGAGCACATTTTCTCCAGTTTGGCTTTACCCCAATCCAAAAGCTTCTGGAAAAAAGGTGAGAAAATAGCAACAAAACTGAGACGAAAACAATGATGGAAATGTGACAAAAAAGTGAGAAAACATTGACAAAAAAGGGACAAAAAATGGATGAAAAAGTGGCAAAAATGTGACAATATGTAACAAAAAAATAACAAAAATATGACAAAAATAGGATAAAAAATTTGACCAAAAAAATAACAAAAAATACAAAAAATTACAAAAAATTGATTAAAATGTATGAAAAAATGACCAGAATGTGGCAAAAAATGACCAAAAAAATTACGAAAATATGATTAAAAATGACAGAAATATGACAAAAATGGGATAAAAATTTGACCAAAAAAATTACAAAAATGTGACCAAAATTTGATAAAAAATGGATGAAAAAAAGACAAAATGTGA